>NW_028243964.1:0-390000 GCF_964263255.1 Lissotriton vulgaris
AGAGGGAGTGAGAAGGAGGGAGTGAGAAGGAGGGAGTGAGGGAGAGGGAGTGAGGGAGAGGGAGAGGGAGTGAGTGAGAGGGAGTGAGTGAGTGAGAGGGAGTGAGTGAGAGGGAGTGAGTGAGTGAGTGGGAGTGAGTGAGTGGGAGTGAGAGGGAGAGTGTGAGAGGGAGTGAGAGAGGGGGAGAGAGGGAAAGAGTGAGGGAAAGGGAGTGAGTGAGGGAGAGGGAGTGAGTGGGAGTGAGTGAGTAAATGAGTTGAGTGAGTGAGTGAGAGGGAGTGAGTGAGTGAGAGGGAGTGAGTGAGTGAGAGGGAGTGAGTGAGCGGGAGTGAGTGAGAGGGATGAAGTGAGTGAGAGAGATGGAGTGAGAGGGATGGAGTGAGAGGGATGGAGTGAGAGGGATGGAGTGAGAGGGATGGAGTGAGTGGGATGGAGTGAGTGGGAGTGAGTGGGAGGGAGGGAGTGAGTGGGAGGAAGGGAGTGAGTGGGAGGGAGGGAGTGAGTGGGAGGGAGGGAGTGAGTGGGAGGGTGGGAGGGAGTGGGAGGGAGTGAGTGAGAGGGAGTGAGTGAGAGGGAGAGGGAGTGAGTGGGAGGGAGGGAGTGAGAGGGAGGGAGTGAATGAGAGAGAGTGAGTGAGTGAGAGGGAGGGAGTGAATGAGAGTGAGTGAGTGGGAGGGAGTGAGTGGGAGTAAGTGAGTGAGAGGGGGGGAGTGAATGAGAGAGAGAGAGTGAGTGAGAGGGATGGAGGGAGTGGGAGGGAGGGAGGGAGTGAGTGAGTGGGAGGGAGGGAGTGAGTGAGAGGGATGAGTGAGTGGGAGGGAGGGAGTGAGTGAGTGAGTGGGAGGAAGGGAGGGAGTGAGTGGGAGTGAGTGAGTGAGAGGGAGGGAGGGAGTGAGTGAGTGAGAGGGAGGGAGGGAGTGAGAGGGAGGGAGTGAGTGAGAGTGAGTGAGAGGGAGGGAGTGAATGAGAGGGAGTGAGTGAGAGGGAGGGAGTGAGAGGGAGGGAGGGAGTGAATGAGAGGGAGTGAGTGGGAGGGAGTGAGTGAGAGGGAGGGAGTGAATGAGAGAGAGGGAGTGAGTGAGAGGGAGCGAGTGAATGAGAGGGAGTGAGTGAGTGAGTGAGAGGGAGGGAGTGAATGAGAGAGAGTGAGTGAGAGAGAGAGTGAGTGAGAGAGAGTGAGTGAGAGAGAGAGAGTGAGTGAGAGGGAGGGAGTGAATGAGAGAGTGTGAGTGAGTGAGAGGGATGGAGTGAGTGGGAGGGAGTGAGTGAGTGGGAGGGAGGGAGGGAGGGAGTGAGTGGGAGGGAGGGAGTGAGTGAGAGGGATGGAGTGAGTGGGAGGGAGGGATTGAGTGAGTGAGTGGGAGGGAGGGAGTGAGTGGGAGTGAGTGAGTGAGAGGGAGGGAGGGAGTGAGAGGGAGGGAGGGAGTGAGAGTGAGTGAGAGGGAGGGAGTGAATGAGAGGGAGTGAATGAGAGGGAGTGAGTGAGCGGGAGGGAGGGAGTGAATGAGAGGGAGTGAGTGAGTGAGTGAGAGGGAGTGAGAGGGAGGGAGTGAATGAGAGTGAGTGAGGGAGTGAGTGAGTGAGTGAGTGAGAGAGAGTGAGTGAGTGGAGAGAGAGTGAGTGAGAGGGAGTGAGTGAATGAGAGAGAGTGAGTGAGTGAGTGAGAGTGAGTGAGAGAGAGAGTGAGTGAGAGAGAGTGAGTGAGTGAGTGAGAGTGAGTGAGAGGGAGGGAGTGAATGAGAGAGAGTGAATGAGAGAGAGTGAGTGAGTGAGAGGGAGGGAGTGAATGAGAGGGAGTGAGTGAGAGGGAGTGAGTGAGAGGGAGTGAGAGGGAGGGAGGGAATGGGAGGGAGGGTGTGAGAGGGAGGGAGTGAGGGAGAGAGAGAGGGAGGGAGAGGGAGGGAGTGAGATAGTGACTGAGAGAGTAAGAGTGAGTGAGAATGAGTGAGAGGGAGTGAGTGAGAGGGAGTAAGTGAGAGGGAGTGAGTGAGAGGGAGTGAGTGAGAGGGAGTGAGTGAGAGGGAGTGAGTGAGTGAGAGTGAGTGAGGGAGTGGGAGTGAGTGAGAGTGAGAGGGAGTGAGTGAGAGAGAATGAGTACATGAGTGGGAGTGAGTGAGTGAGATGGAGGGAGTGAGAGGGATGGAGTGAGAGGGAGGGAGTGAGTGAGAGGGATGGAGTGAGTGGGAGGGAGGGATTGAGTGAGTGAGTGGGAGGGAGGGAGTGAGTGGGAGTGAGTGAGTGAGTGGGAGGGAGTGAGTGAGAGGGATGGAGTGAGTGAGAGATGGAGTGAGAGGGAGGGAGGGAGTGAGTGTGTGTGAGGGAGGGAGTGAGTGAGAGGGAGGGAGTGAGTGAGAGGGATGGAGTGAGTGAGAGGGATGGAGTGAGTGAGAGGGATGGAGTGAGTGGGAGGGAGGGAGTGAGTGAGTGGGAGGGAGGGAGGGAGGGAGTGGGAGTGAGCGAGTGAATGAGAGGGAGTGAGCGAGAGGGAGTGAGTGAGAGGGAGTCAGAGGGAGGGAGGGAGTGAGTGGGAGGGAGTGGGAGGGAGGGAGTGAGGGAGAGAGAGAGAGGGGGGGAGAGGGAGGGAGTGAGAGAGTGACTGAGAGAGTGAGAGTGATTGAGAATGAGTGAGTGAGAATGAGTGAGTGAGAATGAGAGGGAGTGAGTGAGTGAGAGGGAGTGAGTGAGAGGGAGTGAGTGAGAGGGAGTGAGTGAGAGGGAGTGAGTGAGAGGGAGTGAGTGGGAGTGAGAGTGAGAGGGAGTGAGTGAGAGAGAATGAGTAAATGAGTGGGAGTGAGTGAGAGGGATAGAGGGAGTGAGAGGGATGGAGTGAGTGAGAGGGATGGAGTGAGTGAGAGGGATGGAGTGAGTGAGAGATGGAGTGAGAGGGAGGGAGGGAGTGAGTGAGTGAGAGGGAGGGAGTGAGTGAGAGGGAGGGAGTGAGTGAGAGGGATGGAGTGAGTGAGAGGGATGGAGTGAGTGAGAGGGATGGAGTGAGTGGGAGGGAGGGAGTGAGTGAGTGGGAGGGAGGGAGGGAGTGAGTGGGAGTGAGCGAGTGAGGGAGGGAGGGAGTGAGAGGGAGGGAGTGAGTGAGTGAGAGTGAGAGCGTGAGTGAGTGAGTGAGTGAGAGGGAGGGAGTGAATGAGAGGGAGTGAGTGAGTGAGAGGGAGTGAGAGGGAGGTAGTGAATGAGAGAGTGAGTGAGTGAGAGAGAGTGAGTGAGAGAGAGTGAGTGAGTGAGTGAGAGGGAGGGAGTGAATGAGAGAAAGTGAGTGAGTGAGAGGGATGGAGTGAGTGGGAGGGAGGGAGTGAGTGGGAGGGAGGGAGTGAGTGAGTGGGAGGAAGGGAGTGAGTGAGAGGGATGGAGTGAGTGGGAGGGAGTGAGTGGGAGGGAGGGAGTGAGTGGGAGTGAGTGAGTGAGAGGGACGGAGTGAATGAGAGGGAGTGAGTGAGTGAGAGGGAGTGAGAGGGAGGGAGTGAATGAGAGAGTGAGTGAGTGAGAGAGAATGAGTGAGAGAGAGTGAGTGAGTGAGAGGGAGGGAGTGAATGAGAGAGAGTGAGTGAGTGAGAGGGATGGAGGGAGTGGGAGGGAGGGAGGGAGTGAGTGAGTGGGAGGGAGGAGTGAGTGAGAGGGATGAGTGAGTGGGAGGGAGGGAGTGAGTGAGTGAGTGGGAGGAAGGGAGGGAGTGAGTGGGAGTGAGTGAGTGAGAGGGAGGGAGGGAGTGAGAGGGAGGGAGTGAGTGAGAGTGAGTGAGAGGGAGGGAGTGAATGAGAGGGAGTGAGTGTGAGGAGGGAGTGAGTGAGGGAGGGAGGGAGTGAATGAGAGGGTGTGAGTGGGAGGGAGTGAGTGAGAGGGAGGGAGTGAATGAGAGAGAGGGAGTGAGTGAGAGGGAGCGAGTGAATGAGAGGGAGGTGAGTGAGTGAGTGAGAGGGAGGGAGTGAATGAGAGAGAGTGAGTGAGAGAGAGAGTGAGTGAGAGAGAGTGAGTGAGAGAGAGGAGTGAGTGAGAGGGAGGGAGTGAATGAGAGAGTGTGAGTGAGTGAGAGGGATGGAGTGAGTGGGAGGGAGTGAGTGAGTGGGAGGGAGGGAGGGAGGGAGTGAGTGGGAGGGAGGGAGTGAGTGAGAGGGATGGAGTGAGTGGGAGGGAGGGATTGAGTGAGTGAGTGGGAGGGAGGGAGTGAGTGGGAGTGAGTGAGTGAGAGGGAGGGAGGGAGTGAGAGGGAGGGAGGGAGTGAGAGTGAGTGAGAGGGAGGGAGTGAATGAGAGGGAGTGAATGAGAGGGAGTGAGTGAGCGGGAGGGAGGGAGTGAATGAGAGGGAGTGAGTGAGTGAGATGGAGGGAGTGAGAGGGATGGAGTGAGAGGGAGGGAGTGTGTGAGAGGGATGGAGTGAGTGGGAGGGAGGGATTGAGTGAGTGAGTGGGAGGGAGGGAGTGAGTGGGAGTGAGTGAGTGAGAGGGAGGGAGGGAGTGAGAGGGAGGGAGTGAGTGAGAGTGAGTGAGAGGGAGGGAGTGAATGAGAGGGAGTGAATGAGGGGGAGTGAGTAAGCGGGAGGGAGGGAGTGAATGAGAGGGAGTGAGTGAGTGAGTGAGAGGGAGTGAGAGGGAGGGAGTGAATGAGAGTGAGTGAGTGAGTGAGTGAGTGAGAGAGAGTGAGTGAGTGAGAGAGAGTGAGTGAGTGAGAGAGAGTGAGTGAGAGGGAGTGAGTGATTGAGAGAGAGTGAGTGAGTGAGTGAGAGTGAGTGAGTGAGAGTGAGTGAGAGAGAGAGTGAGTGAGAGTGAGTGAGTGAGAGAGAGTGAGAGGGAGGGAGTGAATGAGAGAGAGTGAATGAGAGAGAGTGAGTGAGTGAGAGGGAGGGAGTGAATGAGAGGGAGTGAGTGAGAGGGAGTGAGTGAGAGGGAGTGAGAGGGAGGGAGGGAATGGGAGGGAGGGAGTGAGAGGGAGGGTGTGAGGGAGAGAGAGAGGGAGGGAGAGGGAGGGAGTGAGATAGTGACTGAGAGAGTGAGAGTGAGTGAGAATGAGTGAGAGGGAGTGAGTGAGAGGGAGTGAGTGAGAGGGAGTGAGTGAGAGGGAGTGAGTGAGAGGGAGTGAGTGAGAGGGAGTGAGTGAGTGAGAGTGAGTGAGTGAGTGGGAGTGAGTGAGAGTGAGAGGGAGTGAGTGAGAGAGAATGAGTAAATGAGTGGGAGTGAGTGAGTGAGATGGAGGGAGTGAGAGGGATGGAGTGAGAGGGATGGAGTGAGTGAGAGGGAGGTGAGTGAGTGAGAGGGAGGGAGTGAGAGCGAGGGAGTGAGAGGGAGGGAGTGAGAGGGAGGGAGTGAGAGGGAGGGAGAGGGAGGGAGGGAGAGGGAGGGAGGGGGAGGGAGTGAGAGAGTGACTGAGAGAGTGAGAGTGAGTGAGAATGAGTGAGAGGGAGTGAGTGAGAGGGAGTGAGTGAGAGGGAGTGAGTGAGAGGGAGTGAGTGAGTGGGAGTGAGTGAGTGAGTGAGAGTGAGTGAGTGGGAGTAAGTGAGAGAGAATGAGTAAATGAGTGGGAGTGAGTGAGAGGAGTGAGTGAGAGGGATGGAGTGAGTGAGAGGGATGGTGTGAGTGAGAGGGATGGAGTGAGTGAGAGGGATCGAGTGAGTGAGAGGGATGGTGTGAGAGGGAGGGTGGGAGTGAGTGAGTGAGAGGGAGGGAGTGAGTTATAGGGATGGAGTGAGTGTGGGAGTGTGTGGGAGGGATGGAGTGAGTGAGAGGGATGGAGTGAGTGAGAGGGATGGAGTGAGTGAGAGGGATGGAGTGAGTGGAGGGATGGAGTGAGAGGGTGGAGGGAGGGTGGGAGTGTGGTGAGTGTGAGGGGTGTGTGTGAGTGTGGGGTGGGAGTGTGTGAGAGGGATGGTGTGAGTGAGTGGGATGGAGTGAGAGGGAGGGAGGGTGTGGTGAGTGTGTGGGAGGGTGTGAGTGTGGGGTGGAGTGAGTGTGAGTGAGTGAGTGTGAGAGGGAGGGTGTGATGAGAGGGTGTGAGTGAGAGGGAGGGTGTGAGTGAGAGGGAGTGAGTGAGAGGGTGGGAGTGAGTGAGTGAGAGAGAGGGAGAGAGTGAGAGTGAATGAGCGAGTGGGAGAGGGAGGGAGAGGGAGTGAGTGAGACGGAGAGGGAGTGAGACGGACAGGGAGGGAGAGGGAGTGAGATGGAGACAGAGAGGGAGGGAAAGGGAGGGAGTGAGTGAGAGGGAGGGAAAGGGAAGGAGACGGAGAGGGAGGGAAAGGGAAGGAGACGGAGAGGGAGGGAAAGGGAGGGAAAGGAAGGGAAATGGAGGGAGAGGGAGGGAAAGGGAGTGAAAGGGGGTGAGACAGAGAGTGAGTGAGAGGGAGGAAAGGGAGGGGGACAGAGAGGGAGTGAGAGAGAGGGAGTGAGAGAGAGGGAGTGAGACAGTCGGAGTGAGACAGAGGAAGACAGGAGAGAGGGAGAGAGAGCTAGAGAGAAGGAGGGAGACCGAGAGAGATGTGTGTATGCCGGGACAGCTCAGTGGACAAAGGCGTCCGCTGTAGGGACCTATGATCAACCTCATGGTCAGTTTTATGTTGTTGCTCTAGCCCCTCCCCCTCCCCCACTGACCCTGCCCCCCCACCGATGCGGCCCCCGGACACAAACCAAACTGTAAATTTGGCCCCCGAGAGAAAGTTTGTGAGTACCTATGGTCTAGAGCAAGGAGCCTGGTGCATGGACCTGGTGGGAGGAGGCTACTGGCTGGAACTTTCCACTAGGGAAGAGCATTCTATATTAGCGAAGTGCAGGAGAGGAGGTGTGTCAGTTTGGTTCTTGGAGAGAGAGAAGTAAGATGGTTTTTGGAGCTGAAGAGAACAGTTCAGTTCAATTGGTTTTCTGGAATGGAGAGAGAAGGCAGATAATTGCTGAAGCTGGAGAGAGCAGTCAGATGAACGAAGTTGGAACTGTCAGCTGGAGCTGCCAGTTTATCAGGATGCATTAAAGCAGTTACCAGTCAGATGGAGGAGTTGAAGCTGCCAGCTGGAGCAGTTGAGCCAGAGGAGTGAAGCTGTGGTGACGGAGGGAGAGAGAGAGCCCTGATTCCACCAGAGAGAGAGAGAAACATTCCTTCTAATAGAGTGAGGTATTCTAAACTAGTTTGCTTTACACTTACACCTTAATCTTGTCTTTTATTTCCTAGGCTAGAGCCCCCTATTGTATTGCTAATCCTTTTTCTTTCAGCGGTGTGCAGTCTATTTACAGTCCCTGTTAGTTACATGTGGGTGTGCAGTCTATTTACAGTCCCTGTTAGTTACATGTGGATGTGGTATAGTAATAAAGTTTTACAGAGACCCCGCAGATCTGTGTATGTGTCTATTCCCCTTTTACTCTTCAGGCTATGTGTTATAGTATTGTTATTGTTAATGTAATAAAGATACCCCAGTTCTTAGTTAACCAGCGTATGCCTTGTTCTTATATAGTGCAGGTAACCTTTTCTTCTAGTCAGGTGTCAGTGCACGAACGGAAGCGACCCCCGATCAGGTAAGTGACCTCTGAATAATTAGGGAGAGAGGAGCCCTTGAGCTAAGAGAATAAGTTATACACTGTGTAATTCGGCCATTCCATAATATTATTGTAGTAGTGAACCTCTAGTGAATAGTGAGAGAAACTTCCCAACATAGAGAGAGAGAGCTGAAGGTATTCATAGGAAAGTGATCGTCGTTGGGATGCGGCGTTATACCCACAGGATTGTGGCTTGTTAATGAGAGCACCAGGGAGGACACTGGTGTGTAATGAGATAGTCTCTAGAGAAAGAGGCGTTAATGAGAGCACTGACTGAGGTTAGTGTGTATACCCACAGGATTGTGGCTTGTGTTTGTATGAAATAATGAGAAAACTGGGGGGATACAGTGCCTATCTTGAGCGAGCACTGGGTGTAACCAGTGTGTAATGGTAAATAATCAGAACTGCCCCAGGGTAGATTAGTCTGGGCCCATGTGGTCGCGAGACTATGAGGTATGAGTGTGGTGTAGGGCATGGACGCCCTTAGTAATCAGTGAGTATTCCTAGTAATCCCTATAGATTTAGTGGTGTTTCTGATGATATGAGCTTGTATATTGCGAGTTCCCCATCCTCAGGTAGGTCCCCAGGTGCCTGGATAGATGGGTCCTGAGGAGGGAGGTGGTTACGTTTTGGCCGGGTTGGTGGTGCTCTGGTGAGCTGATCCTATCTGGTCTGAGAATCCGGTCATAACAGCCCCAAAGACTTGCTGAACGAGAATGGAGACAACACCCATCATCCCCCGAACTGAAATCCCTCAGAAAAATCAGAAACGAATACAACAAAAACATCTTCAATTCCAAAAAGGAATTTATTAGATCAGAACTGGATATCTCCAAAAACAGACCACGGAAACTGTTCGAGATCTTAAAGCAACAATCCAATAAGTTGGCCAAATCTGAGTTGTGAGGAATTTTCAACATTCTTCACCGACAAGGCCAACACGCTAGAAATAGAGCTCAGGAGAGCAGCTGACAACTTTCCGAACCAACCACTCTCACTGATCAATAACACCTATAATCAACCATAATAGGGCAAAAAACAAGGCACAGTGGGATACCTTCAAACTATATGACCAAAATGCCATTGCCAAAACACTCTTGGATATCAAACGTAATACCCACTATAATGACCCACCCCCCTCAAAATGCCTGAAAGAAACCAGCCATATCGTTATTGCAATATGGACTAAAATATTAAATGCCTCTCTATCCCAAGGAATACTTCTAGATTGCCTAAAAACAGGTCAAGTCGTCCCCATCATCAAAAAACCTACAGCTGACCCGGCAGATCCTAATAACTTTCGCCTAGTGACCAATATTCCATTACTTGCCAAATTAATTGAGAAGTGTGTGCAAAATCAACTGAGCCATCACATCGCCAATTTCACGCTACTGGACAACTGCCAGTCCAGATTCAGAACAGGACACAGCACGGAAAAAGCGATCCTACATATTGTTGACGACGCATTACAGGCTCTAGACCATAATCGAACATGTCTACTAGTCCTTCTTGACCTGTCTTCTGCATTTGACACGGTAAATCATGAAAAACTACTAACCAGGCTTCATGACAGGATGGGAATATCTGGAAATGTGCTGAAATGGTTTGAATCCTTCCTTCAGAATAGAACACAAAGATTCCCTTGCTCACTACACCACTGGAGTCAAGCTATCCTGGCTGATGACAGCTGATAGCCAGAAACCGGTCGTAGGATGCTTGAGTCTGGTCCAGGGAAGACATGGCTTGGCAGTTCGGGCTGGACTGTTCCCATGAGGCGCTGGGTCAAGACTGATTTGTATATGGCTAAGTATGGGCAAAATTTCCGAATGTGCGTTCCGCGAATTCGCGCGAAATCGAATTCGCAATCCACAAAATCCGCAAATTTGTGCAAATTTGCGGATTTTTGATTTTTTTGCGTGTTCGCTTGTTTTTTGTGTGTTCGCGGGCTTTTTGCATGTTCGCGGGCCGCTTGCATGGCGAAGTTACCCATGCAGTCGTGTATGGGCACAGCACCCTCTGGTTCACCACTGCCACCCTCTGGTTCATCACTGCCACCCTCTGGTTCACCACTGCCACCCTCTGGTTCACCCCTGCCACCCTCTGGTTCACCCCTGCCACCCTCTGGTTCACCACTGCCACCCTCTGGTTCAGCACTGCCACTCTCTGGTTCACCCCTGCCACCCTCTGGTTCAGCACTGTCACCCTCTGGTTCACCACTGCCACCCTCTGGTTCACAACTGCCACCCTCTGGTTCATCACAGCACCTCTGGTTTACCACTGTCACCCTCTGGTTAACCACTGTCACCCTCTGGTTCAGCACTGCCACCCTCTGGTTCACCACTGCCACCCTCTGGTTCATCACAGCACCCTCTGGTTCACCCCTGCCACCCTCTGGTTCAGCACTGTCACCCTCTGGTTCACCACTGCCGCCCTCTGGTTCACGACTGCCACCCTCTGGTTCATCACAGCACCTCTGGTTCACCACTGCCACCCTCTGGTTATCCACTGTCACCCTCTGGTTCAGCACTGCCACCCTCTGGTTCACCACTGCCACTCTCTGGTTCCCCACTGCCACTCTCTGGTTCACCACTGCCACCCTCTGGTTCACCCATGCCACCCTCTGGTTCACCACTGCCACCCTCTGGTTCACCCCTGCCACCATCTGGTTTACCACTGCCACCCTCTGGTTCACCCCTGCCACTCTCTGGTTCAGCACTGCCACCCTCTGGTTCAGCACTGCCACCCTCTGGTTCAGCACTGTCACCCTCTGGTTCACCCCTGCCACCCTCTGGTTCACCCCTGCCACCCTCTGGTTCAATACTGTCACCATCTGGTTCATCACTGCCACCCTCTGGTTCACCACTACCACCCTCTACCGAGACCTTTTGTGACGCAGCGGCAGCACAAAAGATGAACCATGGTGCTGGGTATTAACAAAGTGACGATTCTGAGAGATGCGTCACCAGCAGGCGTTCTGGCGCAGGGGAGGGCGTTCCTGGCAGGAATGCCTCCTAAAAGTGGCTGAGTAAAATCTACAAGATTTCACTCAGTCACTTTTAGGTCAATGCTGCGTCAAAACCCTGCGCCTGCTTGAAGAAGGCGCAAGGCTTGATGCAGCATTGGGGAGATAGGGCCCCCCAGAGCATTGCTGGAGCTGCGTCGCAAGCACGACGCAGCTCCAGCAATGCGCTGCTTTTACGGCACAGATGCGTGACGCATCTGTGCCGTTTTTGCTACATGGGGCGCCGCATTGTAAATGGGGCGCCCCATGGGTGGCGGAGCTGCGGCGCACAATAACTGGCGCATCCCTGGGGATGCACCAGTTATTGTAAATCTGCCCCTATACATTTAGCCAACGAGGGAGCACTTACTGATTAGACAGTAGAAAGTACTCAAGTTGAGTAGAGGTATTGCACAAAAAGGTGGCATCTTCATGGACAAACACGCAGGGTGGGATTCATTCTGCCCCTGTTAGACTCGTTTTTTGTGCCCTTCTGCCCTCTGTTAGACTCATTTTTCCCATGGTTTCTGCCCTTCTGCCCCCTGTTAGACTCGTTTGTTGTGCCCTTCTCCCCTTTGTTAGACTCGTTTTTGTGCCTTTCTGCCCCGTTAGACTTGTTTTTTGTGCCCTTCTGCCCTCTGTTAGACTCGTTTTTCCCTTGTTTTTCTGCCCTTCTGCCCTTTGTTAGACTGCTTTTTGTACCTTTCTGCCCTCTGCATCACCACATCCTCACTCAGCGCTACCCCAGCATCACTCAGCACCACCACATTATCACTCATTACCACCACAGCACCACTCAGCACCACTACAGCATCCCTCAGCACCACCACAGCATCACTCAGCACCACCACAGCACCACTCAGCACCGCCACAGCATCACTCAGCACCACCACAGCATCACTCAGCACTGCCACATTATCACTCAGCACCACCACAGCACCACTCAGCACCACCACTGCATCACTCAGCACCACCACAGCATCACTTAGCACCACCACAGTACCACTCAGCACCACCACAGCACCACTCAGCACCACCACAGCACCACTCAGCGCCACCACAGCATCACTCAGTGCCACCACAATATCACTCAGCACCACCACAGCATCACTCAGCACCACATCAGCATCACTCAGCACCACCACAACATCACTCAGCACCACCACAACACCAATCAGCACCACAACAGCACCACTCAGCGCCACCACAGCATCACTCAGCACCACCACAGCATCACTCAGCACCACCAAATTATCACTCAGCACCACCACAGCACCACTCAGCACCACCACAGCATCACTCAGCACCACCACAGCATCACTCAGCCCCACCAAAGCACCACTCAGCACCACCCCAGCATCACTCAGCACCATCCCAGTATCACTCAGCACCACCACAGCACCACTAAGCATCACCACAGCACCACTCAGCATCACCACAGCACCACTCAGCGCCACCCCAGCATCAATCTGCACAACCATTCAACAACAACTAGTTCAAATATGTTCTCTCAATGTTTCAAACTTTATTACAAATGTCACAAAAAGATGTTAATATTTCACTTCTTTTCTTGAATTTTCGTCACAATAAAAAACACTGAACATAATCTTCACAAAAGTTATTTATAAAAGTTTAAGCTTTTGGCATTATAAATTAAAATCACTTTTATTTAAGTATTAATTATTTAAAAAAATTACAAGCCATTGTAATTTGTAATATCAATAGAGCTAAGTCTCGTAAATACAAAACATGTTGCATTACAAATGCTATAGGTGTCACATTTGCGAAAGTTATAACTATTGGCATTGTAAATGACAAAGCTATTAATTTAGCTATTTTCAAAACCAACACATAAATAAAAAAATTGTCATTTACAAGACCAATAGCTCAAACTTTCCTAATGCGAAACCTATTGCATTGCAAATGCTTGTTTTTATATCTGTCAATGCTTCCTGTTGAGGTTTAATTTTCGTGACAAGCGCCTCATTGCCTACTTGTAACTATTCCCTGACCCTGCTTCAAGGGTCAGAGCAGAGTCAGAGAATAGTTGCAAGTAGGCAACGAGGCGCCAGGAAGCACTTACAGGCTTACAGCAGCAGGTGCCCAAGTTGAAGTTAATTTCTTTGTAACCCTTTTGTAAAAGGTTACAAAAAATTAGCTTCAACTTTTGCACCTGCTGCTGTAACCCTGTAAGTGCTTGGCTGAAAATTCGTCCCCGCTGATTCGTGGGTTTTACCGCGCTTTTGCGAGATTCGCGGAACGCGAAATCGCGGAAAATCCGCAAATTCCGCGAGCGGAACGAATTTTCAGCCCATGCTTACATATGGCCATGTCTGAACTGGGGTGGCTTGGTGAGCAAAATAAGGATGAATTAAACCCAGATCTGTGACTGGGGTTGAATGTTTTGCCATTGTGCAACATTCCGTCCATCATCTTGTGTGTTTTGTCAACCAGACACTATCACCATCATGCCCTAACTCAATTGGAGTCCCCCAAGGATCTACACTATCTCCATCACTATTCCACTTGTATGTCGAACCTCTTACAGAAATTCTCAGAAACTCAAAGATATCCTATCACATGCACGCGGACGACACGCATATATACATCAAGATCGTGTCTCTGGAAGACATCAACTTAATGAATGAGGACTTAAAAATGGCACTACAATGGTTAAATAGCAATCATCTGAAGCTAAATGCACAAAAAACTGAATTCCTATTAATTTCACCACCAAAGAACCACACAGAAGTAAAGGAATGAACAAAACTGATCACAGCATTAAATTGCACCCCAACTCTGGTGGACGCAGCAAAATCACTAGGAATCACGCTGGATGACAACCTAGACATAAAAGCCAACATCAAATCAATGGCAAAAAGTGCCTGTTTTCATTTGAACTACATTAGAAAAGTGAAACCATTCATTTCTACGGCCGATCTCAAACTGGCAGTACAATCCTTGGTTATCTAGAGAATTGAATATGAATGTACAACCTTAGCAGGTCTACCAAAATATTCCACAGCACCGCTAAAAGCATGCCTCAATGCAGCTGCAAGACTCATCTCCGGATCGAGGAAATTCGACCATATCTCTCCACACCTGAAAGCGTTAAACTGGTTACCTTACAAAGCCAGAATTCATCTAAAAATGGGATGTATTACCCACAAAGCACTCCACTACAATACACCAAGATACCTGGCCCAGAAAATTGAGTTATCAGGAGGAAGCAGACCAGCCAGGAGTGCCAAGGAGCTGTTGTTGAGACCACCCATCTTCCGGAAGAAGAAAACGAATGATGGAGCTTTCTCAGGAGCAGCCCCCAGAATCTGGAACTCACTCCCTCCAAACATTAGGAAAATTCCAAACACTGCAACATTTGAGAGAGAAGCTAAGATCTTCCTAATGAGTAAGTTTCTACCATAGGCAAGACAGTTCATCACTAGCACCATGACATAGATGTAACAGCAATGTAAGCAAAAAGAGTCTCGATCTATACTGGGGATATCTTCTGAAAGTACTATTCCACTCCTGAATCAGAAAGGGAGATTGCACATGAGGCAAGATGGCGGACACGGCTGTGTCGAGTGAGGCAGGTCATGGGTGCGCTCCATGACCCCCGCTGCACACCCCTGTATCTTGATCTTTGTTGAGGAGGCTGCTGACCGGGAATCCCCCATGCTGATTCTGCTGCTGTTGCTTTGCTACGCTGAGCTACATTGTATCGGAGGAAAAGAAAGAGCGTGACAATTAACCTGTGGAAGAAAGTCGAGCTGACCGGGAATTGGGCATGCTGACTCTGTTGCTGTGTCTGTCTACGCCCCGCCCAAGACGCCGATTCTTTTTCATACTTGCTGCAGGGAACTGGGGCCTTCATCCCGGCTCCTTTCCTGGTTCCTGTCCCGGCGCTGGCGTCATCGACAGCGGAGGCTATGGAATTGGGCTGCCAAGATTGGTTTCGTATTGGCTGCTCAAGGAGGAGGAGAGGAGGTGCACTGAGGCGATCGGGCAGCAGTCCCAGAGTTGCCTGGAAAACTCGGACTGGAGCACCGGGTCAGTTAGGATGGGACCCAAAAACGCTAGTTCTGCCACTAAGGGGCCAAAGACATGCGCAGCTGCTGCTGTGAATGCCCCCACTACACCGGTTCAGACTTTGCAGGCGCAATCTACTAATACTTGCCCACAGAACGCGCTTAATATCCAGAGTGGAAATGGTGCGGTAATTGAGTCAGGACCTACGGGAACATTTGGGCTCTACTGTCAATGCTCACTCAGACGTTGACCCTGTGTGCCCTCAAGGGTCAAAGGTAACAATCCCACTGATTTTTAATAAGAAAATAACTGTTTCTAAATCCAAGGTAGATTATGCCTTGGTCCCCCCTGTAAGTAGCCTCCTAACAGTAGCAACAGTAGCAATTAATTCAGTGGAGACTCTATCCTCTAGTTTAATCCCTAATGGTATTGCAAACACAGTCTTTGAAAATAGCGGCAGCCAGCGGATTAATAATTATAATGGCTTAAAATATGAAAATGAGAGAGAGACCGCTTAGTACACCAGGGGAATAGGGTACTAATAAACAGTGAAATAACAAGGTATCCCTTGGCGAGGAGCAACTTCAATGTAAGCCCATATATTTGTACCAATACCTAACACATATCATGCATAAACAACAAGATTTGTTTTGAGAAAGGTTTTCACATTTTATTTATTTATTATTTTATTTTATTTTTTAAAAGGGGAGGGGGAAGTTCCATTGACAATACAGTAAATTGTTTAAAAACGCCGCAAGACAATTTATAATTTCATTAAAAACATCAGCAATATATATCACAATTTTATGTATCTAAAAAAGTTTTTCATACATCAACTACAAAACACATTACATTTCAAAACACAGACTAGTTATCGTGCTTGTCAACTACAGACAACAGAAAGACACAATGAGAGAGAGAGACATAGACACTATTGTCATCAAGATTGCCCATCAGACAACGACCGATATTTAACTGAAACCTGGACTTGCTAAAAAGGTCCTGTCTACAGGAATAAGTTTTGTCTCGTGATTGTGCTGGTATAGGCATCAACGCGTTTCGATGGTTCAGTAGATATATATGGTTTATATCTACTGAACCATCGAAACGCGTCTGAAGCTGAAGCTGAAGCTGCAGGTATTCTGCCTCTTATCTTCCGAGATCAAACTATTGTTAAGTGGCAGCAGAAGGAGATTAGTTGTTTGGGGATTTGTGTGTAGATTCTCAATTTCCGTCCTTTACAGAGCTACAACTTCAATATGATTCAGAAAAGGGGGGTGGTGATGGCCAGAGTATCTGAATTAAACAGAACACTCCTACCCAGTCAACAGATCAGGGCTTGATCCATCACCGTTTTTTAGCTCACTACACCATCCCAGCTCAGAACCTGGCTACATGCAAATTAGTCTGTCCCTGGCCCAGTGCATCATGGGAACAGGGCAGACCAAACTACAAAGCCAATTCTTTAACTGGAAAGGAAACAAGCTTCCGGGGACCGGTTTCTGGCATTACAGCCGTCTTCAGCCCGGCTTGCTTGAATCCTGATGAGTGAGTGATCATGAGTCATGATAAAGGCATTGCAAATGAGGAGGTAGCAAATCAGCATACATTGCGTAACTTACGCAACTTACCTACCTCATATCATTATGAAACGTTCTACTATACAAGATGTATCTCTAACCTACCTCATGTAATGTTAAGCGCTCTTATACCCATGGGTCACGTTCTCGCTATACAAAACTCTTTAAATAAAATAAATAAAAAATATAAATCCGAACATAATTTTCAAAAAGAGGGAGAATCTTTTCCAGAAGTTGAAGAATTTATAGAAGGAGTACAGGAAACCTTGTTTAAGGCATACAAAAATTTAGTTAGAGCATAGGACTCTAATAAGGCACAAGCAGACAAAGAAGAGATAGTTCAATTTTTAAGAAAGGTGATAAAGTATGGTTATCCACTAAAAATCTGTAATTAAAAGAGAATAGACATTTCCAACTAAAGTTTGTAGGACTGTTTGGAGTGGTTAAAATGATAACTACAGTGACTGTCAAAATTCAACTGCCCGCTTATTTAAAGGCGCACCCAGTTTTTCATGTTTATCTTATGAAGAAAAGTCCACCAAGATTGAGATTGCACACTACACCAGAGCCCATCCAAATAGATACTGCAGAAGAGTTTTAAGTTAATAAAAAATAAGAAATTATCAATTATTTTACCTTGTTGATTGGAAAGGTTTTGGTCCAGAAGAGTTGTCCTTGGAGCCAAACTCAAATGTTCAAGGTGCTAAAATAGTACAGGCCTCCATAAAGCTAATCCAGAAAAACTTAAATTGGGGGTAGGCCTTCTTTGGAGGAGGGTACTGTCAGGAATCCTTTATCATGTCAGTACTTGTTTCTTGAAAGGTCCTCCTGGGTTTAAAAATGCTTTGATCAGGAGGTATCCGCTTTGGGGACGATTAAGGGGCACATGCATCACTGTGAGGATTTGTGATTCCTTAATAGCAATTTTTAAGGAATTGCTATTAGGGACTCGCAATTCCCTATGCCTGTAGGAATTGCTGATTTTTTTTAAATTCCTACACATTCCCTATTAGCGAATCACAAATTTCGATTCGCTAATAGGGACTGCCTTCCCATCCATTCCTTTGGGCATAGAGGCCAAAGCAATCATTTGGAAACCACTGGCAATTTGCGATTAACAAAAAGGTAATCTCAAATTGTGCATGCAATTTCAAGGATGATAGGGGGCCAAAAGGCCACTCTGGTTCACCCCCAAAACTGGCTATTGTGCACCTGTGGCACACACACATGCACTAAGGGCATGTGTGTGCACCACATAGCCCTTATAAAAATTAAATTTCTAACATTTTTCTAAAGAAAAACAGATTACCACCAACTTGAAGTTGAAGTTGAAAACTTGATGCAGGAAGTACGGCACTGATAGTAAGGCTACAGAATGCTATCGATAAGGTAGCTCTGATAACCAGGGCCAGAATCATGGACAAAGGTAAGGGGGCCAGGGGGCGTGGCCAACTGCCAGGCATGGAGGACGTGGGCTGAAAGAGCTCCGTCTCGAACCCTGAAAAACAGCTGACTATCCTATAAATTACTGGACCCAGGACGCTAGGTCGTCAACCCTGGCGCTGCGTGGCTCCTGTGGGTCAAGCGGCAGTAATTTAAAATCCCCATACCTGCCGTGGGCCGCCGGATTTTGTGCTGACTCTGGACGCCCGTCGAGAAGAAGAGATGATGGGCAGAGTTACGGGTGCTCAATGTAGGCCTCAGCGGCACAAGCAGATTGACTGACCTTCGGGCGCTGCAGAAAGAACACCAACACGAAATTACGGCGGTGATTCCTGTCTGAAGGTGACGATGCTGGGGGTTACCATTTCCCGCGTTCGTATCGCCAGACAGAATAACCCGCCGCCGGACATTGAGAGCCCTGACGATCATCCTCAGGCAGGGAGATCTTTTAATATTATTCCTTCGTGTCCAAAATCCGAGAACCCTAAAACACCATCCATACCTTTGGAATACAAGACTCAATTATCTTGGGAAGCTATCTAAAGCAGCTCATCGTTATCAGATCATATCAGAGATCATAACCTGGGCCCAAGACACTGTACAACAAATCAAAAAATAGTACCAACACCTACTTCTAAAAGCCAATAGATATCCAGAGATACCTTGGAAGAATTCAACTTTTGATATCATCCAGCGCCATTATATACAAAGGGCTCCGGCTGGCGGGAATCAATTCATTAACTTCTAATTAATCAGCTCCTGCAACACTTGACCAAAAGGAATCAAACAAGAAGCAGAAACTGTATCTGATTATTTTTACAAAAACTCCTACTAAAATTGCGTGGCTGCTCCAGGAAGAAGGCGCTGGCCGCCGAAACGCGCATAGAGACTCATTGTGCCACCTATCTACTATAGATAATTTTTAAGTTGTGTTTTCATTAAGTTTTGTACAATGTTTTTTATAATAATGTGTTCTGTGAAATTGTAACTTTATTATTGTGTTATGCCACTGATTTGTCTATTTTTAATTACTTAATAAAATACCAAGTTTTGTAGCCAGCTATAGCCAATTGTTCATTTTTATTGTTATTGTGTTCTAAATATTAGTTGCCTAGGTTGTTGTTTTTCAAATGTATGATGCTGGGGGTTGAGGCAGGTGCTGGTCTTTTATGCAGCCGCACCACATCACTGTTCACTGCGGGCAAGAGGGCGAATGCGGCCGGCCCAGCCCGGCTGTGAAGTGCGGCGAGATGTAGTTGGATGGCACTCCGGTAGGGAAACGAGCGCGAGCAAGCGATATCAACGCTGTGATATTGGGAACTGCGGGCGATTTGGCCCCTCCTCCGTTCTGGGAAGCGATCGCACACTGGACAAACTGTGCACTGTGGGGCGTATCGTTGAAGCTGGAGGGGAAACGCTCCTGGCATAGCTTTCTCCTCAGCTGCTCCCTACTTTATATAGAGGCCGGACCTCTGCAGAGCATTGTGTTGGGGCGTTTTCGACTCCGCTGCCACAGCTTTGGAGAGATATATCTGGACATTCAGGCACTACATGAAGTACTGCTGCATGGTGGGCCTATGGGCTTATGCATCCCTGCCCGCCCTGCACACTGGCCATATGAACTGAGCGTGGGGTCACTCTCTGCCTACAGCCTGCCCTGGATGTGGAGGGGCACGTGATTATGTAAGAGGTGCGCTGGAACTTTACTACGGAGGCTGACCTGGTAGTTGCTGTGGCAGCAGAACCTGAAATCCCTTTTGGTGACCACTAGGGGCGTGCAGCTGCAGATTGGGTGAAGCTGAATACTTGCAACCTGAGGACCTGGTATCCCTAGAGGTGCTTTGGGAGCTCTTTGGATCTGTGCTTCACTAGCTGAGTAGGTGTGGAGTACTGTTGCCCTTGAGACCTCCAAGAGGCCATCCTGGAGCAAAGACGGATAGGAGGTCGCCGGGGTACGATGGGTCGCAACAGAAACAAACAAGCGGACGCCTCTGTGGATGGCGTGACGCAGCCCACATTTGGCAGTGATCCCTCTAACGCTTCTGACAATGATGTGAAGCCTCCTACGGGTACAGACCCCCACGATGCTAAGCTGGACTTAATATTGAAAGAAATCTGAGACTAGAGAACGGCGCGGAGGCACGCATGGGCACGATGTCTACCAATCTTAGCTTACTTCAGGCGGATCACAAAAAGCTGGCCGACAAGGTCAAATCGAATAAACTGGAATTAGATGATCTTATACCCCAATAGACTATGCACTCCACTCAACTTGAACAATTCCAGCGACAGCTAAAGGGCCTGCAGGACAGGGTGGAAGACGCGGAAGCGAGATCCCGTCGCAATAATGTTCACATACTTGGAATACCGGAACGCAGCGAAGGATCCAACCCGGCACAGTTTGTGGAGGGCTGGCTGAGAGACCATGTAGTGAAGGAGGGCCTGACCCCCCTGTACACCGTGGAGAGAGCGCACCGGGTTCCTTCCAGACCCCCTCGGCTGGGCACACCGCATTGCTCGTTGATAGCGTGCATAATGCGCTACAAAGACCGCAACACTATCCTGCGGGCTGCCAGAGAAAACGCGCCTGTGTGCTTCGAGAACAGGACAATTTCACTTTACCCAGATTTTACCCCGGCAGTCCAGAAAGCTAGAAGTACGTTGCTGGGGTTGAAGAAAAACCTAAGGGACCGCAATTTGAAATACGCCCTACTCTTCCCGGCTAGACTGAAGGTTGTTTATGATCAGAAATCGTATTTTTTTGCAAATCCTGAGGAAGTGGCAGACTGGCTTGTAATTAGCTTTACACTAGAGACTTCCCAGACTTTGCTGCCATCGGTACAACTGCGTAGAGCCTCCCTGATGCAAACAACTGGACTACCCCGATCGGGTCATGGAAATACCATGAATACTATGGACTCTGGCCGAACCTTGGACCAGATTACAACCAGCCAAAAGGATGCTCTCCTTACAACAGCGGCCCTGGCGGCTCATGATGCCCAGGCTGCAGCGTCTTCGGAACATTCCTCTGAGGCTGACATGGTGCGCTCTGAATCTGACTCTAGCATTACGCTTTTTCCCTTGATTACGGCCCAGGTTGCAAGAGACTTCTGCTATTGTTATCCTGAATGTCTGGGGGTGGTAATGTATACATAGACTCCGCACTGTGTATGTTGCTGCTGATGACTGCTTTTGGGTCGAGGTTACATATGCTTTATAGAGAAATGTGTTAATGTAACCAAGACATACTTGAGAGTATATTATGTTGGTTTCACGACCTGGAGCAGCTCTGACCTCTACCCCCCAAGCGACTGCGATGACTCAATTCTTGTTAGTAGTCCATGTTGGACTTTTGTTCTTTGTTTGGTCCTCTGTTGTTTTATGGAGTAACCTAGTATTGGGCAGTTATTATGTGCTGACATGCTCGGATTTTCAGCAGCTTCTATCTATAGAGTTTGGGTCTCCACAGGTTACACTGCCAATACGTCTTCTGCACAGCGATGGCATTACATAATACATACACCTACTGCACATGGAACGTGAGGGGATTAGGCTCAATTCATTAAAGACACAGAGTTCTTGCACAGCTTACCAGGAGGAAGGTTGCTATAGCTTATTTACAAGAAACACACCTTAAAGTTGATGAGGCAGCTAAATTGCAGAGAAAATGGAGAGGTCAACTATTCGCTACAACATATTCAGCCTTTTCCAGGGGGGCGGCGGTGTGGGTATGGAGTACTGTTCCTTTCAAGATCATAGAGCAGAGGATAGACGTACACAGTAGATATGTACTGCTTCATGGCTTATTGGATGGGTCACATGTGGTCATGGGCTGTATATATGTACCAAACACTGACCAGGATAAATATCTGACTACACTAGGCGCAGCCTTGATAGAGTGGTCCGCATATCCCTGGGTGAGAGGGGGCGATTTCAACGCTGTGTTAGATATTGACTTGGACAGGTCTCATCCCCCGTTACATGCCACCGAAAGCAAGAAACAAGCAGAGGCGCTAAGGGGCTGGACAGAGGGCCGGGAATTGCATGATGCATGGCGAGCGAAGCACATTGGGCATAGAGAATACTCCTTTTATTTACCACCACACAGACTACGCACTCAAATTGACTGATTCCTCTGTTCCGGCGCCCTGTTGGGATCCAAACTTCAGTGCTACATATGGGGAAAACCCTGTCAGATCATAACCCAGTTGAGTTGACTATGCAGTGGGGCAAGGTTCCAACTCCAATACCGACTTGGAAACTACAAACTGAGATGTTAGAAGATCAGGTCTTTTGCACGGGGAACAGCCTTTATGACGCGGCTGTTACACCGCCGTGCCGGTACAACGCGGTCTTTTCAACGCAAGTCGTTACCACGACTTGCGCTGTGAAGGACTGGGTTCTTTTGGACCCAGCGGTGCCAGGGCACAACACCTGAAACCTTCGTGGGTAACCTGCTCCGGCGTACAAGTCACAGAGACACGGGACACTTCCTTCGGCGTCAAAGAGTCAAGGTTTATTTACTGCAGGGAACACAGAAGTCACGACAAGTACACCACGTGCAACTTGGGGAGACTGCTTCAAATTGGTTTTGTGGATCGCTCCTTTTATACAGTTTTTACCCATAAGCTAACATTGAACACAAAGGTTTACAACTCAGTTCCCACATCTAGCTCCCAGAGGGGTCGCTTGATGGAACCCGTGGGTACAGATGAGAAACCCACATAACAAACGAACGGTTTAAGTTAGCACAGCGAAACTGCGCACACTTACTAAACTCGTCATTTGCGGTTCATAGATACTAGACTCGACCATATTCGTGCGAGTCGAAAACACCACTTACAATTGTCACGGAACCTCAGCTGGAGGGCGCTGCAGGACAAGGAATTTTGTAATTTACTATCCAACACCTTCCCTACTGTACGTAGGTTGGTGTTGGAATAGTAAATTAAAAAATTCCTAAGTCCGCACCCCCTCCAACGCAAGTCGTGGTAACGACTTGCGTTGAAAAAAACGCGTTGTAACGGCACGCGTTGTAAAAGTGCGCTTCGTAAAGCCGTACATCCCTTTTGCACAACCCTTTCAGAGGCGATCGTCCATTATTTCTCAGAGAATATGGGGACTGCTAGCTCCCGACGATGCCTTCAAACGGTCATCAGGGGAGGGGCAATCAGCGCTAAGACAGGAATACGGCTCAACTTTATTGAATGACTTACGGAGGTGGAGAGTAGGTTAGCTGCACTGGAGGGGGAGGCTGCAGGGATGAATGAACAATTGACACAATTTCAGGAGGCTAACATCCAATACGCGGAGCTCCTAGAGGAGTTGTGTGATGTGGATTACCGGTTATACATGCAAAAACAACAAACACAAGCTGACAGGTCAGGGCCGCTGCTAGCACGGTTGTTCCGAAACGCACCCCTGCCCACACCGATATTAGAAATTCAAACAAAATAGATGTAGTGGTGAACACGCAATTAGACATTAATACCCCATTTAGGGACTATTATGAACATCTCCATGGTCCAATGCCCGGACTTGCTGACACTGACTTTGAACCAATCTTTGAGGGTCTATGCGTACCCCAACTTACACAACACTAACATGATGACCTACTACGACCAATAAAGGGGGCGCAAATGAGACAGGCGATGAAGGCTCTGCCACGGAGAAAGACTCCAGGGAATGACAGACTGCCGGGCGAATTTTACGCAATGTATGCTGATTTGCTACCTCCTCATTTGCAATGCCTTTATCATGACTCATTGGAGGGAGGCGGGCTCCCCGCTACTACATTACAAGCGTTGGTGGTTTTGCTATTAAAGCCTGGGAGGGATGCTTTGCTTATTTCGAGCCATAGACCCTTATCACTCCTCAACACGGATTACAAAATCCTGAGTAAGTTGTTGGCCACTCGCCTTAACCAGTTTATCCCCGCGCTAATCCACCTCAATCAGTGTGGATTCGAGCCTGGTTGGAGCACAGCACTCAACATCGGACGGCTGCACCAAGTTATGTTAGGCACGAGTGTCATGAGAGATATGAAGGGTTGTATCTCCCTTGACCTGAGGCAGGCGTTTGATTCCCTGCATTGGGATTATATGTTCTGTGCTCTTGCACGCATCGGCCTACCTGCGGAATACATAGCATGGGTGCTCTTATTATACCCGAGCCCCACGGCGCGGGCACGCATGGGTCGGCACATCTTAGGACTACATAGAGTGGCTCGTGGGACGAGACAGGGCTGCCCCTTGTCACCGCTGTTGTTCATATTGGCGCTGGAGCCACTTCTACACAGACTCCGTACTTTCACGGTCTGCCGGAGTATAACACATGGTCGTACGTCCCACATCCACATCCAACATCCAATGCCCTCCATTTTTGAGTCGTTCCAAGGGCTTTCTGGCCTGACCATCAATGTGGCCAAGTCGTTTGCTTATTTCTTTGATAATACTGAGAGGAACAAATACTTTCAGTTTGGTCCTGGGCCTTCCAAATAGCGCCTGACACCTTTAAATACCTCGGTATACAAATTTATTGCAATGCCTCAGACCTGCTAGATGGTAACCAATTGCAGCTCTCAAATCCCTAGTCCAGTTCTGAGTCTCACTGCCCCTATCAGTGGCAGGCAGGGTGGCCATCATGAAAATGGTGTTATTACCGCTGCTCCTTTATTTTTTCACCAACCTACCGCTACTTGTCCCCATGAGCTCTTTTAAAGTATTGATTTTCCTGATGACGGAGATAATATGGGGGACAGGGCGTAGACGTACAAGTCTGGCAAAATTGCAACTTCACTAGAAGCAGGGAGGGATGGGGTGCCTGAGCTTCGTGCGTATTGCTATGCTAGCCAGTTGCAGTGGCTGGTGTACTGGCTTGCGGGACGTTATCTACACAAACTGGATATGACATCGTGTGATAGGAATAACGGGAGCATCCACAGACTCTTACTACCACACACCCCTCCACCGACGTCGACACCTCACTTATTGAAATTAGCTATTGCTTACAGGCGGAGTGCGGTGCGATACACTGGACAGATGACACCATATGCCCCCACCATCCCCCTACTAGGTATCCCTACACGTGCAGGACTAACCTCTAACAGTGCCCTACAGATGTGGACTGAGGCAGGCGTTACTACAGTAGGGGACTTTTTTACAGAGGGAGTACTAATGTTGCATGAGACGTTTGTAAGCATACATGGGGCCCCCGATTCTTTGTTTCTATTACACGCACATATTTTCAGATATATTCACATCACATGGTCACCCGAAGATACAGAACCACCCACAAACACACTGCTTACCATACAATACCTAATGGGCAATGGGGCTCAACTGATAAAATGGCTCACCCGTGGGATTCGAGCGGAGAGAGCAATCTCATTACGGCCGCTATTCGACAAGTGGGAAGGGGACGTGGGTGTGCATTTACAGACAATAAATGGGATACTATATTGGGGTTCCCCAAAAAGGTCTCTCGTAATCCCAAATTTAAATTTATCCAATTGATGTTACTATACAGGGCGTACTTAACGTCACACAGACTTAGGGGGTCATTAGGATCGCGGTTTTTCCGCATCCTCGGGGCCGGCGGAGGGCACCACCGGCCCAGAGGATGCGGAAAAACCGCAGCGGACTGACCAAAGACCCACCGCCACATTAGGATGGCTGGTGGGTCCTGGTTTCCGTCCGCAGCTTTTCCACCGCGGTCGGCTTACAACCGCGGCGGAAAAGCTCTAATATGGTGACGGTGTCTTCCAGACACCGTCCACCATATTAGGATGGCCTGTAAATGATGCTTTCCGCTGCGGGTTTTCCGCCGTGGAAAAGCATACGGAACTTCACTGCGGGGGCCCGTTGCGGGCCCCCTAGGTGAAGGGGGGGTGGGGGGTGCACATGGGGGGTACCTATGGTACCCCCCTGCATTTGCATGCAGAAAGCGGCAGGCACCGCGCGGTGCCTGCCTCTTACTGCATGCAAATGCAATGTGTGCATTTTTAACATTGCGGCGGGTGCAGCTTGAAGCTCCACCCGCCGCAATGTTAAAAATAGAGGATGTGACCGCAACCCTTGCGGTCACATCCTAATTGCACAGGAGGGAACTCCGCATGCCATGCGGAGGTTCCCTCCTGCTCTGGGGTCGCGGACGGACGCAAGTCCGTCCGCGATCCTAATGACCCCATAAGCGTTATGTTCCCGGGGGCAATTGATGAATGCCCGCGCTGCCACGCACCTAACACGGGGTTGATGCACATGGTATGGGCTTGCCCTTGATTGGGATATTATTGGGCGACTGTATGCAAAATATTGTTGTGGTGCCTCCGATATGTCAGAACGACACATTGGAATACTGTATACTAAGTCTCGGTCCCCACGACAAGAAAGGGAGTTCGACCTCACGATTTGCTGAGCTTGCGCTCCTTTTCGCCAAGAGAGTTATAACCACATGATGGAAGGCCACTAGAGCCCCGTCCTTACAGGAATTGCATGCAGAAATGCTAAGGTGGGGTAAAGCGGAAGTAACGGAACTAAAGAGGGCGGAATATAGAGGCCTACGGAAAACACCAATCTCGCTGAGCTGGTACACAATGCTAGAAGACGACGCTACAATAGATATCCTGTCCTATTAGGGTCTGATGGGCTTAACATATGTGGATCAGGTCTGAGATACAGGACACCTTGACACCTCATGTTGTCTGTGTGCCGAGATGGGTAAATTGGCGGCACAGTGCAGTTCACCTCTGACAGACTTAGAACCGAGAGACACACACTTATGGATATGGTTGATATGCGAATGCTACTGCAGAATAATGAGGGCCAAGCATGCGGGGAGGGAAGGGAGGATGGGTAACTATGTTTTGTTCAGTTGTTTTCTTAACTGCGTTGTATCCTGATAGCCTTACCAAATCGTCGACTATTTTGCAAAACTTATGCTGTAAACAAGACTGCTGAGAATGTTCTATATCGGCATACCACTTGAGAATTATTTTTAATGCTACTAGTTCACTATGTGCTGCCGTACAGGGACACTCATGGATGCTAGACACTGTTGTTGTATGTTGGTTGTAAACATATATTACTGTATCGCATGATAATATGTCCTCCGATTGTCTGACGATGTTTGGCTCCTTGTTCTGTAAAATCAATTAAAAAAAAAAAAAAAAGGCAAGGGGGCCCCTTTGTTCAATGACGCCTTAAGAATCCTGAAACAAACCCTCCGCCAAAGCCAAAGAGCCTGGCGGAAAGCTTACGACCCTTGCACCCGGCGAGAATACTGTGCTGCATTTGCAACTTATAAAAAATCAGTTCTATTACGTAAAATAGAATTCTATGAGACTAAAATCACTGTCGTGGAAAATAAACAAAAAGAGACCTTTCAAATCTTTAAAGAATTGAGACAAGTCAAGGAACAGAAACCTCCGTTCTGCCCGGAAGACTGCAATAACTTCCAGTTCTTCTTTGAAACGAAAGTTAAAGATTTAATAATGGAAATCCACTCCACCCCTAAGTTTCCATGCACTCTTGCACCTACACCACCGCCTCCCACTTTCACCGAACCCCTCACCACCTTTCCTATTCTTACGCATGACCCCCTGTCCCTCCTAATAGGGAGGGTGAAATCAGGGTCTCCGGCCGACCCCTGTCCACCTAGGATCTTCAAGATAGCACTTCCTGGAATAGAAAACGAGGTACTCTCACTCCTCAATCAATCCCTTGCCACAGGACATGTCCCCTCTAACTTCAAGGAAGCACGTGTCATCCCGCTTTTGAAAAAGCCTGGGGCCAGTATAAAAAAACGTAAAAAATGTCAGGCCAATTACACAACTCCCGTTCCTCGCAAAGGTACTAGAACAACACTTGCTAAAAATCCTAACAAACCATATTGAAAACAGCCATCTCCTACAACCTAACCAGGCAGGGTTCAGGGTGCACGACAGCACGGAACTGGTGATGCTGTTTGTTCTAGACAAACTCAGACTGAGGGCCGACAAGAAAACACCATGTGCCCTGGTCCTACTGGACCTATCCACCGCATTCGACACGGTCAATCATGACCAACTAGTATTGCAGATTTCGGAGCTAGGGATCCAGGGCACGGACCTTGCATGGCTGATCTCTTTTCTTAAAGACCGCTCCCAGAGAACACAACTGAATGACCATGTGTCCGATTCAGGACTACTTTCGTGCGGGGTCCCGCAGGGATCGGCATTATCACCACTGTTTTTCAATGCCTACCTTCAGCCCTTGATAGCGGCACTGAACCATATGGAATGTCAAATTTACAACTATGCTGATGACACTCAAATCGTCATTCAGATAGACAACTCCACGTCAGGCCACACAAGATTCCAAAACATTCTGAAATTTACCGTTAACTGGATGACGGCCAACTCCCTTAAAATCAACCCAGATAAAACGGAAGAATTGGCCATTACCTAAGACTCTAACCCTTGGAAGGAGCTCTTTTGGCCACAAGAGCTTGGCACATACCAGAGCCGGCTGTGGCTGTAAAAAGCCTAGGTATCAAAATTGATGCCAAGCTCACTATGACCCAGGAGGTATCGACAGTTGTGGGAACATGCACAGGCATGCTGAGACAGCTGCGTAAGCTCACCCCTTTACTCACCTTCAATACACTCAGAATGGCAGTATCTGCTTTGATACTATCATGCCTTGATTATGATAACTCCTTGTACATTGGCCTCCAGGGTAATCTTCTGACCAGATTGCAGGTGATTATGAACGACGCTGCTAGGCTTATCTTTTGAGCGCCCAGGCGAGCACATGCATCACCCCTCCTTAAACAATTGCATTGGCTCCCGTTCGGATAGTGAGGAAATTTAAAGGCCTTTGTATTGCACATAAAGCCGTACATGGCCAAGCCCCCAGCTATATCAAGGACCGTCTTGCCAAATATACTTCCAGCAGGGCGCTACGGTCCTCCGATGCCAGCCTTCTTCCTGCCCGCGATTTAACAAGTCCTCCAAAGGAGGAAGAGCATTTTCCTCATCCATCCCCCACATTTGGAACAACCTGCTGGGGAATATACGCAAGGATCATGCCCTTCTCTCGTTCAGGAAGAAATTAAAAACACTACTTTTTGCGGAGGCCTGGGGCGCAATCTGAACCCCCTCTTGTGAAGGCTGGATCCCTTTGATGGGGCTTAGAGACCTGCTGGTGATAACACGCTTAATAAATAACAATTAAAACATAACAAATAACAAAATTCATTAATGCTAAATCACAATGTCAGATTGCTTCTTGCATTGCATTTAAGGATTTGCAAATTACGATTTCCTAAATGCATTCGCAAAATAGGTAATCGTGAATTTTGTGATTACCTATTTTGCACTTGGGTTTGGGCTTGATGCATCCCAGATGGCTAATTACTGGTCGCAAAGGGGCCAATTCGCAGAATCAGCCCCTTTACAAGTGGTAGTTCGCTGGATGCATGTGCCCCTAAGTCCTTGTTAGAAGTCCTTTTGAGATTGATTTTACAATGCCTAGCATTGTCGTGTTAAGAACGTTCTAGTGTGGTTTCAGCGCTTCCAAGGCATTTGGGGTCTAGTTCTTTTGACTGCAAGACGGTACTGTTTCGTTAATGCGCATGCATGTGTATTGCGCTGCACACTTCAACTATAGCTTTTGACTCTGAGGTATCGTCTCTCTTTCGCGCTACCTCAACTCATATTTTAGAAGCAAATTTGTGACCAGAAATCAACAGTGTTTTCTAGTGCAGGTTTGATGGGCATACTGGAAATATTTTCAATTGGAGAAAGCAGCATTTTTCAGAGCTTTTCGGAGAACTTTCAGTGAAGAGAAGTGTTCTCCCAAAAAATTGAAGTAAAAATGTTCTGAGACTTTGTTGGTTCTACACTTTCTAAAAGAGACTTAAGTTGTTTTAGACTCCATAATGGAAGGTGTCTGATCTCCCTATTCAAGTTTACAGAGAGTCGTGACAGAATAAAAGCAATTCAAGCAATAGGACTTCATTCTAGTTCAATATATAGCAACAATCAGTTGCTCAGATTCGCAATATTTTCAAGGCCGTAGGAAAGATTTAAATACAGACTTTAAAACACTGATAAACATTCTGCACCGTAAAAACTGTGAAAAAGAGTTATAGTGAAAAAGTTAAAAAATCAAATATAGCATAACAAGGGGAAAAGAAGAACACAAACTTAAATTTAGATATAACAAATCAAAAGAAAAGTGTTCTAAAAAAGTTTCAAATTTAAAATTGATAAAAACAGAGAGAAGCTTTACCTCAGTATTAAAAAGGTAATATTTATTCTAGAGTGAAATAAAAGAGATAATAGGAGTTTGGGAAAACATATACTAATGGCATGTGTTAAATTGTAGGTGCTATCAAGAAGACTCCCCTTTGAAGTAATCAGATAACTGAGGGTGATTCTTTTTTTTCTTCCACTTCCTCTTTCTCCGGCTGGTGTTTGTGACAGATTTTAAATAGTTTGTCGCATGCAGTAGTGGAGTGGAATCTGGAAAGCTCATTTGCTCTTGAAGAGGTCATAAAAAGATATTCTGACACACCATCTCAAGATGGTGGAATTTCAAAAGAGGGGTTCACCTCACTGTCCAGCCCTAAGGGTAGTGAAGGCTAAGGGGGGAACCTCCTCCTCATCTAACTAATATTCCCGCCTTTCCTCCTGCCAAAAGAAGAGCAAGAAAGGGGGCTTGCCCTCCTCCACTATCTGGGGGTTCGTGGGTAGGATTTCAAAGGCGGCATTGCCTTTGAAGCTTAGTGCCTGGGCTTGGTCTCCTCCACTATCTGGGGGTTCCTGGGTAGGATTTCAAAGGTGGCGTTGCCTTTGAAGCTTCTTGCACAGGAAGGCCATCCTGTCCTGGAGGAGGTGTGAAACACCCCTGCCCAGAGCAGGTATTGTTTCTGTCCTCTAAGAGCATGGGCTCTCACTTCATGAGGTCAGAATCATGTCTGGTGGTGGCAGGCCGACGAATACAGGCCAGAGACCCCACTAGTGTTTTGTTAAATTTCAGGGGACCCTCTAAAAGGGTCTCCTATGTGAATTTATTAAATTATCCAACACTGGCATCAGTGAGGATTTATTAAGACAAGATGTACCAAACATCTTAGAAATCAGTCAAGCCATCATGGAGCTAGGAAATACGTGTTGGCAAGTATCCAGCCCATGTATTCTTTATGGCTTCCCTGTTCACTTACAACATCACAGGATGGACTGGAGTTTCTAGGGGCATATCTGCTCATGCTGATATGCCCATACATAGGATATAGTGCACCCTAAAGACCTGTAGTAGGGGTGATTTCCCTATATCTTGCAGTGTATGGCTGGCATTGCACACAGTGCTATGTGCCATGTCTACATTTTGGATTTTCCTGCACCAAAACACATAGCCTGCAATGGCAGAGTGCATAGCCTTGGTGAGGGGGCCCTGGGGTGGTACAACCAGTGCTGCAGCCCCAATGGAACTTCTTCAGTACCCATGTCCTAGGTACAAGAACTACCACTTACTAGGGACTTACAGTGGTAGCTGAAGTTGAACCAATTGTGGTAAGGTGTTTTGGGGAAGAGATCTAAAACTGTGAACCCGGTTAGCAGGTACCCCCCAATGCATTTACAGTTTCATTAGGCATCAGCAAAAAGTGTGGGCTAACCATGCAAAAAGAGACTTTTCTACACCCAACATCTGAGAGAGAGAGGTTTAGAAGGAGAGGGCAGTCCATGTACATACCTTACTATACACTCCTGTTAGCTGAGAAAGATGTGTGGAAAGAGAGAGCTGTCCATGCACCCTACTGAGCACACCTCTCATTTAAGAGAGAAGAAGCATGTCCCTCCTCACACCCTATTACCCACACTGGAGAACCGGGCCTTATGGGCCGGGCGGCGCAGGGCACGCCTAAATCCCCGGGTTCACCTGCCTTTGCAATTAACAGAGACACGAGACACTCTGTTGAGCGTGGAAGCCAGGTTTATTAGCTGCAGCTAAGCACAGTTTTCCCAGAAGTTACACACATGGTGTATTCTAAGGAGACTGCCACTTCAATCCGTGGCGCACAGTCTTTTATAGGAAACACATTTACAGTATCCCACTCTTTGCACATACAAAACGAACCAATGAGAAAAGTTGAAAAACAAGCTATCAGGTGTCTCAAATACGCCCCTTTCTCAGACCCTGTGTGCTATCCCTCCTGACAAATTAATCAGTGATGGTGTCCACAATCCCCTCTTGCAGGTGGCAGGACGTATTTGTGTGCCTCAAAGGATGGTTGTGTAATAGGAGCATACAAGGAGAGAATAGCGAAGGCCAGTCGGATAAGATAGTATAAGGAAAGAATAGGAGAGGGCAAATAGTCGGCCGAGACAGGGATCAATCGAACAAGACATGGATTAACAAACTCGGCCAGACCCTGACATCGGGTTTCATGAACAAGGACATTAGAGTTGCTTTTTAACTGAAAGGACACGTGGCAGCTGGAAAAGCAAAAGCACATCGTTCGCCGTGCTGCCTGAGTGAGGGCAACACAAAATGGCGACAGGACACAAAATGGCGGCTAGATACGGGACGAAATTTGAAATTGTAGAACCTCAGACCCGCCTTTTGCCATTACTCAAGCAATACACCAGGGACTCATGTCAATCTGAGTCTATGTCAATGGCCATGAGGTCATCGAGCTGTTGCTGTAGCATCACTCTAATATTCTCTGTTTTTCGTGACGCAGGCTTCGGGACACACATAGTGGCACAAATACCAAATACTTGGACCTGACCTGACCTGGTCCAAGCCAAGTTTCTGCCCCTGTGTGGAGTGGCCCCCTGTCCCTGCCCGCTCTCTCGTGCCTGCTAAGGTTTGCCTGTTGCCATTCGTGTTTTGCCCGTGTTTTGTTGATTTTACCGTCGCTCCCCTGCCGCCTGTGCTCCCCAGAGTGTTCCCCTGCCCCTCCGCCTGTTGTTGCTCTTCTGCTGTGCCCATTGTAATTTTGTACTTGTGCTCCGTGTCTCCATTGTAATTGTGTACTTTTGCTCCATGTCTCCATTGTATTTTCGCTCCGTGTCTCGTCTCAGCTGTTCCCCTGCCCCACCCGCTCCCTGCCGCTGCTCCCCCGCGGCCCCACCCACGACCCCTCCGCATCACCTAACCGCTTGCCCCCCACTCGCCACCCCGCTCCCGCCTCCCAGCTGCCCCTCCCTCGCCCCTCCCCGCCTGTCCCCCCCACTCTCCATTTATGGCGGAGTGCAAGCGTACGCGCAGCGGGCGCGCCAAAGGCGCACCAAAGGCAAGCCCGTCTGCGCCCGTCCGCGCCTGGACCGCGCCCAGCGCCAGACCTCCTGGCCCCCGAGGATGCCAGCCCACCCGCTGGACCTACAACTACGCCACCCTCAATGCACTCAACACCAGCCGGATCCATGGCTGCCACCGAGCCACCCCAGGACGCACCCACGGACCCTTCACCTGCCAATCCTGCAAGTTCTCCTGCATCCGGACCTGCACCGCACCCGCCGAGATGAGCTCCAGCAGCGACCACCTGAAGTGCATCCTGCTCAACACCCGCTCCATCCACAGACACGCCGTGGAACTCTGGAACCTCCTCGACACCACATCTCCAGACGTCGACTTCCTCATGGAAACCTGGATGAATGCCTCCTCAGCACACGACATCGCCATCGCCATCCCGGAGGGTTACAAGATCACCCGGAAGGACCGCGTCAACCAGACTGGAGGAGGCATCGCCATCGTCCACAAGAACACCATCCGCATCACAACCAACTCCGACGACACCCTCACAGCCGCCGAACACCTGCCCTTCCAGATACACACCGACCCCAAGACCACCCTCAGAGGCACCCTCATTTACAGACCCCCGGGACCACACACACAATTCAGCGAAGACATCGCCGACTTCATCAGCCCGCACGCCCTCCCCTCCGCTGACTACATCCTCCTCGGGGACCTCAACTTCCATCTGGAGAACAACAATGACCGCAACACCACCACCCTGCTGGACAACCTCGCCAACCTCGGACTCAAGCAACTGGTGACCACCCCCACCCACTACGCCGGCCACAAACTAGACCCCGTCTTCTCCTCCAGCAAGGACATCTCCTTCAGCCACGCCTCCGGACTCCACTGGACAGACCACAGCTGCGTCCACTTCAGCTTCAGCAAGACCACGCACCACCACCACCACCCGCAACAGGTCCCCTGCAGAAGCTGGAACAAGATCACAGCCGACCAGCTCGCCACATCCCTGAGCCAGAACCCTTCCGCCAGCTCAGCAAACCCCAACCAAGCCGCCAACAACCTCACGAAGTGGATCAGCAACTGCGCAGACGACCTCGCTCCACTGAAGACCCCCCCGCCAGACCCGGCACCAAGAAAGCATCCTGGTTCACCGACAAACTCAAGAGCTCCAAGAAAAACTGTCTGGACCTCGAGAAAGCCTGGCGCAGAGACCCAACTACAGACAACATGACCACCCTCAAGCTCCCCACCCGAAAACATCACCAGCTGATCCACACCCCCAAGAAAACCGCATTCAAGGAACGACTAGAAAACAACGCCCACAACAGCAAGGAACTCTTCAACATCGTCAAAGAGCTCTCCAACCCCAGCGCCGGAAACAACGACATCACTCCCTCGCAAGACCTCTGCAACTCGCTCTCTGCGTTCTTCCACAGCAAGATCGCAGACATACACAACAGCTTCAGCACACAGCTGATGCACCCTACGACCATACCAACACCCCCCACCACCACCCTCCGCGCCTGGACCCCGGTCAACACCGAAGACACCATCCGCACAATGAACTCCATCCACTCCGGATCTCCAACCGACCCCTGCCCCACCATGTCTTCAACAAGGCCGATTCTGTCATTGCACCCCATTTACGGGACATCATGAACGCCTCCTTCGACACCGCCACCTTCCCAGAGCGCTGGAAGCACGCCGAACTCAGCGCCCTACTGAAGAAACCATCAGCGGACCCCACCGACCTCAAAAACTACCGCCCCATCTCGCTCCTTCCTTTTCCTGCCAAAGTCATTGAGAAGACCGTCAACAGACAGCTGGCCGCCTTCCTCGAGACGAATGGATCCCTCGACCACTCGCAGTCTGGCTTCCAGGCCAACCACAGCACCGAGACCACCCTCATCGCAGCCACCGACGACATCCGAGCCCTGCTCGACAACGGGGAAACAGCGGCCCTCATCCTCCTGGACCTCTCCGCGGCGTTCAACACGGTCTGCCACCGCACCCTAGTGCAGCACCTCAACAACATTGGAATCCAGGAGAAGGCACTGGAGTGGATCACCTCCTTCCTCGCCGGAAGAACACAGAGAGTCCGCCTCCCCCCATTCAGATCCGAGGCCGCCGAAGTCATCTGCGGCGTACCACAAGGATCATCACTCAGCCCCACGCTGTTCAACATCTACATGAGCCCCCTCGCGGCCATCGCACGCCATCACAACCTCAACATCATCTCCTACGCCGACGACACCCAGCTGATCCTCTCCCTCACCAACGATCCCGCCACCGCCAGAACCAACCTACACGAAGGGATGAAAGACGTAACCGAGTGGATGATGAACAGCCGCCTGAAACTGAACTCAGATAAGACGGAAGTCCTCATCCTGGGATCCTCGCCCTCCGCCTGGGATGACTCCTGGTGGCCCCCTGCCCTGGGCAGCGCACCCAAACCCAGAGACCACGCACGCAACCTGGGCTTCATCCTGAACTTCTCCCTCTCCATGACCAGACAAGTCAACGCCGTCTCCGCGTCATGCTTCAACATACTACGCATGCTACGTAAGATCTTCTGGTGGATCCCCACCAAAACCAGGAAGACGGTCACCCAGGCCCTTGTCATCAGCCGACTGGACTACGGCATCTCCCTCTACGCCGGAACCACAGCCAAACTTCACAAAAAGCTCCAGCGCATTCAGAACTCCTCAGCACGCCTCATCCTGGACATTCCCCGACACGGCCACATCTTCGAACACCTGAGAAACCTGCACTGGCTCCCCGTCAGCAAGAGAACCACGTTCCGACTCCTCACCCACGCACACAAAGCTCTCCACAACCAAGGCCCAAGATACCTCAACGACCGCCTGACCTTCTACACTCCCACCCGCCAGCTACGATCAACCAGCCACGCCCTCGCCGCCGTCCCCCGCATCCGACGAGCCACAACGGGAGGAAGATCCTTCTCCTATCTGGCTGCCAAGACGTGGAACTCCCTCCCCATCCACTTCCGCCTGACCCAAGACCACCTCTCCTTCAGGAAGCAACTCAAGACCTGGCTATTTGAGCAGTAGCGGACCCCCCTCCCCCAAGCGCCTTGAGACCCTCCGGGTGAGTAGCACGCTATACAAATGTTTTGATTGATTGATTGATTGACACTGCACACAAAGACAACAAGAGAAGATGATAGCCAAGATCATTCCAAGGAAAATTAGTATCTTCCATCCCCATGTGGACAGTAGTCCCCAAAACCATCCCATCACAGTCCAATCTCATGTGTCCTGGTGTATAGACTCGGAGATGGTATGTAACTTGGAGATAGCTTGGTATACTGTAGGGGAATTATCAGGAATGTAAACACAGCAACTAGACCCGATCAATTTACAGACTCCACCACGATCTGCAAGGAAAATATCTAAAACTATCCGATTTTGTAACGTCATGAGAATATCCGCCTGAAGTTCGGCTATCACATTACTCAAGGCTCCAGAAGTTTCATTTATGGTAGCCTCAACAACTAGCTAAGTGTCTGATGTCTCTGCTATTGTCTGCTATTGGCCATTGGGCCCCAAAAGGGAAGCAATCCTTTAATGAAGTCAGCTGCCTCCTGTCCTGCTGTGTCTTTCTGATCAAAAACTCCCCTACCATGTCTTTTCTTGTAATGACCTGAAGGAGCAGTATATGTTGGGGGAAGAAGAAAAGCCACATAACAGGTTCCTGAGAAATAAGTAGGAAGCCATGTATAGGCTCTATCGTGACAGATAAAATATGTGCCTTGTGATGGCACTAGCGGTGAAGGAATCTGAGGTGTATAGACATAAGTATGAGAACAGATACTCTTCTCCTGCTGACTCTTAACATTCTGGCCATTAATTTGTAAACAGAAATTACCTCAATGAGGTACAGTCCAAATTGGCGGAGAGCTCCTTAGTTTAGCCTTTTCTGTGAGGCTAGTAACATATCGGGTTATATTCCATCCATCATACACTCTCTTCTCATCTATAGGATTCTTACTAATCTGAACAATCTCAGCCATAGTCACTATTCCCTTAATCAAAGTACTGTGACTAAAGTCTGCTCCACCACCATATGGACTCCCAGGAGGATATCGTAGCTGGTTTTGATAAAGGTTAGAGAACATAGCCAAATAAGCCCAGGCGGAACCTTCATAGGAGAATGGAAAAACTAAATACGACATGCCTCTCTCTGTATTATGAGGCATGAGCCCACAAACCCAACAATCAGTAGTATTCATCACTAGTTGGTGTTGATGCAATAACTGGATACACAAATTATTGAAGTATTCGGTTCTCCTAATCTGTTCGTGTTCTGAAAGTGTATAAAACCGATGTGGGGAGGCAGTAGTAGGAAAAGATAAAAAGACAGATGTCGGGAGGGACAGGTGATGGCTGTAGAACATAAACAACCCAACTTCCACACGCTAATAAAGTACATAAACATATCAGAATACATAGGGTTATTCCACATGGACTAACCATTAGTTTCTTGAATCTATCTTTCATATTTTCAGTCTGATCATTATTTTCCACTTTAATATCCATTACTCCAAAGGCGTTGGTCACGATAATCTTCCTAGATCACTTAGCTGTGATTGTTAGCCGTCCTATGACACTGCAAGTCCTGCAGACCCTAGGTCACTACTCAGGTCAAAGCCTAAGACTCCTACCGTTTCCCTGCAACTTGATGGATAGTGGAAGAAAACACATTAGAATGTATTTCAAAACAAAAAGGTATAATCAGAAAAATTGTTAAAAAAAAGGAAAAGTTAAATTGTCTTTTGTCATTCTCGATCGTAAATTATATCCAGTCTTATTAGGGATTGTCTGGTCCTTAAACAAGGCTTCTGGATCCACTGTGTTCAACCGCAGATGTGTTGGGACGGCCTCCTGTAACACGTCGTCGTCTTCTTTCTCAGACTTCGTGTGGTCCAGGCTTGCACTACTAAACGGAACAAATCTAGGCACTTTTTCACTTTCGTTATCGCCTATGCCCTCACGAATCCACTGGTCAAAAGGCAAAGGCAAAGGTACCCTCTTACAGTGCCCGCCATGGACCCAGTTCTTTTTCCCAACAACCTTCACTGCCGTCCGTGTCGTCAATAGCACTTGACGCGGTGGGCCCCAACGAGGTTCGAAATTATTTTTCCGCTGAAAGTTTTTCACGCAGACCCAGTCGCCAGGTTGGATGGAATTACCTGGGTCTGCAGAGGCCTCTGGCAAAGCGTTTTGATCCTGTTGATGAAGAACACGTAATTTAGTGGTGAGGTCATGCAAGTAGTCAGTCAGCATTGGGTATGGAATATCAGAATACTTTTTAGGTCGAGGGACTCCCCAGACATTTGCCGGGCACCCAAAAACAACCTCATACATTGTCAGACCTAAACGAGAATGCACAGTAGTTCTCGTAGACAGAAGTGCTAATGGTAGGGCATCAGGCCAGGCGAGACCTGTGCTCGCCTGAATCTTTGCCAATTTGAGCTTGAGAGTACCATTATAGCACTCTACCAATCCTGCTGACTGAGGGTGGTTTGCCGCATGGAATTTCTGTTTAATACTGAAACCTGCACATACTTTCTGCATGATTTGGCCTACGAATTCACTCCCATTGTCAGACCAGACAATGCGCGGCAAACCAAACCTCTGGAAAGACTCTTTCAAAAAAAGGACTTGGCAGTAGACAAAGCAGTATTGCCCTTTAGGGGGTAGGCCTCTATCCATCTGGAAAAGGCACAAACCACCACCAGAACATACTTGAGATTATTACAATGATCCATTTGAATATAATCAATTTGCAATACCTCAAAAGGATACGTAGGGGGGAGCAAAATGACCTTCTGGAGTTGGGGTTCCCTTTCCTGGATTATGCATTAAACAAACAATGCAATGCTTCACCACGTTTTCTGTACATTTAGGAATTCCTTCGTTCTGCCATACTGGAGCCAAGATTTTACAGATGCCCTTTGCGCTAATATGGGCTGGACCATGCGCCATAGTAACTAAAGGTAGTACATAAGCGTCTGGTAACAGCCATCGTTGATGCTCTGACAATTCCGTCCAACACCCAGTCGCGTCCAACATTCCCGTACTCTCTCTCCACTTACTCAGATCTTTCTCAGTAGCCTCTCTTGAATCATTCACACACTTTCTATTGTGTCCTCACACATTCCTCCTTCTCTGACCCATCTTGCAGGGGCCGCAACATACATACAACTCGTAACATCTCTCGCTGTCTCTTTTGCTACTTCATCAGCAAAAGCATTCCCAAGGCCTACATCATCAGTAATCTTTTTGTGCGCGCTACACTTGATTATTGCTATTTGTGTAGGCAAAGCAAGTGAGTCAAGAAGATCAGTCACCAACTGGCCATGCTGTATTTTAGCCCCATGGGAAGTAAAGAATCCTCTTTCCTTCCACAAGCGACCGAAACTATGAGCCACACCCAAAGCATATTGGCTATCAGTGTAGACATTCACTCTCCTTCCTTTTGCCAAGACACATGCTTTCGTCAAAGCAATTAATTCAGCTGCTTGGGCTGAATTCTGTGCTATACGCGCTGTCTCTACTACCGTATGCAAAGTAGTAACAGCATAAGCTGCAGTCGTCTCACCATTTGGAAGCTTAAAACAAGATCCATCTACCCATAGGACCCCGTCCGGATCCACAAGTGGTGTATCTTTTAGATCTATTCTGCCTTTCGTTTCCTCCTCTGTTCGGAGAAAACAATCATGCTGTTCTTGAATGCCTTTCACATCCGGTATGGGCAACAATGTTGCTCTGTTCAGAGTATTGCACCGCTTGATATGTATATGGCGAGCCGAAAGCGTTAGCTCATATCCAGACAAGCGAGCACTTGTGAGGTGTTGTGTTTTAGTCCTATTCAAAAGAGTATCCACTGTATGTGGTACCATAACAACAAGGGTGTTGTCCAATACCAATCCAGCAGACTGACGAATAGAAATTGCTGCCGCTGCTGTAGCTCTGAGACAACTAGGCAGTGTTTTGGCTACTGGATCCAATGTAGCCAAAAAATAGGCACATGACCGTTGTTTGTCTCCAAATTGTTGCGTTAAAACTGACAACGCACAACCTTCTCTTTCATGCACATAGAGTGTAAAAGGCTTACTGTAATTGGGAGTACCTAGCACAGGTGCAGAACACAAAGCATTACGTAAATCAGAAAAACTCTTTTGGCATTCATCGGTCCAAGGGAGAGGTTGTGGCATATCTTTCAATGTAAGTGCCAGCAAAGGTTTATCTAACAAAGAAAAATTCAGAATCCATTGCCTACAAAATGAGGTAATGCCCAGAAAGGCACGTACCTCTCTCTGTGTGGTTGGCTCAGACATTTGTACGATCGCTTGAATTCGTTCTGGGGTCAATCATCTTCCCTCCTTCGACAAGAGATGACCTAAATAGGTAACCTCTTGGCGGCAATATTGCAACTTAGAAGGGGACACTTTATGATGTAGATCAGACAAATGACGCAACAAAGAAACCGTCACATCTTTACAAACATCCTCCGAATCAGCAGCAATCAGCAAATCGTCAAAATATTGGATCAAAGTAGCACCTGGAGGCAAAATGAACGCGTCAATCTGAGATTTCAAAGCCTGACTGTAAATGCAGGGACTCTCACAATAACCTTGAGGAGCACGCTTGAACCGTAAACTTCGGACTCCGAAAGAGAAGCCAAAAATATCTCTACTTTCCTCAGCAATAGGAATACTAAAGAAAGCATTCTTCAGATCAATAACAGAAAACCATGCCGCCGAGGCGGGTATCATAGTAAGCAAAGCAGTGATATCTGGAACAACAGGAAATTGGGGGACAACAATCTTGTTGACCTCCCGAAGATCAATCACAAAGCGATACACAGGTGGTTGAGAAGGATCGCTGCGTTTAAGAATGGGGAGAACAGGACTGTTACAAACATTGCCTCTTGTTTCTTCGACCACACCCTTCTGGACCAGATCATAGATATTAGCCATCAAAGCTTGTTCGCCATCATTAGAAATCTTGTACTGTGGAATACGTGGCAACTTAACATCAGGCTTAATGGTAACCACATAAGGAGGAATCTGCAACAAACCAACATCGTTCGGACCTGTAGCCCAAAGTGTAGCAGGAAGAGATTGCAACTCAGGCAGAAAACTATCCTTCGATAGAAATATAGGAGAAACCAATTTCTCACCCAAAGTAAGACGCACACCAGAGGGGGAACAATACAATGTTGCATGAAGATGTTTCAACAGATCCAAACCCAACGAATTCTCTCCGCAACCAGTCGTTAAAATAAGTGGAACTTCCAGATCGTAAGGACTTATCAAAAGAGACAAAGGACACGAAACTGGGTTAGCAGCTGGGGCGCCGGAAAATCCTACAGAAACGTTTGTTAAGCCAGACAAATGTGCCCCAGGGAGTTTTGACTGGATCATAGAACTTCTCATTGCACCAGTATCCAAAAGAAATTGCTCTGCAACACCCAAAGCAACTACCTCAACATAAGGCCCATTCTGATCCACTGGAACTGATACGACTCCCTTACTTTGTCCATGTCTGTCCTAACTAGAAAGAAAATCCTGAACTTCACCTTCAACACAATAATCGTCATTGTAATATTGCGCAGACTGAGTATTCTGCTGATCAACATAATTCAAAGAATTCTGAGGGGGAAAGGGACGCTGCCCCTGAGGCAACGCACCTCGCCCTCTACCCCTAGGTGCTGATTGAAAACCACCACGGCCTCTCGGTCCTTGAAATCCACCTTTACGCTGCAATAAAGCCAGACAGCTATTCTTAAAATGGCCTTCCTCTTTACAATAGGCGCACTAATTAGGACCAAGAAAAGGTCGCGGAACAAAAGGCTCGGGATTCTGTGTCAAACTTTGAGACTGAATAGTTTGCTGGAGCTGACGCTGACCAGAACGAGGGGAATAAGCCTGCTGAAAATGAACTTTTGTCTTTAAATCCTTAGTCTTCTTCTCAGTCCTATCTTTTTCCTCTTTGTCCCTATTCTCATAATAGGGCATGCCTAAATCCCCGGGTTCACCTGCCTTGCAATTAACAGAGACACGAGACACTCCGTTGAGCTTGGAAGCCAGGTTTATTAGCTGCAGCTAAGCACAGTTGTCCCAAAAGTTACACACATGGTGGATTCTAAGGAGACTGCCGCTTCAATCTGTGGTACAGACAAAGTGGTCCCAGATAGTCGAACAAATAACTAGGCAGTAAAAACACTTAAATGAATACAAAGAAAATTATAACAACATTGTTTTTAATCACAACGTGTATCGTAAAAAAATCATTCATAAAATGTATACATAGTAAATCACAAATAATGCCCCTAAAGGATAGGATAGGGAAGGGTAGTGTTGGGATAGTGAAGGTATGGGAATTGCGACAAGGGTCACTGAGACCTGAGTATACCAGAAATAATGATAGGTTAACACAATGGAAAAAATAACTCATCAATTAATTTAGCAATCATGCCTCAAATAAAGTAAAATCACAAATGATAAGTCAGGGAAGAGGCTGAACACAGGAGGAAGTGTCGATGTTTCGACCCAAGTAGATGCAGGCGTAGTGTAAACCTTGCTAGAGGGTCTTCATCAGGACAAGGGATGTGGAAAGTTGGGCAATGAATCTGTATGGGAAATTAATAAATTAGTATTACTGAGGGTCACAAAGGATCCCAAAAGCTCCTAAAATAATAAAAGGCAGAGAAGGGAAAATACATGGTCATATGTTAAGATCACACGAGGAATACATTAGAGGAAAAACAGGTCATGACCGATAGTTGTTGTGGTTCTATAGAAGGGAAAACACACATCTCATGTGAGGTAAGCCAATTATCGGGAACCTCAACACAATAACATGGTCGATTGAACATTGCGATGTAATGAATAAGTGGTTGCCTGGTTGTAAAAAGCACATAACAAGCTTGGGACATCGATTAAATTATGTTCGAGCCATGGCTGCAGAATAATGAAAGTCTCTGAAAGAAAACAGGCAGCACCTGGTTACCTGATCTGGGATGTTTCTGATCGGATATTGCAAAGTATACCGCCCATAGATCACGGTCCCAAAACAGTTAATTTATGGAGATTCGCTCACAGCCAATTGAACATTGGAATGCATAATGAGTAATCGGCAAATGTCAAATAGGGATTGCTCACCTGCTGCCTATCTGAATTGTAGAAGGAGTTCTGGACTGCGAGCACGTTGGACCGGCTCTTCCTCTTGCCTTCTCATTCAACTCCTCGCGGAACCCGCTTCGCGGGTCCCGCATCGCCTGTGGTCATCTTGGACTGCGCTGTTGGAAGCGCGCTGTGCTGCAAAGTTGAAAGCTTGACACAACTAACTCTGTGTGTGCTCCTGTGACGGTGGTGAGTGCAGGGCTGCGAGCAAGGGCAGGCGCAGGACTACCAGTCCCAGGAGCGCCTGTCCCTCGGCATCAAGATCAGCTGACCCGCTCTCCCTGCTGGCTCCTCCCCCGCCTCAGCGCAGCTATAAATCTCCCGCCTGACTCCGCAACGCGGGAGCGCGCCGGGAGAAGCCCGGGACAAGGGCGGGACCGTCTGAGGCCGTCAGAGGCTGAAGTAGGCTGGGCTGGGCCCCCTCCCTTTGATCTCCAGTATTAAATTAATTTTGTCATTGTATCTATAGGCTTGTATTGTATCTGAGGGCTCGGATTTATATTTTATAAGTGTTATAATCTATAATTGTCTCCGTAATTTAGTCTCATGACGGCTAAAAAACTGCGTTCTGGACGCGTTCTAGTAGGGAGATCTGGGTCTAAAACTAAATCTAACCCTCTACGTAACAAAATTACTTCCTCCATGCAATTGAAAGGCCAGTGTCAGCTTTTCAATTTATGGGACAAAGGGAAAGATAAATCAACTGATTTGCAGTCCCCGAGCGAAATCCCAGAATCTAACGGTTCGGAGCCTGCTAATAGGGTTATCAATGTTTCCTCTAGCCTGAGTTTGGTTCCTAGTCAATCCTTACCTATCTTGGCTAGCCCTGAAGTAGTAAGGGGCTCGCCTTTGTCTTTAAACAACTTGCAATTGAAACAGAATTCTCCCCTTGAGTCTTCAAGTAGTAAGGTTTTAAAATCTGACAGTATTGTCCTCTCCCAAGCATCTCTTATGGAAGTCCCTAAAGTTATAGTGAATTCTGACCCTTTGTCAGTTGTGTCAGTTAAATCGCCTGTATTAGGAAGCGATTTTACATTACCTGACATTGATTTAACAGCTCATAGGGATCGGGTGAGATCCCTACAGGGGAATTCCAGGGGTATGCCTAACTTAGATGAGGCAATAACCATTTCAAGTACCGGTCCTCTAAGTAGTACACCCTCTAATAAATTAGATTTTTCCCTTGCGCATTTAAACTTCACTTCTTGTTCTGGCCCTATTTTGAACAATTTAGCTGAGGGTTCCCCAAATATTAATGGGAGGTTAATCTCTAATTCATTGTCCTCTTTGGAATCTATTTTATCGTCGATTCTGAGTTTACTTGAAAAATTTGTTGGAGGTTCTGAGTGTATTTTTGACACGGTAACTCAAATTTTACAAGTTCTCTTGTTAAGTAAGAATGATCTAGTGTCAGATCGCCCCCTCCATTATCGGCTACTCGGTTGGGGCCTCCAAAAATAAGTTCTCCTACTGCTCAAGCAGTGCTGGTTTCAGCTCAATCTCCGCTTTTGACGGAAGCCCAAAAAGCAACGAATCCAGTAGAGCTCCTAGTTGACCCTAAGTTTACCAAAGTGGTTTCGGCTGGGGCTAATTGTATAGCTCCAATTAGTGATAAGATAGAGGTAATAACAACGTCCCCACTCATTCATAAAATTGAAACTCCCTCTCTCTTCCCTATATTTTCCTTGCCGTCAAACAAAGAAGAGGAGATCCCTAAAGCAAATCATGGAATGATTGAAAAATCGAGTCCCCTGAAGCATAAAAAAATCAGAATAAAGAAGAGAAAACCCATTCGAAGATTCTCTAAAAAAAGACAGAGAAAACTTCACTTTGATACGAGTGCGGAACCAATACTAGAAGATCTTCCTCAGGTTGAGCAGCCTCCTACCCCGCTTGAAGAAGATAGGATTGTTTCCCCTAAAGGGGAACTCCCGTCTATAGGTTTAGGTCCCATAAGTTTCACTAATCCTTTCCTCCCCAAGGTTACTTTACCCTCCGTCAACCCTTTTCTTTCATATTGCAATCCTACAGCAGGGTCTTTCCAAGTTGTTTCCAAGGTTACTTCTCCTTCTATTAATCCTTCCCTCTCTTCTCTCAATCCTTCAGCAAGACCCTTTCAGGATCCTTCCCCAATTGTAGTCATTCCCCCTAAAGAAAAAATAAATGTAGATACTTTGTTTCTTGATTTTTCTCCCTTATTTGAACAAGATTTAATTCTAAATAGATCTGCCCTACTGATCTGTTTCAAAGAGATTGAAAGTTTAAAATTAATTCAAACGTCCGATTTGGACGTAGTATTCCTTCTTAATTCCTTGGTAGGGAGATCTACAAGATCCACAAGGGTGAAATTTCATTCTAAAGTTGTGTCAAATCTTATTCTACAGTGGGCGGAGGAATTACAAGTCAGAGGGATAGATGTTATGCCATACTTTGGGGAAAAACGAACTCAAAGTATTCTTGCCAATTTATCACCTCCCTCAAATACAGGTGTGCTTTTGTCGGATTGGTCTAGTTTTAGATCGGAGGACTTAAAAATATGTGTGGCTAGGAACGAAAGGCAAGTTTCATACAAAAATCCTCCTCTTAAACAAACGGTGAAGGATGATCAGTCTAAATGGAGTTGGTTACCTGGAGTTCTAGCGAGTAAATCTGCTCTCTGCCCTAAACCACATTCGAATTTTTAACAGAGAGCTGAAGCTTATCTCATGGAACACTGCTGGTTTTAAAGATTATAAGGAGAAATTATCCTTCTTGCATTCCCAAAAGGCAGACATAATCTGTTTACAAGAAACATGGGTGGAAGGTAGATTAGCTTTAGAAAAAGATTACTTTGTTTTGGAAAACAGCGCAATCCCCTCCAGAAGAGGCCATGCAAAGGGAGGAATAGCATGCTTGCTATCAAATAGATTACAATGGAATTATTCACATTATCTCGATCCAGGGAAATTGTTCCAAGCAATAACCTTAAAAGATGTATTTGTGGATTGCCCTAATAGATCGCTGATTGTGATAAATATCTATATTCCCCCAAATTGTTGCTTTAATGATGGTCTAAAAACTTTGTTTACTTTTTTAACTAAAGCAATGGACACTTCCCCGTCTCCTCATGTGTTAATGTTTGGGGATCTGAACTGTAATATAACCAATTGTGGGTTGGATTTGTTTAGAAATATTCAAAGGGAAGAGTCCATGAATATACCATCGGCCCAGTTACCTGCCAAAATTAAAACTAACAAAAGAGGCAAACTTGTTCTAGAAGGTTTACATAAAGTTGACTGTTTAATAGTAAATGGGAGGCTTCCGTCCGACACCCCGGCAGCCTTTACGCATAAATCAAATAAGGGAAAATCTATTATTGACTTTGTTATGGTAGATTATGCTTTTTTCTCCCAATTGAAAGATATGAAAGTCATTGAGTCTAATCTTAGTGACCATAATGCGTTGTTGCTTTCAGTCTCCGTCAGTCTCCCGAAAGTGGATTCCTGGAGTTTGGATACAGATTTGGTGAATTTTGATTCCAACTCAGGGAAATGTTTTGGGAATTCTCGTTCCTTTGAAAGTGTGGTGCCTCTTTTGTATTTAACTGTCGAGAATTTACCCCTCTGGGAAGGGAGAGAGCTGTTGGGTTTTGCTAATTTTTTAGAATCTGTCACTTCCATAGCGGAAAAGAAATCAGGTGTGAAACAACCTTTTGCAGTCCCTCCTCCCCTACGGGCTATAAATATAGAAATAAATAAAGTTATAAGGGGGCAATTTTTATTTTTCACCCAAGAAGCTAAGCACAAGTTGTCAATTTTAAAAAGAAGGAGAGTTAGGCTTAAGGCCCGTTTAAAGCGCACCAAGGAAGATGCTCTTTGGATACAACTGAGGGAAGCTTCTTACAACGGTCAAGCCAAGACATTCTGGTCTTTAATTGGCAAGGGTTGTGGTACCAGAGCCAGTCCCACTCCTAGTGCCATTGAGGAACAGGTATGGGTTCAATATATCGAGAATTTGTACAGTAACAATAATTCACAAGTATACAAAGTGGAATTCAATAATGTCTCACGTGTATTTGATTGTCCAACGGAAAAGGAAATTGAATTTGCTATTAAGAATATGCGTTCCTCTGGCGCGATGGGTCCAGATAAAGTCCCAATCTCGGTTTTAAAACAACAGAGTGAACTTTGGAGCAAAATTCTCTTTCCAGTGTTTAAATTTTGCTTTTCCAGTGGAACAGTCCCCCCCTCCTGGAAAGGAAGTATCATTGTTCCTTTATATAAAAAAGGGGCAAGAGATCTTCCACAAAATTATCGTCAAATCGCTTTGCTTGATGCCATTGGTAAGGTTTTCGCAAAATGTATCCTTATTTTAATGAACCAATGGGTATCAGAATTTAAAATCCTCCCCATTGAACAAACAGGTTTCAGACAAAATCACGGAACTCTAGATAACTTAACGGCATTGCAAGTTATCACGGAAAAATATGTGAAAGTCCGTGGTGGTCAGGTATATGGCGCTTTTATTGACTTCTCCACCGCCTTTGATAAAGTGGATAGAATATTGCTGTGGAGAAAGTTATTTGATTTAGGTATGCCCCCCTTTCTTATTAAGTTAATTCGCGCCCTCTACTCAGATACCTGGTGTAGAGTTTTACTTGGAGGTGAACGTGGTTTATCTAAAATAATTTCTACTTCTAATGGGTTGAAGCAAGGTTGCCTCCTGGCTCCCTTGCTATTTTCCCTCTATACAGTTGATTTACCCGTCGCCCTCTCAGCCTGCGCCGGTATTGCCCCGTCTTTGGGTGGAGTTCCAATTGCATGCCTTATGTATGCAGATGACATCTTGATTTTGGATCTCACCCCAAAGGGCTTGAACAATCGGTTGCAGGCGCTTTCTGAATATGCTGAAAGCCATTACCTATCGATAAACACGGCAAAAAGTAAAGTGATTTGCTTCTCTGGTAGAAAGAAACCCAAATTCCCTAATTATCCTTGGGTTGTGGGGGGTCAAAAATTGGAAATTGTGAAATCCTACACCTTCCTTGGCAAAATTGTCACAAATAACCTAAGTGACAAATCACATATAGACAATAACTCTCGGAAGGCTATTTCAAAGGGAAAGAGCCTAGTTTCCTTGTATAAAGCCACAGGTAGAAGGCATTTTTCTATTCTTTTAGAGGTATTTAGAGCTAAAGTTCCTGCCTCCCTGTTATACGGAATAGAGTTAATTGATCTAAAAAAGTGGAGTTTTTTAAGCTCAGCGGAAGGGAAAATTCTGCGTAGTCTAATGTCTGTTGGTACAGCAAATTCGACAGCTTCCCTGAGACAGGAACTTGGTATACGCAGTAGCTGGGTTCAAGGTTTGGCCAGTATTATACGTTGGGTAGTATGTTTATCTAAAAGTGAGTCCAACACCTTAAGAGATCTTATAAAAAAGGAATTATTAGGATCCTTTAATGACTTCTCCCTGATTGTAAAAAATTTCAGATTTGCCGTGGTACAATTGAAATTGGATGAAGAGATTTTATTTTCTTTATCCTCATATCAATTAAAAACCATCCTGAAGTCTGCCACATGGGAACTGGGATTTAGTCAGGATAAAGGTTCCCGTCTGTCGAAAAAAGGTTGTATTCCTGTTATTGAGTCTTGTATTTTGCGGAAAGCCCAACCTTATATGTACTGGAACATCTCTCATGGCGTTAGACGCCTAGTGTACTTATTAAGACAAAATCTGCTTCCGTTGAAAGTTCTCTATGCCTGCTGGTATGGCCATTCGGCAATTTGTGATCTTTGCCAATTGTACGACCAGGACTTAGATCATGTTATTTTTGTTTGTCCTGCCCTGATGTCTTGCAGGCATAGATGGTTAAGACCAATTTGCCTACAACTCAACATTTTATCTGCTTCTTTATTTAAGGCGGCCATGATTAACCCACCTAATGAAATGTTTTGTTTTAAACTGTACAATTTTTTTAAATGTTTTTTGGACCTGTACTAAGATGTTTTCCTTCATTATTGTTAAATAATATCTTATGTGCTTCTTGTTTTGTATGTATATTTTGCTTTTATGTGGACCTCATAAAGAGTTCCTTATCATAATAAAATAAACTTGAAACTTGAAACTCAAATAGCCTACCTTAAGTTGGTATGGAAGTGCAATACATGAAGTTCCATAACGGTAGGCTCTCAAGGGTGCGACATTGTGGCTGCGTCTAGAATTCCAAAAGTATCGACTGTAGGTTATATTTAAGTTGTTGAGAATTTATTTTTATTCTCTAGGAACAGTGCATTCTGCATGTAGGCTTCGCTTACATTCACCACATGTTGTTCACACACTGTGTAGCCAGCACAGATGGCAGCTTGCACCCTTGGTTTACTTTGTACTATTAGAATACGTGATAAAAAATTGAGTGCTCCTCTTTTCCCTCTACACCAATATTTTGTTGTACCAGTTTTTGTTTTTAAATTTTTGTTAAAAAAACCCAAACCCCAAAAATATTAGAAAAGCACATATAAATATGAAGTTAAAAAAAGGTTCTTGTTAGAATCACCATTTCTGGTTTAACCCCTTCACTGCGGTGGCTATTCCGCCGCAGTGCCAAGGGTGTGGGGGGCGGTGGCGTTCCGTCGCCAGCACAGCCCACCCGAGGCTCGTGACGGAACGGTTCCGTCACGAGCATGGGAGGGGTTAAAGAAGAAAATGCATATGTTATATGTTTGTTTGTGAATGTGTGAATACTTGTAGCTATATGTCTACATGTACATTAGTTAGACTAGGTGTTTAGTAGATGTGTGAGTGGCTCTAAGGGTGTCTGAATGGGTGTCTGATTGGTTGTATGGGTGAAACAGTGGCTGTGTGAGTGAATGGCTATGTGAGTAGCTTTATGTGTAAGTGAGGGGTGTGTGAGTGGTTGTATGGGTGTTAGAGTGGTGTATGGGAGAGGTAGTGGTTGTGTGAGTGGCTGTATGGGTGAGTAAGTGACTGTGTGAGTGGTTTATGGGTGACTGAGTGGGCATGTCAGTGGATGTGTGAGGGGCTGTATCAATAAGTGAGTAGCTGTGAGTGACTGTATGGGTGAGTGAGCGAGTGGATGTATGAGTGGCTATATGAGTGAGTGGGTGGGTGTTTCAGAGGATGTATGTGTGGGTGAGTGGCTTTATGAGTGAGTGGATGTGTGAGTGGTATATGGGTGACTGAGTGGGCGTGTGATTGACTCTATGGTTGAGTGGCTATGTAAGTAGCTATATGGGTGACTGACTGGGTGTGTGACTGAGTGGCTGTGTCAGTGATTGTATCAGTGAGTGAGTGGCTGTGAGAGTGCCTGTATGGGTGACTGAGTGGATACACAGGTGTGTTAGGGGCTGTATAGTTGAGGGAGTAGGTATGTGAACAGCTGTATGGGTGACTGGGTGGGTGTGTGAGTGGCTGTGTGGGTGAGTGAATGGCCGTGTGAGTAGCTAAATGAATGAGTGAGTTATTGAGAGACTGTGAGTGGCTTGTGGGTGAGTAGATGTATGGGTGTGACAGTGGCTGTATGGTTGAGTGGGTGTGAGTAGCTGTATAGGTGAATGAGTGGCTGTGTAGGTGGCTATATGGGTGAGGCAGTGGCTATGTGAGTGATTGTATGGGTGAGTGAATGGCTATATGAGTGGTTGTATGAGTGGCTGAGTGGGTGTGTGACTGAGTGTCTATGTGAGTGGCTATATGGGTGAGTGGCTGTGCCAGTGGTTGCATCAGTGAGTGAGTGGGTGGGTGTCTGAGTGCATGTGTGGGTGACTGAGTGGATGTATGGGTATATCAGTGGCTGTATGGTTAGTGAGTAGGTATGTCAATAGCTGTATGGGTGACTGAGTGGCTGTGTGAATGGCTGTTTGGGTGAGTAGGTCACTGTGTGAGTAGCTGTATGAGTGAGGGAGTGATTGAGTGACTCTGAGTAGCTATGTGAATGAGTGGATGTGTGGGTGTGACAGTGGCTATATGGTTGAGTTAGTGGGCACGTGAGTAGCTGTATGGGTAAGTGAGAGGCTGTGTGAGTGGCTATATGGGTAAGTGAGTGGCTACATGGGTGTGTGAGTAGCTGTGTGAATGTCTTTATGAGTGAGTGAGTAGATGCATGGGTGGCTGTATAGGTGAGTGAACAGCTGCATCAGTGGTTGTATGGGTGACTGGGTGGCTGTATGAGTGGTTGTATGGATAAGTGAATGTCTCTGTGGGTGGCTGTATCAGTGAGTGACTGGCAATGGATGGGTGATTGGCTGCATCAGTGGTTGTATGGGTGACAGAGTACCTGTGTGATTGGGTATATGAGTGAGTGAGTAAGTGTGTGCATGACTGGCTGTATGGGAGAGTGAATAGCTACATCAGTGGTTGTATAGATGACTTAGTAGCTGTGTGGTTGTATGGGTACATGAATGATTCAATAAGTGGTTGCATCAGTGAGTGACTATCTATGTGAATGGCTTTGTGAGTGGTTATATGGGTGAGTGAGGGGCTGTGTCACTGGTTGTATCGGTGAGTGAGTAGGTGTGTTAGTGCCTGTTTGGTGACTGAGTGGATGTATGGATGTGTGAGTAGCTGTATGGGGGAGTAACTGGCTATATGAGTGGCTATATAGGTATATTTTGGCTGTATGGGTGAGTGAGTACCTATGTGAGTGGCTGTATGCAGGAGAGAGTGGGTGCATGAGTGGCTGTATGGGTGAGTGAATACTACATCAGTGGTTGTATGGGTGACTGAGTAGCTGTGTGAGTGTTTGTATGGGTAAGCGAATGTCTCTGTGAGTGGCTGTATCATAGAATGACTGGCTGTATGAGTGGTTGTATGGGTAACTAAGTGGGTGTGTGACTGAATGGCTGTGTGAGTGGCTATATGGGTGAGTGAGTGACTGTGCCAGTGGTTGTATCAGCGAGTGAGTGAGTGTGTGAGTGTCTGTATGAGTGAGTGAGTGAGTGATTGAATTACTGTGAGTGAGTAGACAGTGGCTGCATGGCTCAGTGCATGCATGAGTGAGTAGCTGCATGGGTGACTGAGTGGGAATGTGAGTGGATGTAGGGTGAGTGAATGTGTGAGTAGGTGTATGAGTGAGTGAGTGACTGTGTAAGTGGCTGAGTGAGTGGGTGAATGAGTGGCTGTGAGTATCTTTAAGTGGGTGTATGAATGAATTTTTAGGGTCTATGAATGGGATTGTTGGTCTTACAATGGGTATGTGAATAACTGTATAGGTCTGTAAGTGGGTGTGTAAGTAGCTGTGTGGGTCTGTGAGTGGGTATGTGAATGGTAGTGGGGATCTGTGAGTAGGTATGTGAGTGTCTGTGTGGGTCTGTGACTGGGTCTGCAAGTTGGTTGTTTGAGTGTCTGTGTGGGCCTGTGAGTGGGTGTCTGACTGTCTGTGTGGGTATATGAGTGGGTCAGTGAGTGTGTGTGTGTATCTGATTAGGTCTATGAGTGGGTGTCTGCATGTCTGTTTGGATGGGTGTGTGAGTGTCTACATTGGTCTGTGAGGGTCTATGCAAATGACTGCTTAGGCCTGTGAGATGGGGAATGAGTGCCTAAATGGGTCTGTGAGTGGGTCTGAGGGTGCCTGCATGTCTATGTGAGTGGGTGTGTGAATGCTTGTGTAGGTCTGCGAGTGGGTACCTGACTGCCTGTGTGGTCTATAAATTGGTGTGAGAGTACCTTTATAGTTTTTTTGTTTCAAAGTACATCAAGATTCACAGATCCATTGCGGATTTACATGGGGGCATGCAGAACCTTGCTGGGGTCTGCATACTCCCAAAATGAAACCCCCCCAATATAACTCAATTTTGTACTCAATATAGGTCCCTCTGACAATCTTCTAACACAATCATGGAGTGAGGGTACCTGTACCCTGACCCCCCTTTCTCATTTTGCTGATACATTTTAAGACCCTGGGACCATTGCCCGATACTTATAATGGTGGCCACAACCACCTGGTCAGGTTGTAGTCGGCCAATCAGGGTGTTGCTGGTGGCACGTGACTTCAAGGATCCCCCGCGTGGAATCGAAGGCGGGTCTGCGTCCCTAGATATAGAATTTTGTGTTTCCTTAATAACTGTGCATCTACTAAACATATTTACACAAGATCACAAAAATGTTCTTTCTGGGCCAGGAGCTGCCTCTCTGCAAAATTTATTGTTATTCCGACCAGCAGTTCGGGCTGAAATCATGTTCAAAATCCCAATGGGAAATACACATTCTTTGACACCCCTCCCCCTTGTTCTCAGCCCCCAATTGATGGATCACTCTGAAATTTTCCATGCAGAGCTAGACAAACCAAGTCACTTTAAAAAAAACCTTTCATAAAGATTTGTCAAACAGCGCCAAAGTTAAAAGCAACAGACGACAAACTAAGAGCTGATGAGACTGCTAGTAATGTTACAAAAAAGTTGTTCACTGCTAGAAGCATGCGGAAACCAAAATTATTTTTAACTTACCTTTTCCACACGGTAACTACTAACACAAAAGATAAAAGACTACAAAAGTGACTCATGTTTAGTAAATTGGCTACACCGGTGGAGAGAGTTGAAAAGAAAAAAATCAGTGCATTTCATGGTTGACAAAGGCTGAGTTCACAGCCGAAACGCGACAAAACTTGACAAAGGCCGTTTCCGGCTGAAACGCTTTGTTTTTTGGCTAAGAAATCACCCGTCTGGAATTGGTGTGCCGCCTCATTCCTCAAAGTGTGGAGCGATCTGTTGATATTTTGTGGCTTGCTGCAGCCACTGCTGACACCAACACATAATAGCAGTCGTATGGCGGTTATGAGCAGACTTTGTGGAACGAATATATATATATATACATACACAATTGCAATAATTGAAACTTGCATTTCACTGCACATATTGATCCTGCAACCATCACTTTCCTTGACATCACAGTGTACATAGACAATGGAGCCATAGAGACATGTCTTTATAGGAAACGGGCAGCTGGCAATACTTTATTGCACGCTACCAGTTTTCATCCCCAACACACCATTTTCAGCCCTCCTTATGGAGAGTTTTTGCGAATACGTAGAGCGTGTAGACGAGTGAGGCATTGGCATCGACACAAAAGGCAGCCAGAATTAGGTTTCTGGAGAGAGGATATAAGGCCAAAAAATTGGATATAGCTGTGAAAAAGGCCAACAACAGGGACAGATAATCATTATTGGAGCCTAGAGCAGAACCTTCTACCAACATCATCTCCCCTCAAGTAAATTCAGGAGATAGGGAAAGCCAGTTCAATACTGGGAATGTCACCTGTAGATTTATATCCACTTACAGCAGGCAGGCCAATGCTGTTAAAAGTATCATCAATATTCAGTGGCCTATAGTCCTCACTGTAATGACGTTGATGTGAAAGTGAGAGTGCCCAGTGACCAAACTGGTCAGGCACTAGGACCGGCCCGAGTGAGGGACGAGGGTGGGCGGAAAAGGGGGAGCTGGGGAGACCAAGTGGGCAGGAAGGGCAGTGAGCTGTTGGGATTTGAAGAAGAAGGACATACAATAAAGAAGGTCCGTGATGATACCACACTGTGTCTGCCTGAGTTCTTGGGGCTAGACACTACACTCACTGATGCCACGCTCCAGCAGATACTGCCTAGTAACCCAACTTTACTTATTGCAAAGCCCATTCCATGCGTAGCGATTTGGTTAAATCAAGCCCTGAATCAGACATCAAAAGCGGGTGGCTTTCACTCAAAAAAGGATTTTATAAGTGCAGCACATGTCGTGCTTTCAAATTCGGGATGAACACTAAAACTTATTCCACCGCATTTTCAGTTGAGCCTATACAACTCAAGGCCACTACATGTGCCGCACCGACTACACTGTATATGTTTTACAGTGTAGTTGCAAATTACGCTACGTAGGCAGCAGGAAACTACAGGTTTATATGCGAATGTGCGACTGTTAACTCTGACCCCATATATCCTGTCGCCAGGCATATTAAGTTAGAACATAATAATAACTTAAATGTTCTCTAATACTATGTCATTGACAGTGTACCAGCGAGCAAACGTGGGGGCAATTACGAGAAAAAGCTGAGGCAGTTGGAGACTAACAGGCACATGCATCAAGCGATTTAGGAATCGCAAACGTTGCGAATCGCAAAATTTGGCCGTTTGCGATTCCCAAATCACTACTTAGGATGCATTATCCTAAAAGTGAAGAAATCGCTATTTTTGTGATTTTTTAAAGTGCAATTGCTTTTAAGGAATCGCAATTTTGCGATTCCTTAAAAGCAATGCATGAAACTGGAAAAAAATGCGATTTCGCAATTAGAGAGAAAAAATTACCATGAGGTTGGACCTCATGGTAATTTTGCGAAAATGTTAGAAATATGCAATTTTGTGCATTTTTTTAACTTTCATGTTGTGCACACACATGTCCTTAGGGCATGTGTGTGCACAACATATGTGCATTGTTTGATTTCAGGGGTGCAACAGGGTGTCCTTTGGACACCCCTGCACCCTTGAAATCGCAATCTCAATTTGCGATTAGCTAATTGCGAATCGCAAATTGAGATTGTCTTCCCATTCATTCCTATGGGCCTCTAGGCCCATAGCAATGAATGGGAAGGGATTCCTTAATTGCGATTCGCAAAATGCTAATCGCAATTAAGGAATTTTAAGAAATCGCAATTTATTTAGCGATTTCTTAATGCATAGGTATTTGCACTTCCTTAATTGCGATTCCTTAAAAATCGCATTTAAGGAATCGCAAATGCCGAAATTGATGCATGTACCTGTAAATATATAGTTGAATTAGATTTGAAGGCCCCCAGGGGATTGAATATCTGCGAAGATTTACACCATTACCTGTAGCTGAACGGGGGTCTTTTATCACCACTTTAAGCCCAGATATGTTCATGTGCATTTTCAGATATAATGTATCTAGCTACAAGGGGTGTAGTCTGCTATCTTCACGTGGTAAGGATCTGGTTCAGTATGTATTCTATACAACGCTGGTTATTCACTAGAACATTTGAGAATCAGATTATCAACTTTAGTTCAATGGCTCAGTTTTAAGAATAGTTCCATTTAATATGAAGCAGTCAGTTGTTTACATAGTTTCTATGATTATATTTTCATGCAGCCTTCTCTCACAGTTTTTAAATTCACTTATTGCACTTTTACACTCTTTAGCGATTTTACACATGTGTACAGTTCATTGAACTCTGCACGCAGCACTTTATAGAGGAATATGATATAATTATTATGCACTTTGGACATTTTGACAACTTTAGAAAATCCAGAGTGAAGACCCAGTATTTGTGCAATTATTAACTTTATCTCACGGTTTAAATAAGGCGTTTTTTAATGAAATTTGGGGAAATCTTACCTCATGAGTTTCCAATTCATGTTTTATTTGGTCCAGTGTTTCAGCTGTCATGTACAGTCATTTTGCATTTGTGCATTGTTAAATTATGATTCAGTATATCAGTAAAGTGACCAAATGATTAATGAATCTATTTTTGTCACCTGAGACCAGATATACTTTTATGGACATCCATCCTATTTCCTTTTAAATATTGAATTCATTACTTTTGGTTATATATCAGTGAGTTGTAAATATATTTTATCTATTTGTCAATAACCAATGCGTATTTTGCACATATCTTTACTTCACGAAGTATTTCCTCTGTGTTCATGCAGTCAGCAGACGCAATGTCACATCGATGCCAGATTGCTTTATTTACACGTCACTTCGTTGTGATGCATTCATGTGATCAAGAACACTGCGTTAGCCGAAATGCATCATGTTCTAGATTTGCACTTTTGGAATGAAAAAATAAACGCTGTTGCGGCTGGCAGGATCGGCAAAAAACAAGTTGTCCGTCTCTCTTTTCCTCTTCTTTGGCAGCGGGTGACGAATCTTCGCGAAATTTTCAAAACTAATGGCCAGGTCCGCTCCGCTACTATCCTGAAAGTCTCGGGGTGATTCGTGAAGCGGGGGGCGAGAAAAAAGGGGGTTCCAAAATGTGTTTTCCCCATGCAATTTTCCATAGGGACCGTTCATCGCGGCTACAGCCCGAACTGCTGAACGGAATTACACCAAATTTGGCAAAGAGGTAGTCCTTAGTTCAGACTCTTGCCTTTAGCCTAAATGGTGTAAATCTGTTCAGCAGTTTCTTAGATATTAAACGAAAATAGTACATATATATCTGGGCTGAGCCTAACAACACATCTCATCATGAGATCTGATTGGCTGTCAGCACTTCATCCGAGAACTGTTGGCAGCCATCTTGGGACCAATATACATGATAGCACCTCATTAAAAAGCATTGCAGTTAATAGAAGGTTTTAAGACTTTAGTTACATTATAAATCATTTGTTGATGGTACCATACTCATTTTTGGAATTGTGGTGTGTTCTAAGGTGATTTTACCATGTGAAAAAGCCTTCTGCTGGGATATCATGAATCATGTTTGAGAGAAAACTATTTTCTCATGCTTTTCCCACAGATGTTTGGAAGGTGATCTAAAAGCTAAACTGAGAGCATATTTTCTGTAAATTCACATTATCTTTCTCAGTCATGTGAGAATGAAGTCTGATATTCTATCTAAAACATGTACATCCAACAAGGGCAGAGACTGTCAGTTGATTCCTTAGTGTTCTACTGCAGCTTCCCAGAGTGTTCTAAAGAACAACTAGAATGTAAATGGAAATGTATGTGTCTTGTAAAGCGCACTGCTGCCCTGAGGTGTCGTGGCGCTGTAGACCGCTGGGGAACCCGTCCTGGCTATCCCTGTGAGATGGTCCCTACTGGGTATCTCCAAGGTGAAACCAGGCATCCCCGGCGAATGTGGGGGGCCGTTATAGAGATGAGGTAAGCTAATGCCCAGAGTTGCCGAGTGTGATCCCTGGTTAGAGTAGGCACCGAGGTGAGAATTATCAAGTCCGCTGACCCTGGTCCACGACCCTGCCGTGTCAGGAATTGAACCCTGGTCCCGGGCCGTTCTCTGCTTCCGGGTCTGCCGCCTCTAACCAGTGAGCCACACCACTCCACCCAGTGAGCCACAACACTCCACTAGAGGGCTAACAGCCTTACTATTGACAGCATTATGGCACACTTGAAGCCATCTTGATTGGAATAAACTAGTAACACTTAAAAATGTAATTAAAAAAGGAACAAAATAAGGGGGTTTCTTTTGTCATAGAAACTGTGGTTAGTGCTATAGAAAGAAAAATTAGGACATGTTTTAAGTGAGATCTCAAATATCTTCCTGTTATATTTCAACCGGAGTTGCCTGTCAGTTGATTGCTTTGTGTTCTACTGCGGCTTCTCAGAGTGTTCTAAAGAACAACTAGAGCGCTAACAGCCTTACTAATGACAAACAGAAGCAGCCTGGCAGTTGATTCTATGGCAGGACGGAGGCAAGGATTATGCATATCTTCTTTCACTTTATTATGCATAGCAGGTTTAAAGAACAATATAAAACACCTCCAAAAAACACAGTAAACATAATAGACTACACATCCCATGAACACCGGGGAATAGACTCTTTGGTCATTACAGTCCCAAGACATTCCATGCCATATATTCCTATGACGTCCTTTCCTCTTCCTCTTCTTTCACTGCTCGTCAGTTAAGTGCCATTCATTCTTTCTATTGCTTACCTTACGTGCTGTTTTCTTGTGTGTGTAACGTTTTTCAGGCGCATTGACCGCAATCGCTTGTGCTTTGCTCATTATCTAGCGCAGTAGGCTGTGGCCTGAGCGCTTTTCTCCAACTTTTGTGGACCTTGAAGTGCCCCGCGCGCGCTGAGAGGCTCCCGTGGGGCACGTCATTGCCGCGTGTGTCAGCTTTGTTTTCGCACTAGCACGGACACTGACATGCGATTGGGACTGCGGGGGGGGGGGGCAAACGGATTACCGGCCCGCGTCCCAACCAACCCTCTCCTCGACACTGCTTCACAGTGATTTTCTGGCTCTTTCTTGGCCTGACAGCGCCACCTAGGATTTTGATGACAAACTTTGAATTTTTTTCGCAAATATATGCGAGACCCGAAAAAGGGTATAGACCGATCCTGGAGGAGTTGTCAAGATAAACTCCTTGACGTTGTGGGGCCCTTGACTCACATCATTCAGCCGACGGAGCGATCAAAGGAGTCGGGAACCCCTTTGTCTACTGAGATATTTGCCGGCTGGGCACAGCGGGCAATATGCCTTCTCAGCAGCACAAAGTGTGCCCTGGCAGTGGAAAGAAGGAGATCCCTGCTCGGTAAGGTCGACTCGAAACTAGGGGATTTAGCTATTTCGGAAGCGGGACCCATAGCTCAGGACAGACTTTTTGGTGACCCATTTGTCAAGGAGCTGAACAAATTTGTCACCACATTTTCAGCCCTGGATAAGGCTCAGGCCTCTATTAAAAAGGTCTTTCCGGGGTTTGTTTTTGCCGGGCCGGACGAGGCAGGGGTCGCTCCTCCGGCCGCTCCGAGCAACAAGGCTCCGCCAATAAAGGTCAACAGTGGCAAAACAATGGCTGGAACGATGGTCGCCAGGGAACCTTCCACCCCAGCAGAGGTTCCGGAAAGGGCAGAGGCTGGAACAACAGAGGAGGCGCAACGCCCCTGGAGATCCCTCTGGTAAGGATTTCCCTTTCTTCCCCTCGAGATCTGGGGGGGAGGCTTTCTTGCTTTGCTCGTAATTGGGGAAGGATAACTTTAGACCCGTGGGTATTGCAGACAGTCAGGGGTTTTCACATAGAGTTTTACGGCACCCCAGTTCAGTCAATGCCCCCAAGGCCATTGCATTTCTCGGCAGAGGAGGAAAGGTTGGTAGAGTCTGAGATTTCGGAGCTTCTATGGAAAGGTGCTGTTTGCAGGTCAGTACTTCATCTGAATGGGTTTCTCTGCAACCTCTTCTTAGTAGAGAAGAAGGACAAGGGCTTCAGGCCGGTTATCAATTTGAGAGAGTTCAACGAGTGGCAGGTTTACCGTCACTTCAAAATGGAGGGGATACACCTATTTAGGGATATCCTCCTTTGGGGGGATTGGATGGTGCGAATCGGCCTGAAGGATGCATACCTGATGGTCCCAATCTTTTCCCCTCACAGGCGTTTTCTCCAGTTCACGTGGAAAGGGAAGATCTTCAAAATTCGAGCCCTACCCTTCGGCCTCTCATCCGCTCCATGGTGCTTCACGAAGCTGTTGCGCCCGGTGGTGGACATTCTCCGTCAAAGGGGAGTGAGAATGATTATCTATCTGGACGATATCCTGATTTTGGATCAATCTCTGGAACATCTCACCAGCAATGTGACCATGACTATTGCGTTGCTCCAGGATCTGGGTTTTGTAATCAACGCTCAGAAGTCAGAACTTCGCCCGGCACAACGGATGTTTTTTTTCGGTTTTCTCATAGACTTGGTTGCAGCGCCCTTGAGTTTACCAGAACCGAAAGTGAACAAAATACGAAAGGAGCTTTCACAGGTTCTACAGAGGGACAGGATTTCACTGCGCAAGCTTGCCAGAAAAGTGGGATTAGTTACCTCGTCCATACAAGCCGTATTTCCCGGCCCGTTGCACTACAGAGCCCTTCAGAGATTGAAGGCTCAGCATCTTCGGAGGGGACACACCTACTCAGAGATCATAACGCTGTCCGAGGAAGCCAGGAGGAAGCTTCAATGGTGGGTCAACCATGTTGGCCTGGAACGGTCGGGCGATATTCGTGTCGGCCCCAGATTTGATGATAGAGTCGGATGCCAGCAGGTCGGGTTGGGGAACCCCGTGCGGGAGCATCTCCATGGGGGGCAGATGGTCGGAGGAGGAACTCCGTTTACATATCAGCTGTCTGGAATTGCTGGTAGGGTCCTTTGTGGCGAAGTCTCTGACCAGGGACAAGATCTCCTGCTGCATCCTTTTGCGGATGGACAACATTTCGGCGGTGCAGTACATCAATTGCCTTGGCGGCCCTCGATCACGGGCCTTACCCAACCTAGCGAAGGATTTCTGCCATTATTGTCTTCAGAAGCAGATTTCAGTCACGGCGAAGTACCTTCCCGGTCTGCAGAACACGGTGGTGGATTGGCACTCCAGGAATTTTTACGATGCCAGAGACTGGAGACTTGATTGTGCGGTCTTCCTGGCTTTGATGGCCAGGTGGGGCCCTTGCAGTCTGGATCTTTTCGCCTCGAGGTTGAATCATTAACTTCCATGCTTTGTCAGCTGGAGACCGGATCCGGAAGCTATATCGGTGGATGCTTTTCTTCAGGACTGGTCGACGTAGTACCCTTATGCGTTTCCACACTTCATGATGATACCCAGAGTGGCAGCTCAGGCTCGTCGTCAAGCAGCGTCCATAGTGTTGGTCACGCCGGTCTGGAGAGCACAGGCCTAGTTCCCGATGCTGTTGGAGTTGTCATGGGATTACCCGATTCTTCTGCCCTCATTCCCTTCGGTTCTAAGGGATTCCCAAGGGAGCCTTCATCCTTTGCTGCTGCAGGGCCATTTGCAACTCATGGCGTGGAAGATTTCAGGGAAATTTGTACGGACGACCAACTTTCGTCAGACTCTGCTCATCTCATCCAGCAGGCATGGGCTACAGGAATGGTCGAAAGGTATCGCTCGGAATGGAGACGATGGCATCGTTGATGTCTGGAGAGACACGTGGATCCCATGGGGGCGCAAATTACCCATATTTTGCATTTTTGGGTGGAATTGTCGCAACAAGGCCTGGCTTATCGGTCGGTTAACTCTTTTCGGTCAGCCATCTCCGCCGGACATGGCGAGATCGGCGGCAGACCGGCGGGGGAACACTCCAGGGTTTACAAACTGATGCGCGGCATCAGGTTATCCAAACCTCCGGAGCCTAGATATTCAGGCCTGTGAGATGTTAACCGGGTCCTGAGACTTCTGTTAGGTTGGCAAGATAACCAATATCTCTCCCGCAAAGAATTGTCGGCTAAGTTAGTCATTCTTCTCTGTCTCATTTCATGTAAACGAGTGTCAGATGTCAGAGCTCTGGACGTTACGGCTATGGTTTTTACTCCGGAAGGAGTTACATTTACCATTTCGAGGAGGACTAAAACCAATACCATGTCGGTATCTTATCCTTCTTTTCTGGATCATCCTAAGTTATTTGTGGTGATATGAATTAAAGCTTATGAGGAAGTGACATCGGAACTCCAGCCCCCCGGGGAGAAGCAGTTGCTTATTGCCCTGCAGAAATCTTTTAAAGCGGTTTCTTCCCCTTCCATCGCCAGGTGGGTACGATGGGTTATGTCTGAGGCAGGTGTGGATGTGAGTAGGTTTGGTGCCCATTCCATGCGGGGGGCCATGGCATCTAAGGCTGTCTAGGTGGGTGGTAGGTTGGAAGACATTATGAATGCAGCCCATTGGTCTTCTGAGTCTACCTTCAAGAAGTTTTACTTTAAACCTATCTCTGAGGCAGCATCGCTTGTTGTAAGTAAGCTTTGAACTTGCATATCCTCGCCTCTGTCCTGCCATAGAATGAAAAATATCCTAGCTTACGAGAAGGAAAGTTTCAATTCTATTAAGGACTAGGAGGCGAGGATTATCCCTCCCTACGACTAATTTCATTATCTTCCCGCCCTGGAAGTTTAGTCGTTAGTAGTAAGTAACCTTCACTTTGTTGTTAATCAAGGTATTGCATGTATGCTGCGTATGTCCTTGCATTTTATGCTTTGTCACGTTGTTTTTCGTATTGATACTGTTCTGGCATGCAATGATGGTTTCATTTCGCAAGAGCCGGGTAACGGGATTGTTTCTTTATTTCAGGGAATGACCAAAAGTTTGATTGAGACAGTGATGTCAGCTTAACATCCTCCAGTGAAGAAGAGGAAGAGGAAGGGACGTCATAGGAATATATGGCATGGACTGTCTTGGGACTGTAATGACCATAGAGACTATTCCCTGGTGTTCATGGGATGTGTAGTCTATCATGTTTACTGTGTTTTTTTGAGGTGTTTTACATTGTTCTTTAAATCTGCTATGCATAATAAAGTGAAAGAAGATATGCATAATCCTCGCCTCCTAGTCCTTAATAGAATTGAAACTTTCCTTCTTGTAAGCTTGTGTTCTACGGCAGCTACCCAGAGTGTTCTTAAGAACAACTAGAGCACTAACAGTCTTACATAGATATGACAACATTATGGCACACCTGAAGCCATCTTGATTGGAATAAACTAGTAACACTTAAAAAGGAACAAAATAAGGGGGTTTATTTTCTCATAGAAATTATGGTTAGTGCCGTAGAAATAAAAATTAGGACATGTTTAATTGAGATCTCAAATGTCTTCCTGTTATATTTCAATAGGAGCAGCCTGTCAGTTGATTCCTTTGTGTTCTACTGCAGCTTCTCAGAGTGTTCTAAAGAACAACTAGAGCGCTAGCAGCCTTACTAATGACACAAGTATGGCACACCTGAAGCCATCTTGATTGGAATAAACTGGTAACACTTAAAACATTTAATCTAAAAAGGAATAAAATGAGGGGGTTCATTTTGACCTAGAAATTATGGTTAGTGTTGTAGAAAGAAAAATTAGGTCAAGTTTTAAGAGAGATCTCAAATACTCTTCTATTTAATTTGAAAATTCTGACATGCAGACTGAAGAATCCCTTTCAATACCAGCAGTAGACTTCCAGTTAACTCCCTGGTGAGCACTACCCCCTACACTACTCAAACACCACTGCACTACCCTGAACTCTAAAACACTACCCCCAGCACGAGCCCCTACACTACACAAATACCACTGCACTACCCTAAACCCTACAACACTACCCCCTACAGTACACAAACACCACTGCGCTTCCCTAAACCCTAAAATGCTACCCCCAGCATGACCCCCTATACTACACAAACACCACTGCGCCACCCTAAACAGAAAAACACTACCCCAGCACGACTCCCTACACTACCCAAACACATCTGTACTACCCTAAACACTAATACATTACAACAGCACGACCCCAACACTACCCAAACACAACTGCGCTACACAAAACCCTACAACACTATCCCCTACACTACACAAACACCACTGCCCTACCCTTAACCCTAAAACACTACCCCAGCACGACCCCCTACACAGCACAAACACCACTGCACTACCCTAAACACTACCCCTACACTACACAATTACCACTGCACTACCCTAAACCTTAAAACACTACCCCCAGCATGACCCCGTACACTACCCAAACACCACAGTACTACCATAAACCCTAAAACACTGCCCCCAGCACAAACCCACAAACACTACACAAACACCACTGCATTACCCTAAACCCTAAATCAGCCCCCAGGACGACCCCCTACACTACGCATTCACAACAGCTCTACCCTAAACCCAAAATCTACCCCAGCACGACCCCCTACACTACCAAAAACCAATGCACTACCCTAAAACACTACCCCAGCACGACTGCCTACACTACACAAACACCACTGCACTAACCTAAAACACTACCACCAGCACGACCCCTACACTATCCAAACACAACTGCACTTCAATAAACCCTAAAAAACTACCCCAGCACGACCCCCTACAATACCCAAACACCATTGCACTACCCTAAACCCTAAATCTACCCTCACCACGACCTCCTACACTACACAAACACCACTGCACTAGCCTAAACCCTAAATGTACCCCCAGCACAACCCCCTACACTACACAAACACCACTGCATGATCCTAAAACACTACTCCCATTACAACCTCCTACACTACCCAAACACCACTGCGCTACCCTAAACCCTAAAACAACACCCTCTACAGTACACAAACACCACTGCGCTACCCTGAACGCTAAAACACTACACTACCCAAACACCTCTGTACAACCCTAAACTCTAAAACACTACTACCTAGCCCGACCCCTACACTACACAAACACCACTGCATGACCCTAAAACAATACTCCTAGCGCGACCCCCCCTACACTAACCAAACACCACTGCGCTACCCTAAACCCTAAAACACTACCCCCAGCACGACCCCCTACACTACCCAAACACCTCTGTACTACCCTAAGCCCTAAAACACTACCCCAGCACAACCCCTACACTACCCAAACACCACTGCAGTACCATAAACCCTAAATCTACCTCCAGCACTACCCCCTACGCTACTCAAACACAACTGCGCTACCCTAAACCCTAAAACACTACCCTCTACACTTCACAAACACCACTGCACTATACCTAACCATAAAACACTACCCCCACCACAACCCCCTACACAACACAAACACCACTGCACTACCCTAAACCCTAGAACACTATCCCCTACACTACACAAGCACCACTGTACTACCCGAAAACCCTAAAGCACTAACCCCAACCACGGACCCGCAAACACTACACAAACACCACTGGAATACTCTAAACCCTAAATCTTCCCCAGCACAAACCCCTACACTACCCAAACACAACTGCGCTACCATAAACCCTAAAACACTACCCCATAAACTACACAAACACCACTGCACTACCCTAAAACACTATTCCCAGCACGAACCCCTACACTACACAAACACCACTGTGCTTCCCTAAACCCTAAAACACTACCCCTAGCATGACCCCTATACTACCCAAACACCACTGCGCTACCCTAAACAGAAACACACAACCCCAGCACAACCCCCTACACTACCCAAACACATCTGTACTACCCTAAACCCTAAAACACTACCACAGCACGACCCCTACACTACCCAAACACAACTGCACTACCCTAAACCCTAAATCTACCCCCAGCACGACCCCCAACATGACCCAAACACCACTGCGCTGCACGAAACCCTAAAACACTACCCCTTACACTACACAAACACCACTGCAGTACCCTTAACCCTAAAACACTACATGGGGCAGTTGGGGTCATTGGCATAGTGCCCTGTTTGGTTATAACGGTAGCAGGCTGTGGCTATTCTGGGTCCTGATCTAACAAGAGGGAATCCGGCCTTTGCGTCTGGTAGGGGGGTCCCTGGCTGGTTCCTAGGGGGACTGCGAGGAGGCCCTGTCTGGGGAGCCCGCTGTCTATTCTGATTCCCCCCTTCCCTCTGCCGTGGCTTTTCTTGCTTGTTCCGGTTGGAGTCCCCTACTGGGTTGCGTGGGACTCTGGTGTTCACCCACCGATCAGCTTCGACAGCCAACTTCCTGGGGTCGGCCATCTTGCTGTCAAGAAGGTGCTGTCTCAGCTCTACAAAGCAGTTGTCTGATAGATGTTCATAGGCGATGAGGTCCACCAGACCCTCGAAGGTGGTCACTTTGCTGCCCTTGATCCACCCGTCCAAAGCTCTGCTATAGAAATTCACATATTCCACCCATGTGGTGCCGGGTATCTTCTTGCAGTCCCGAAATCTCTGCCTGTACATTTTGGGGGTTAGCCCATAGCGGCTCATGAGAGCGTCTTTCATGTGGGGGTAGGAGTTCACGACGGCGGAGGGCAGATCCAGCAGGGTTTCTCTCCCTTTGCTGAGGAAGCGGCCCCATAATCCGGCCCCCCAATCCTTCTCAGTACACGGTGGGCGGACATGGCGACCTCGTTTGCTTTGAACCACTGCTGGATATCGTCGTTCTTGTAGTACTCCTTCACCACATCCTTGGGGATGTGTACCTTCGGTTCAACCGGGGGGAGCAGGGTCTCTGTTTCCCGGGGGTCGGGACTCTTCGTTCCGGGCTTTGATCTCGAGCTCCTTCAGGCTGCGCTCATGCTCGAGCTGGAGCTTGTTCCCCTCGTGCTCCCGCTGGAGCTTCTTTTCTTCTAGCTCCCGCTGGAGCTTCTTTTCTTCCAGCTCCCGCTGGAGCTTTTTGTCTTCCAATTCCCCTTGCAGCCATAACTGCTTGATGGCCAGTTTTTGTTCTGCCAGTTTGAGTTCACCTTCAATTTTAAGTCGGGCCAGCTCCAGCTCGTGGCTCCGGTTGCGTTCCAGGTCTGCTAGTTCTTCCACCGACAGACCTCTCTCCGTGTGGGCAGCTCGTGGTAGGGAGTCGGCTCCATCATCCCTTGGGCTGTCAGTTTCGGTCAGCGGCTCTTCCTCTCCACTGTTTCCTTCAGTCGTGGGGAGAGGGGCCCCGGCTTCTATCCAGGCCGTCAGGGCTTTCTGGAAGTCGTCTTTTGTGCTCAACCCAGTGAGAGCGATGCGGAAATCTTTACAGAATTGTTTCAATTCTTTGTGGGTGTAATCTTCCAGCCTTTCCTTCTGAAATGTGGTCTTTTCGCTGGTTCCGGTGAGACTCATGGTTGGTCTTGTTCGGGTGGTGTGTCAGTCGCTTTACTGTATGATTCTAGGCGTAGGCTCTTATCCCGTCGCTTGCCACCAATGTTAGAAGGGGCGGCCTCAGAGGTCGGGTTATGTCTACCCAGCTCCTCCGTGACCTACCTCTCCCACCAATATAGCCGAGCCTTATGAGGGACCTTCACTGGGGAAGACCTCATGTAGTGAATCGTACCCACGAGGACCACACCACACTTATGAACAGACACAACAACGAGGGGTAAGTTAGGAACTTCTTTATAAACACGAAGAAAGCAATATCACACTTATGTACAATAATCGAGGGATCGTAGAGAGTCTCAAGTCTTTTAGGGATGGGGGTAGCGGGACAGTCTTAGGGTCGTAACCCAGCACGTGGCGTACCCTGCGCACAGCTCTCAATCCTCGAGCCGGGGGGATACGGAAGATGGTAAACGCACTGGGGATCCTACTCGCTTGAGGATAGTCTCTTCGGGAGGATGACTTCGACTGTCAAGCCGGACTAGAATGTTCCTTGAGCCGCAACAGCATCAGCAGGGCTCGCTCTGTAGGAGGTTCAGGGGGAGCCGCAACCACGTCAGCAGGGCTCAGAGTTCCGTAGATGTCTTCAAGATTCAAGCTCGAGCCGCAACGAGGTCAGCATGGCTCCGATGGTTCAGTTCCAAGAACGAGCCGGGACAGCGTCAGCAGGGCTCAAGAGTTCACGAGGTTTAGTTCAGCCGCGATCAGATCAGCAGGGCTTCCTTGTCCAAGATACAACTGCCCGCTAGTTCAGGGGTGACCCTTGATATAGTTCAGTGACCCTCTGATGTCCAGACCCTGGCAGGTGGGGGTCCGAGGCTGTGGGGGCGGTCCAGGGCGAGGTCCGGCACTTGGTTCTTTGATCCCTTTGAGGACGCGTCCGGGAATTCCCAGACGCCCAGCAGGTCTGGAGCCAGCACTCGGGGAGGCCAGAGGTGACATCGAAACTGGCCCTCAGGGGGGAGACCAGAGGTGTGAGTGAAACCGGTCTCTCAGGGGAGGCCGGAGGTGCCATCGAAACTCCTCGCCTTCTCTCACTAGGGTAGCCCTCACCCTCCCAACGGGGGCTGGCGCGTCTGGAGCCTACGCTACGCTGGGGCAGGGGTCAGGTTAGGCCCACGACATCAGGGATCTCGGGAAGGGAAAATGGCTGCTGATGGGCCTATGGGGCCTTGCGGGTCTGGGGCGTGCGGCCTGGAAGGGTGGCCGGGGACAGGCCGATACGGACAATGGGCATTGAGTTGGACATGGGTAGGGTAGCTAGGAAGTCCCTATGTACAGAGCTGAGCTGATGGGGAGCTGATTCGCGGGGGGAACCACGCCACGAGGCCGGGTCCAATAGAGTTTTTCTATGTAATTTATTTACATCACAAAACAGTGATGAGCTCTGCCTCTACACAATGTACCATAAATAATTAAGAAAATGCATTTTAAAGCATATTTCTAATGCATTTACATACTTGAATACTTGCCCTTTATACCCTATTACCACTCTACTGGAAATAGGTTATGTTAACAAACATAAAGATTATAGTCAGAGAACATTGATGAATAACAACGATTCAAATGGCACTGCAGAATAGAACATCATTGCACAGTCTACATTTTGTAAATGTAATGCTTGTGCTGTAATCGTATGTCAGTATCTGATCTGAATCGTCAAGAATGATGCTGCTACTGACCAGCATTGCACCGCTCTGGACTGTCATTTCCGTCTTAAGTCCATCCTTCCTTCTTATAGTCACTATAGTGTCCCTCCTCAATATTTTTTAAAGAGGAGAATTTCTAGGAAGGTATGAGGAACAGTGGAACTTAATACAGACGGTTCATGAGTATTTTGTTATGAATGCAAAGGAGCATTACATGGTGGCACCAGAGAGGACAAATAGGCAGTGCCTGACGAAAGTGCAGGGAGCGAAAGAGAACCAAGAGAAGGAGAGATACAGACATGGGGCAGAGGGAGGCTATGTGGGAAGGCGCTCGGCTGGGCATCTGATCAGGGGGCTGTATATGGAGCGGAGGGTGCACTTGGCGTGTAAGGTCTTAGAGCGGTGTGTGCACACTGCACACAAGGGAACCACACACACAGTCAGTCTGAGAGAGCGCATGAAGGCTGTGCACTTAAATAAGAGTCCAGCAGCAGGTGGCTTCACTTCAAGAGGCATTCACCTCTTTTCATGCAGAGAACACTCTGGAATTCTCACTTATAAGCTGGCAGGGGAGACTTCCCTCTGTCTCCTTTTAGTTTTCGCTTCATTTCCACAGTCCTTAAGTGTTTGGCAAGATACCGTTACAGCAATTTTTTTAGAAGGAGCAAAGGAAATAAAAACAGCACTCGTTGAAAAATGATTCCAAGATTACGCAGCTTCGTTTTGCTGTTACTGTTATTGATTTACAGTTACTAAAAATGAAATTTTTGAATACAACAAAAAAAAACAGTTCAACACTCTCGATGGCATAGCGCAGACAATATACCAGGCCAGGCTATATACGTCTCAGGACAGGTCAGGAGAGCTTATTTAGTTTCACCGTCCTAATATCTATAGCCACGCAGTACAATGTTTAAGTACACACGCTGCTCTGGGATACCAGCGACAAGACTATTATGTAACGAGCAAAGTCAGTCACCGCAAGCGGCAGCGCTATCTTTAAAGAGGTGGTCGCTGGGTACTTTTACTTCCCAGATGCCCCTGGGTGCGACGTGCGAGTCGGAGTGCTGCATGTAAGTACATTATTTGTAACCCCTGTGGTGCACCTCAGCACTGCAGGCTGCAGTGCTGAGGCGCAACACGGGGGTTACAAATAATGTACTTACTGGGTGCAGTTCTCCGCTCCCTCACTAGTTTCCCAATCCCATCACAATTCACTCACTGTCTCGTCTACTTACTCACTGCCCTGGATGTCTTCCGCACCAGGCGGTCTGGCCCGTCCCTGTCCATCCGTAGCACACTGTCACTGGCACAACAACGAGACCAGGCAGTCTGAGTCACCAGTCTCACACGACGAGTCACGCCACGGTCCACTCTTGTGACTCAGTGTGGCTCATATCATCAATAATGCGCTATCTACTTCTACTTTCACTTTTAGTTTACTTACTTGTTGTCTGCACTGCTGTCACGCGCGGTGACGTCAGGACAGCGTAGGCAGTTGGCCAATCACCTCGACATGGCTGGATATAGCCATAGGTGATTGGCCATGCAGTGCGGCCATCATCAATGCAGCCAACACCCACGCGCGGCACCATCCTGCTAGCAGCCATTCCTGGCGCAGCGTTAACAGCGCCACTGCGCCAGGATTGGCTACCAGCAGGATACGATTCTGCCCATATTGAGACCGGGGCCCCGGGTCCCTGGCTGTGTCTCTGAGCGGGGGGGGGGTTCTACCACACTATGCATGCTCGAGCCAGTCTAAATATTGAGTTGTTATATATTGTGATTTCTTTTCCTATTGCTGCTCTCTCGTGCTGCAGCACGAGAGATCTTCTTGTGGTTCTGGAATCCTGCCTTTCAGTCGTGAGGATTCCTCGCACGTCACTTTGGACGTTGGCTTCCTCACGACTGGACGGCTCTGGTTGTGGGTGCTCTTGTATGGAATTTGATCTGAAGACTGCAAACCTCAACCTGCGCAAGTCCTATGAGCGTTATTTAACATTTATTGGCGACGATCGGGATTTTCCTGCACCCACCGCCAGCCTACTCACCGAAACTCGACCACTGCTCGTTGTGCCTTCTCAGCTGAGCTCACCTTCAGTCTGCTTACTGCTACACCAGGTCGTATGCTTCTGGACACCTTTCCTGTCCATTTCCTGCCTCCCGGCGTCAATTTGCTTGGTTTTTGGGCTTGTTCCTTGGCGCTGCTTCTGCCTGTCGGTTGCTGCCTCGCGCTCACTCACGCGCGCAACGCTCCGACTTCCTGCTCGCGCACACGCGCGCTACGCTTCAGGACAAGCTCCACTGCATTTAGAAAACCACGTCTTCCCGTCTCCTAGACGACGACGCCGGCGGCCATTTTCTGCTCCTTTTAAAGCCTTCGTCCACCGCTTTGCGTTTCACACGCACTGCGCTTTCATCAATTTCACAGCGCTTTCACCAATTTCACAGCGCTTTCATCAATTTCACAGCGCTTCCACCAATTTTATACAGCGCTTTCATCAATTTCACAGCGATTTCATCGCCTTTTCAAAGTTTCAAGCACGTCTTCTGCGATTGGCACGCTCATTGCCTTTCATGCTCATTTGTCACAGCGATAGGCACGCTCTTTGCCTACCACGTTCACCCATCACAGCGATAGGCACGCTCTTTGCCTACCACGTTCACCTGCCACAGCGATAGGCTCACTCATTGCCCACCACGTTTATTTGCATCAGCGATAGGCACGCTTTCTGCCTATCACTCATCTTTCAATCTTTCATCTCATCAACAATGGCTTCTGGTCAACAGTTTCAAACACCAGCTCCTTTCCTACAAACTCCTGGTAAACCCACTCTTGCTTGGCGCAATTGGCTAAAAGGTTTTGAGAATTATTTAGTAGCCATTGATGCCACTAAGTACGATCCTCCTCGCAAAGTTGCCATTCTCTATGGTTGTCTGGGAGTTGCTGCCCAACAAGTTTTTGAAAATTTACCGCTTGTTGCTTCTCCCATTGGTGAATATGGTGACAACTGGGATGCTTTCCAAGAAGCCATTGCTCGTCTTAATAAACAATATGACGATGAACCTAGCATTGTTTTAGAACGCCATAACTTCTTCAAACGAAGACAAAGTATTGATGAATCGGTAGAGGACTACATCGCTCAACTTAGAATCTTAGCTTCTACTTGTGACTTTGGTGCTAGTACAGATACCTCTATCAGAGATCAATTCATATTTGCTTGCCATTCAAAAAAAATCCAGGAGCGTCTCTTAAGTTGCAAAAATCCTTCTTTAACTGAAATTATTGATATTGCCAAAGGAATTGAGCGTGCAACTTATTTGTCTAGGATTTTACAAGAGAGTATTTCTCAACCCTCTGTTCATTTAGTTGAACAATCTTCTGGCTTCACTTCCATTGACCTTGTTAACAGTTCTTCAAGACAATCAAATAGAAAACCCCTCATTTGCTACAGATGCGGATCCAGGAACCATCTTGGCAATTCTCCCACATGTCCCGCCTCTGGTAAAAAGTGCTCCTCCTGCAAGAAAATTGGTCATTTTCCTTCTGTCTGCAGGGGTCGCAAGAGATTCACTAGAGTCAATAACATCGAGATCCAGGAAAATATAGAGTCTTGTTCTTCCAGACTCAATGATGTCATGTTATCAATTGAATGTGATTCTCTTGAATTTACCAAAATTAAGAGTCCTTTGTGTGAATTGCTTGTTGGTACAATCACTCTCCAGGTTAAAGCTGATTTCGGTTCTCCCATCACCATTTTGTCTGATCTCACATTTTTTGCAAATTGGCCTAAAGTTGTTCTGTCAAAACCTGATCTCCATCTCAAAGCATTTGGCGAAAAAGACATTGATATGTTGGGCTTCTTTTATTCCAACATTGCTTGTCTTGGAAGATACACTTTCACCAAAGTCTATGTTGCCATTAAGGGCAGGGATGTCGTAGGCTGGTTTGACTTAGCCAGAATGGGCTTGATCCTCAAGCCTGGTTCTGACCAACCCATTGCTTTAGGTGACATCCCTCATGACTATTATACCAGTCATGATTCTGGGAACTTTGACATTTCTGATCTTTCCTTTCCCATTGTCAAAATTGACTCCTTGCTGAGTTCTTTCCCAAACTTATTTCAAAACAAGGTTGGCACTGTGATTGGTTTCAAACATGAAATTCGCCTCAAACCCAATGCTCAACCAGTTGTTCACAAGGTTCGCCCTCTTCCCTTGAGCGCTAGAGACGAACTCAAAGGTGTCCTTAAAAATCTTTGTGACGAAGGAATCATTGCCCTCTGCGATTCTTCTGAATGGGTTTCCCCCATTGTTCTAGTTCGCAAGAAGACCGGAGAGGTTAGGTTGTGTGCCGATTTACGCTCCCTAAATAATAATATCATTGTTGATTGTCACCCCCTCCCCAAAATTCACGACCTTTTGGCTAATCTGGGTGGGGCTAAATTCTTCTCCCTCCTTGACCTCAGATCTGCTTATCACCAAATCCCCTTATCCCTCAGGTCTCAAGAGTTAACAACATTCATCACCCCCTTTGGTGCGTTCAAGTACCTTAGGCTTCCCTTCGGCTTGGCCTCTGCAGCCAGCATTTTCCAAAAACTAATGGACAACCTCTTTCAAAATATCCCTGGCGTACAAGCGTACCAAGACGACATCTTGGTCTACGCCAATGACTCTTTTCAGCACAATCAAACTCTTAATACTGTTCTACAAGTCCTAGAAAAAGCTGGCATGACTGTCAGACATGATAAGTGCAAATTTGGTGTCCAAGAGTTGGATTACTTGGGTCACTCCCTTTCCCCTAATGGCATTAAACCCAAGTTTTCTTTAATTAAAGCCATTCGTGACGCTAAGCCCCCCAAGGATCGCGACGCACTTCGCTCCTTCCTTGGCTTATCTGAATATTACGCCAGGTTCGTTCATGGTTATGCTCAAATCGTTGAACTTTTAAGAACACTCTTAAGAAAAGGTGTAAAATTTGTTTGGTCCCAAGACTTGCAAAGAGTTTTTGAGCAAGTCAAAAAGATCATTGAAGATTCACCTGCTTTGAACCCCTTTTGTGACGGCTCTATGTGTTTCATCACTGTAGATGCCAGTCTCACTGGTTTGGGTGCTGTCCTGGGTCAGTGGGTTGAGGGCAAAGAACACACGGTTGCCTTCGCTTCCAGAACCCTTCTTCCTGCTGAAACCAGGTACAGCACAATTGAAAGAGAAGCCCTGGCTTGTGTCTGGGCTATTCAAAAGTTTAAATCCTATATTTGGGGTCGCGAGTTCGAAATTTACACAGACCACAAGCCACTCATGCACATGCTCTCTGACAGCGCCTCCAATAGAGCTTCCGCTAGACTTGTTCGTCTCCTTTCCAAGCTTCACGAATTTCACTTTGTCATCAAACACATTCCCGGAGGTAAAAATTTCAGGGCCGATTGCCTATCTAGAATGTCTCTAACTGACGGTTCAATTGTTAATGATGATGTTGAGTGCGTTGTTGCCACCATTGATGCAGTTGCCAAATGCCAACCCATTTCTGAAGCAGAATGGAATTCAGCTTATGCCAATGATCCTGTTCTCTGTAAAGTTAAGAATTTCATTGTCAACAAATGGCCCGAACGTAGAACCTTATCCACTGATCTTAACCCCTTTACTGCTAAGGCATTATTAGGCTTATCATATAATTTCCATTGAAATCAATGGAAAGTCCATGACGAGTTACCCTTGTCATTAGCGGCGAAGAGGTTAAAGGTTTTGCTAATGTTTCGGAAGAACTTTCTCTAGTCAATGATATGGTCATGCGCAACGATCTTTTTGTTCCCCCTCAGTCTGTTCGTGATCATATCATTCGCTCTGCTCATCAGGGTCACCTCGGCATCTTTAAGACCTGTCAGCGCATCAAACAATTTTACTGGTTGCCTTCTATGGATTCTCATATTAGAAAGATGATTGACAATTGCACCCAATGCATCCTTTCCGATAAACATTGGAAGACTCTTTCCACACCTTTATGTCCTGTATCTTTACCGGCTGGCCCGTGGGACAAGGTAGCCTTGGACTTTTCTGGTCCCTATGATATTTTACCCTCTGCACATAAGATTCTCATACTCCTGGTTGACTATTATTCCAAATGGCTTTATTATTCTTTTTGTAACTCTGCTTCTACTGACAATGCCATTAATTTTTTGCAGTCTGTTTTTGACATTGAAGGTTTTCCCAAATCCATCGTTACCGACAATGGAACTCATTTTGTCTCTCAAAAGATGTGTTCCTTTCTCAAACGTAACGATATTTTTCATCACAAAGTTGCCTTGTACTCCCCCTCTTCAAATGGCCTTGTTGAGAGATGCAATCGCATTATCAAGGAGGGTGTCCAAACCGCTATTTCTTCTCGTCTCGACCCTCTCCCCTTCGTTCATGACAAAGTGTGGGCCTACAATACTTCTCCTCATTCGACCACCGGGGTTTCACCCTTTAGCTTACTTAGAAAAAGAAGAGTCCATTCCGTTCTTAATCCCAGTTGGTTGCATAAGAATTCTGGTTTGTCTGATTCTTCTTTTTCTGTTCAAGATCATGTGTCTGCTAAACAATTGTCAATGAAATCACGTTTTGATCAAGGTAAACATTCCGTTGATCAACCTTTGCAAAAAGGGGACATGGTTCTTGTCAAAAATCCCAAAAGGGTTTCCAAAGGTATGTCTAAATTTTCCTCTCCAAATTTGGTCATTCAAGTTAGTAAAACCTCAGCCCTTCTTGATGACAGTGGATGGTGGAACAAGCGAGCTCTTGTCAAGATCTCTCCACTTCAAGCCCATGTCATCAAGGAGCATGCCACTTCAGATTCTGAGCATTGTGATTGGTTTGATTTTCTTTACTCCCAACCACATTCCTCAAATCCCGTAGCTGAAACTTCTATGCTCTCAACTGACACAGTTCCTGTTCATTTTCCCCTTTCCCCCGTCACTCTCCCTACGCTACAATCCTCTGTATCTGAGGAAACTTCCCTTCCACTTGATTCGACTTCTCAGGAAATTCCTGAAACTCCTGAAGTGGCAACAAAAAGGGCTTTTCGTTTGAAACAGTTATCCTGCAGATTGAGAGACTATGTTTTAGAGTGATTTTGCTTTACACTGTAACTCCTCACCTTTGTTTTTGCAATTTCTCTTGTTTGCTTTTCACCGTACCTTTTCACCATTGTTCTTGAAATTTTTCATGTTTGCATAAGTATGTTTTCTTTGTTTCTCTTCTTAGAGGGGAAGATGTTATATATTGTGATTTCTTTTCCTATTGCTGCTCTCTCGTGCTGCAGCACGAGAGATCTTCTTGTGGTTCTGGAATCCTGCCTTTCAGTCGTGAGGATTCCTCGCACGTCACTTTGGACGTTGGCTTCCTCACGACTGGACGGCTCTGGTTGTGGGTGCTCTTGTATGGAATTTGATCTGAAGAATAAACCTGCAAACCTCAACCTGCGCAAGTCTTATGAGCGTTATTTAACATGAGTACTCCTGGCTTTGACATGCGCAGTACCCCGCTACTCTCTCTCTATTCTGCCTGTGGGGACTGTGCCTGTCACTCTCTGCCACAGCCCCGCCCCCACGGCCCACTTCCTAATGCGTTGCCCGATTCTGTACGGCTTGTCCCGCCGGGGCCGGTAGCCCGCAGTTTCAGTGTGCGCGCTGCTCAGATTTATTTAAAAAAATACTTTCATAATGTTGGCAGTGCCGTGCGGTCACGTCCATGGTTAGTGGGGCAACGCCCCAACGCCCCGAATGGACCCCAGTGTGTTGAGAGCCGAGCCGTGAGGCACATCCCATCTTAGCGGTTTTACAGCAGAGGTGAAAGGGTGGAGAAAGACTTGTTGGTACCGGCCATGAAGGTAAGAAGCGATCCAGTCCAGCGTCGTCCCACGGATGCCAACTTGCTTAAGACGATCAAGCAAGATGGAGCGAGAAACAGTGTCAAACGCTGCTGCCAGGTCAAGGAGTACCAGCATAGCCGCAGAGCCCACATCCAACCCCCAAGGAATAGAATCAGCCATCTCAATCAGTGCTGATTCAGTGCTATTGCCAGGGCGAAAGCCAGACTGGGAGTCATGCACTAGCCCGTTGGATTCAAGGAAGGCAATACTAGTTTTAGTTTGCCTAAGTGGCGACCTAAAAGAGCAAGCAGAAACCACATGAAAGGAGGTGCGACCAGTGCTCAAGGCCGTCACAGTGGGAGGGTAGTCAGCGTTTCTTTTTTGGCTCAAGCCCTCGGTTTTTACGGCCCCTAGCTCCTGTTACAATTTATAACTTACTAAATATATTTACATGATAGAAAATCAGCAGGGCGAACCTGTACCTTCACTACGCAGCTAGCTATCTGCCACTAGGTGGCGCCTAACACTATGTTTTATCTTTCCCTGACAAGCATGTTTATTCTCAATCTCGAGAAGCTAATTGGATTAAAAAACAGAGTTTTTGCTCCGGACCCCACAAAAGCTTGTGACAAGCATGCGCCATGCTTTGGGGCACAGACATGACCTAACAAAGTGCACTGACGCACTAATAGAATGGTCTTTAAAAATCCAAACGTGCAGCCTTTCCTGAGCTCTGGTTAGTGAAGGTGGGGTGGGCATGTGTGGGCATTTGACCAGGCATGAACCCTACAAAATAGATTAAAGCAGTCTTTTCCCCCCACGTCTTGCTGCCTGCTTTAGATGGGATGTGTTGCTCGGCTTCCTTCAGCAGGTGTAAATTAAGCACATCTAACCCTACTACAGAAAGAGGAGCTGCGCTGCTCCAGAAACACGACGCTGCTCGGGCACTCGGAGGGAAAGAGCTCTTGTGCAGAAGTGTACGTTGCGTTGAGCACAACGCCAGTGCATAGTTTGTCAAAGAACAAGTACAGAGGACCAACGCTCTGCTCAGAAGCACGAGGTCGGTGATGTCGAAGGTCGAGAATGCCAAATACGAGGGGCGGGTACTAGTCTTGATTTTACCTCCTCAATCCATCACAATACACCCTATGCCTGTTTACATCACCCTCGCGGGGTTTCTCATCCCTGCTTTCTCTCATTGTCACTGTTTCCGTCTTTCTTTACCACCTTCTGTGTTTTTCTGTCTCTAGCTCCTGGTCAAAATCTGATCAGGAAAAACAAGTGGAGCTCCCCAAAAATCAGTGCCAACGAGACCCACCTGCAACTACGGGCTCGAATCAGCCCTGCTGTACCTGCTCGCTTGCTTTATTCTGTGACTCCTGCCTTCGGTTGGCAGCTTCGCCAGGTACGCGGACACACGTTTCCTTAATCAGCGACATCATCCTTGTTAGGCGGGTATGTCACCAAACCAGAGTGACGGCCGCATTCTTAAAATACACACCACGTAAACATTCTTTCAACAATTGCATGGCCCAGCCTCCAATCACGAACCTCCCAGTTCACAGGTAGACAATAGCAGGCTGAGAGTCCGAGCATTTTGGCTCCCGGAGAGCTTGGGTACCAAAGGTGAACAACAACGCGCGGCGCCATGTTGTTTCTATGAGGGCTTTGCGTGACCGAAGAGGGGTGTCCCGGAAGAAGGTAGGGACGAGGATTCTCTGGTTTTATAATTCAATTGTCAGATACCGGAAGGGTAAGAGGTGTAGTATCAATTCTAAAAAAAAAAGCTACAGTACATGAGCGGGGTTTGCCCCGACCCAAACGGACTGCTCATTCCTGCATGCTCGTCTTGACTCAGAGGCGGCACACACTTTCCAGTTTCCTTGATGCCAATATTCTACTATTTCTGCTCCCTAGCTCTAAAAATTCATGCCAGGTTACCTGCTTCTATGGAAAGGTAGCTCCCATCACTCATCCACTGCCCCTGGCCGGACTGGCCGTACCAGGCATCGGGCATTTCCCGGGAGGCTGGAAGGCAGGGCGTAGCTTGGTCAGTAAGATTAGGGGGGTGTGAGCGTTCGGCTATCCGACAACCATGCTGGCATAGCATTTACAAAACGTTTATAGGGAAGGAGTGCAGAGGGGTGATTTAGAGGGGGTGGAAAAGGAGCAGAGTGCAGATTGTAAGGGACACTTAAAACACAATGTATTGTAAAAAAAAACATTCTAAGACATTTTAAAACACAGACAAGAGTGTGTGCGTCGGTGTTTTTGACTGTACACATCTCAGATGAAATCCAACAGACTTTTCATCACACCGCACTGAAAGCACCTGTAACCAACTATTTACAAGATAATAGTTTTATTGTGAGGGGGGGGGGGGGGGGGGGGTGTAGCACCCCAAACACCCCCATGAAGCTGCACACCTGCTACAAATGTGAGGGGGTGGAGGGGGGATGGCAGTTTTGCAGCAGTGCTGCAATATCTGCCCCTTTTACAAACTCAGCAGGTCATCATAATTCTCTCAGCACTCACTTTCATGTCCAGCCCCCCTGTGTGTTGAAATGTTTTGAAAGCACCCCCTGCAAGGGTTCATTGTATATCCAGCAGTTTTCAGGAACAATAAAAGTGTCAAGATATCTCTGGTGATTAATCTTCCTGCTGGAGAGAGCTTGGAATTTTGTCTAGTGGCAGTTTTGACTCATCTAAGGCAGCGCACAGTGTTAAAATGCTTGCTGCAAAGAACATGTACCAACCAGACCACAGAACTGTAATGTATGTGCATAGCTCAGATGGTTACTGCTTTTGTCACAGAGATCCTTATATTACTGTGTAGTTCATAATTTACAATCATATTGTAGCACACTAAGCTATGAACTGTCACCAAAGAGCTGCATGGCGCAGGTTGGAAAGTTATGTTTTTCCAAGCCTAATGTTGCTAAAAAGGGTTTGTTTGGGTAGAAATACATTATTAGTAGTAAAGCCAACCCTAACCACTGTGTTATGTTTTGAAACCTGATTTTGTGTTTCTCCAGAGCAAGCACTCTTATAAAATGCCTACACCTCTTATGTAAAATTTTCTATGCACTGATTTGCACACATATTATTCATTGTCTCTAAGTATGTGTGATGCAAAGTGCTGCAACACCCTACACTGGTTTGAGAGGCACTATAAAAAATTAAATACATGTGAGAGAGGGGCTATGGAGAGATGAAGGGTACTATTGGAGGGGGCTAGTGAGGGGATAATTGAAGGGCCCCAACAGAGATTGTCATATCCTGGTACGCTGTAAGGTTATCATTTACTATGCTTCAAAAGTTAATGCAATTGAATATACAATGAAAAATGTGCTGTAGAATGCACCATTTGCTGCCATTTTCCTCACATTTTCTAGGAGAAGAACCCTCCAAAACCCTCTTCGAATAATCAGGCTTCCTCACTGTGCTCGCTTGCTATGCAACGTAAGGGTGGTGTTCTGACAAAATCTGCTGGGGCTGCATTGGGTTCCCAGTCCGTCCCTGTTCCTTCCTGTTAAAGAACATTTTCTAAACTTATTTCTGATATCCAACATCCCTCATCCCTTCAATGCCAGGTGCAAGCCACCAAGAGCATCTTGTGGTGAGCGCCCTTTGACAAGACCTGCATGTAACCGCACATGACTTGCTCTAGCATCAACAGATTTACTCAGCCGCTTGACATTCTGAAATCGGTAAATGGCCACTTTCGTCTTTGGTAAAAAGAGCAACTCATATTTGTGAAACTGCAACATGTCAAATTACTGAAATGTTTTTTAAAAAAAAGTTAATGATACTGTAACAGGCAGGGATCCACTTTGTGTAGGTGGAAAGGTCTAAAATGAAATAGTGAGAAGTTCTGACAGTAAGTAGTTCTGAGACAGGTAGACAAAAACAGATATGCGACTGACTCTGCCCCAGACCCGACCTAGCTGCAATAGGCATCAGCTCTCAGGAAGTCTCCAGATTCCACAACACTGATCAATCTGTAAAAGGGTAGGCAGATTTCAACCGATAACCTTTAAGTATTGCCCGGCGTTAGCGACCTCTCATACCACTCGAAATTATCAAACAAAGAGGCAGGCGCTGGAGACTGGAAGGCAGGAAACAGAAGTTTATTCAGACGGAGCAGAACACATCAAATCAGACAACAGGGTATCTTCTTGAGGTGCTCTAACCGCATCTCTGAGGCCTGGCCTCTTATACACAGGTTTATGGCTTTATTGTATGAAACACATCTTTGTCAATACTTTGATGTACGGAAAGACATTCTCAGAATCCCCGCTTCAAGCCCGTTCCCACACACATTTACAGTAGAAGTCCCCACCCCGATCTCAGTAGGTGATGACTGTCGCGCAGCTGGGCATTCCGCCGGTTCCCGGAATGTGTGCAGCTGATCGGATCTCATAGGGTGGGGGCTTTGATCAGTCGTAGATCCTTTGAAGAGGGCAGCTTCCTACTGTAGGGGGCAATAAACTGCATCTGCAGGGCCAGGTGATTGCCTGGGATCGGGCCGGACAATCGGGCACAGAGGAAGGGGGTTCATCAAAGGATGTGTGATCATGAAAGAGATGGAAGGAGGTGTTAGCCGGGTACGGGATGTGGCTTCGAGGCAGGGTCGCGCTGAAGGGGAGGTTTATGGCTCCAGCATGTGAGAGCGGGGGCTGTCAGTGTGCGGGGGATGCTTGCGAGGTCAGAGGGAGAGAGACGCGCTGGCTATCGGCAGTGGGCAGAGAGGCCATGGCATTCAAAATGGCTGCTACTTACGCGCACATATGAGCCTGAAAAGGGACAAGATGGCGCCGATAATGTTTCCACCGCAATCTAGATTTTAACAAATCAAACCCAGGAGTTCAAGTCAAACATTTAATCAATACAAGTCTTCTAGATACATTTTATGTACGAGACAATGATTTCTGTCAGGGGTAGGACTTCATGGAAAGTGAGCACAGGGGTGGCAAGCATTGAACACCCAGGCAGAATCCACATATTACGACAATCCGTATCAATATGATCATAAACAACCTCCACCCCAGTCCTTTACAGCACTCCAGAACCAACTCCCAAGCGACCATTCTTCTTGTTCTTGATGAACTTCTGAGGAGAGTCTGTCGAGGTGTTCAATGGCTTTGTAAACTGGGGGCGAATTGTCTGGTATGTAGGTGCAGCAGCTGGTCCCAATGATACGGCATGCTCCTCTACGAACCGCTAGAACCACATCTAGAACAAGGCGGTTCTGAAGGGCCACCAGGCAGACCGCCTGAAGCTCGGCTGTATTGTTTGTGAGAATGCCAGCTGTAATATTCATCGTTGTTTCAACTGCCTGGGTCAAATGTCGGATGGCACGGCTGTTCGCCATCGGACCCCAGAGCGGAACAAGTCCCTTCATTGCGTCCAGGAACTGTGCTCCGGTGGAGTCGGCTTGCTCAATGTCTCTTGCTCGCTTTTGTCGGTGATGGTTTGTTGGAGACACATAGGTTGGTGGAAGGATGAAGGCAATGTAGCAGGTGCCTCCCCAGCCCTTTGGGAGCCAGGTGTAGGCTTTCAAACCACAGACAAAGTACATGTTCGGAGAGGTGACAAAAAAGGGTGGATCAGTTGAGTCCAAAGTTCTGGTGATGCGGCAAGCGCTGTGGCCCACCAACTGTGTCCCAAGGCCTTCGATGCATACAAGGCCCGAGACATTGACGACAGATAGGGCCACAGTCAGGGTGGCAGCTGTTCATTTCCAGAGATAGGAGAAGGTGGGTCTGGCTGGGTTGTTGAACACCTGCATTTCAACCCGTTCTTTGGCAGGGATGTCCATGTGAATAGAGGCGTTGGATGTCAGAGGGCAAAAGGAAGCAGCAGTTCTTCCTGTTTTGTTCTTCCAGACCCCATGATAAAAGTGTGCCACAGTTCTGCTGGAAGTGGCATTATCCCTGTAACTCTCTTGCAGGAGGATCAGCCAAGCAAGGCAGGAACCATGAACGGAGAAAGGTGAAGGGATGAAGGGGATGGAATGTCCAGTGGCATGGGGTAACAACCCACAGATCCAGCAATTAGTGGCATTGGCGGCAAGGTTGTGTTGGTGTAGCAACTGCACGAAGGAGTTGTTCCAGAACTCCTTACGTCTTTCTCGGAGTTGAGGTGAAAGAGAGACCAGGTAGTGTTCTTGAATGGTGATAGGCTGCGCAGTAGTTAGAAATGTCTTATGAGCTGGTGCGCTCTCTTCCACGATCCAGAGGGTGGTCATGAGGAGGAGGCAAAAGTGAAGGGTGATAAAGAGGGCAATAGTCTTTGAGCTGTGCATTTTGTCAGTCTTTGGGTTTCTGTAGTGGGTCTTCGGATGTCCGGTTGCTTCCATCATCTCCGTGTCAGGTGCTTCCATCATCTTCGTATCGGGCGCTTCCATCATCTTCAAGGGGGCTCGGTAGCGGGCAGAACCACAAACTTCGTTTGGCTTCTCTCCTGGCAGCCTTAGTAGTGTTAGGTCACCGCTCTGAGAATTGTAACTTAGTCAGTGGTCTGCTTAGCCGAAGCTCCCTCCTTTCGTCGCAGGTTATACCCTTCTCTGGATGGCACAGTGGGATCGGGGAATTCTGCCAGTTCAAGTGTTTCTGTATCAGGGTAACAGCTCAGGGATGGTCGGTCTTTGTTCAGGAGCTCTTCTTGGGTGGTCACGTCTTCCGTCGTTGTCAGGGTTGAGGAGATCTTCTTACAGTGGTGTGCATTCAGCCAATTTCGCTTCCCTTCTATTCGAAGAGCTGTTCGGGTGGTGATCAAAACTTGCCAGGGGCCCGTCCACCGGGGTTCCAGACTCTTTGTACGCTGGAAGTTTCAGACTAATACATAGTCACCGGGTTGGATGTCGTGTCCGGGGCCCCTGGAATCATCAGGGATGGCCTGCAGCACCTGTTGGTGGATAACAGACAGTGTTTTAGTCAGATTGTGCAAATAGTCAGACATTAGGACGTCCGGGACGTCGTGAATGAATGTCGGTTTTGGTGCGGACCAAATGCTCATAGGTCGGCCGAAAACGACCTCATAAGGAGTCAAATGGTGTTTGGTGGGGGTGGAATGCATTGATAGCAATGACAGTGGGAGAGCGTCTGGCCATTTCAGTCCTGTGGTAGCCACTATCTTAGCTAGTTTGAGCTTCAGCGTGGCATTATGTCGCTCAACCAGTCCAGCAGATTGGGGGTGGAAGACTGCGTGAAATTTCTGTTTTACACCCAACCCCTTCAAGATGAGTTGGATAACCTCGGCTACGAAGTGGGGGCCATTGTCGCTCCACAAAATTCGACAAAGGCCGTAGCGAGGGAAGAATTCTTTCAGTAATACCTTTGCAGTGGCAATGGCAGTGTTGTCGCGAGTTGGATAGGCTTCCACCCACTTGCTAAATGCACACACGACAACAAGTACGTACATACTTCAGACCTTGGCATCTTTCTAGCTGGATGTAGTCCATCTGTAGGACCTCAAATGGATGGTTGGGGAGCCAAAACCCTCCCTGGGGTACTACAGTTCCTTTCCCAGGGTTGTGCTGCAGGCATATCAGATATTGTTGTACCAGACGTTTAGATGAGTCTGTGATCTTGTCATTGTGCCAAACTTTGGAGACAAGTTCGGCCATAGGGGCAGATCCTATATGTGCAGGGGAGTGTGCCATGGTCAGTATGGGGATCAGGTACGAGGTGGGTAGCAACCATTTGTTTGTGTCTTTTGTCCGCCAGCAGCCTTCATCGTCTTTCAATCCCACCCGTGCCCATTCAGTCAATTCGTGTGGTGAGCTGGCCATCTGGATGTCCTAATAGTTTCCCTAGCGTCCTTCCATTTTTCTGTTTGTGACCTGGTCACGTACATGCGTGTCGTCGTCCTATTCTCGGCTGTGGTCCGGGCAGTGATGCCGGCCAGTGTATTCCCCCGCCCAATGATGTCCGTCACCTTTTTGTATGCTTGGCATTTGATTACAGCAAGTTGTTTGGGAAGAAGGACCGCTTCAGTCAGAGCGGAGACTAGATCTCCGTGCAGGATGGGTGTGCCGTGTGAGGTCAGAAATCCCCTCTCTTTCCACAAGAGCCCGAAATGGTGAACCACCCCGAAGGCATACTGGCTGTCTGTGTAAATATTTGCTGTAGTCCCTGCTGCTAGGATACACGCTCGTGTGAGGGCAATCAGTTCCGCTGCTTGTGCAGATCGTTGTGTGATACGGGCGGTCTCAACTACAGTTCGGGCTGTGGTAACTGCATAAGCAGGTGAGGTGGTGCCATCGGGGAGTTTAATACAAGAGCCATCCACCCATAGCTCTCCGTCAGGATCTGGGAAGGCAGTGTCTCGGAGGTCAACCCTACTCCTAGTCTGTTCATCCGTGAGGGTCACACAGTCATGTATAGGGGACACATTGGGGTCGTTCTCAGGTAGGGGCAACAAAGTGGCTGGATTCAGCGTAGTGCATCTTTTCAGTGTGATGTGGGGTGCAAGCAGAGTCAGTTCGTACCCAGTCAGTCGTGCACTAGTCAGATGCTGCGTCTTAGTCTGGTTCAGGAGGGTGTCAACCGCATGGGGTACTAACACCGTGAGGGAGTTCGAGAGCACGATCCCCTCACTTTGTCGGATAGAGACAGCAGCGGCAGCTACGGCTCGAAGGCAGGCAGGCAAAGCCCTGGCTACGGGGTCAAGAGTGGCAGAGAAGTAAGCACATGGGCGTTGCTTGGGGCCAATGGACTAAGTCAGGACAGACAAAGCGCACCACTCCCTTTCGTGAGTGTAGAGGGAGAAGGGCTTTGTGTAATCGGGGGTTCCTAGGACTGGGGCTGAACAAAGGGCATCTCGTAGTTCTTTGAAGGAGGATTGGCATTCAGGGGTCCAAGGGAGCGGGAAGGGGACATCTTTAGCCAGCAGGGAAAGTAGTGGTTTTACAATGAGGCTGAAATTTAGAAACCACTGTCGACAGAAGGAGGTGAGGCCTACCAGGCAGCGGACTTGTTTCTGGGTCTTAGGGACGGGGGTTTCTAGAAAGGCCTGATTTCACTCGGTTGTAAGCTTTCTCCCATCTTTGGACAAGAGGTGGCCTAGGTAAGTGACCTGGGGTTGGCAGAATTGCAACTTCTTCTTGGAGACCTTGAGGCCATTTTCCACGAGGAAGTGCAGGAGTTGGATGGTGGCTGTGACTGCAAGTGGAGTGGTGTTGGCCACCAAAAGGATATCATCGACGTACTGTATCAACACCACTCCATCGGGTAACTGGACTGCGTCCAGTTGTCTCTTGAGGGCCTGGCTATAGATGCTGGGGCTTTCAGTGTAATCTTGGGGTGATCTACAATATCTATATGAGCGGGCTTTTAAGGTGAAGCCGAAGAGGTATCGGCTGTCTGGGTGGATGGGGATAGAGAAGAATGCGTTCTTGAGGTCGATTACAGTGAAGGTGGTGGCAGTGGAAGGAATCAGAGTCAGAATGGTGGTGATGTCTGAGACTACGGGGTACTGAGGTACAACTACTTTGTTGACCTCTCGTAGGTTGATGATGAAGCGGTACGCTTTCTCATCTCCCTCACCCTGCTTCTTTACAATGGGTAGGATAGGGCTGTTGCAAACATTGCTAACTACTTCCTCTACCACTCCTGCATCTACCAGGGACTGGATGATCTTTACCAATGCCTTCTCGCCCTCGGGCGATATTCGATATTGTGGAAGTTTTGGGAGTATTGCGTCCTGTCGAACAGTTATGTGCACTGGGTCGATCATCATGCGTCCTACGTCAGAGTCAGTTTTGGCCCACAGGTATAGAGGTAGGGTGTCAAGTAGGGACAGGTCAGCATCAGTGATGGAAAACATGCGTCGTGTGGGACAGAGTCTGAGCAGAGTCGGGTTGTCGTATAAAATGACTCGAACTCCGACTTGCAAACACCTAATAGTAGCTCGGAAATGCTTCAATAAGTCAAGTCCCATAATGGCATCGGTGGTGTTGGATGAAAGCAAAAACGTTGTGTCAGTGGTGTTATTTTCCAAGTCAAAGGAGATCGGTGTGGACAAGGGATTAGTGGAGGGCGTTCCATCAAAACCTATTGATGTTACATGTGAGCCAGACAAGGGTGCCCTTGGAATCAGTCGTTTCGATAACGCACTACGTGTTGCGCCAGTGTCTACCAAAAATGGAGACTTCGTATCCAGGACCTTAGCAGTGACATAAGGACCTTGCTGGTCAACATAGAGCTCGACTGGATCCCTCCCTTGCCCTTGGCAGTCCTATGCGAAGTCGTGGGTGTCGTCGCAGTCAGACTGTTGGTACTGGTTCTGTCGGGGACGGTCAAATGTGTTCGGTCTGCCTGGGCTGTCATTGTTGGTGTCGTTCGTGTACCCTCGCCCCTGTCCTCTATTTCTTGGCCCACCCACTACATCCCTTGTGTCCCTATTTTTGTTTGCTTCTTGCAGAACCGGGCACTGGGATTTCGAATGACCAAATCCTTTGCAAAACGCACACTGGTTCTCGTTGATGTCTTTACGTCCAGCTTAGGGTGCGGATGTATGGTCTCTAGGGGACGGATTTCTAGGAGCATTCGATTGGTAGCTTCATTTGTACTGCTCCCCTCCTATAGTCACCCCTTGCAACTGAGCAATCATCACCCTTTCTTTTTCTCAGTCGCCCTATCGTTCTCATTCTTTTGATGCTCATAGTACTGGGCCATCTGAAGGATAGCTGCGGGTTTGGAGGCCGCCCAACTACTCTCCTCAGTCTGTAATTTCTGCGAGACTTCCTGTGACAGACCTTTGACATAATTCTGGACAAACAGATGATGTCCGGTTGCAGTGGTCATGTCCTGGCCACTGTAATCGGAAAACACCGTCTCAAACCGGGAGAAGTATTCTGATACGTCTTCCTGGGGTTTCTGGCGGCAGGCCGTTACTATCGACCAGTACACCTTCTTCTCTGGGATTAGGGTTTTCAATTTCTGGACGATCTTGTCTGGGAGGTCTAAAATGGATTTTAAGGGTTTCTGTCCAGGCTCTCGTTGTCTGTCTATGCCATCAAGTTGTGACCAGGTATGTCCGAACAGCTCAAGGTGGTCGACTTTCCGGATTTGCTTCCACACTTCAGCTGGCAGACGTAGCCCGAAAAACAAATTGATGTCCGCTAGGGTCATAATCGTCGAACCCAAGGCTGTGCCTAATTCAGTATAAAAGGCAGTGGGGTTCTTTCGTAAATCAGGCAAGGATTTTTGGAAAGTCAGGATGTCTTGCCGATCCCATGTTTGGTAGACCCAGTTATAAACTACCCTCCCTCTTGCATCTTGGTGGTTAATGTCATCATGTGTTCCCTGTCCTCGTGGGGGAACCCAGTAGGGAGAGGCCTCCTTTATAGGCATCATCGTGTCAGTTTTCTCTGTTCGGGGTTCGGTCGCTACAGGAGTCGCAGTGTTAGTTTCTAGTCTCTGCTCAGTGAGGTGGCGGAAAACTTCAAGCGTACGTGTGAAGAGGTCCGTCACATCACACTCGCCTTCATCCCCAATGTCGACCTTCCTATACAGAGTCGTTAGGCTTTCTGGACCTTTGTCTGGGTATCGGTCCTCATAGGCATTAAGGGTGTGATAACAAAATCGCACAACAAAGTGTCGTCTGTGGCTATTGGCATAGGAATTGTACATATCTGTTACGTATTCCTCACTCTCTTTTCGTTCCACCAGTGTCTTCACTACCTTATTGATCCCTGCTCGTTCATCTTTGCTTAATCAATTCATTCTAGTGGAGTCTTTCTTTCTAGCTTCAGGGTCATCTAATGTAACTGCTTGCGCTGCGCTGAGTACAAGGGGCTCGGCCGGCGCGGAGGCCGTGAGGACCGAGGTTCTTGCACTATTCTCACCTGTACTTGGGGGTTGCGGGTGCTGCACTAAGGGTTGGGAAGGGGCATATGGAGGGGGCATGTAGATGATTGGGGGACCTAGTAATAAATCATTGTTCGCTCGTTGTTTCGAGGGTAACTCAGGATAGAGCGAAGAGGGTATTCTAACAGGAACCCGGCCTGATGTTTCGGACTCTTGCTTCTGTTTGGCTTCTTCTCTCTCTCCTTTATCTCTTCCTCTAACTTTTTAGCAGCTAGGTGTGCTGATTTTCGTAGCTCTCTCTCTAATCTAACTTAGTTTCTCTTTTTCCGTTGTTCTGCTTCTTTGCGCCACATGCCGAGACTATCAAGCATAGTGGGCGTTGTCTTATTGCTACGAAGGGCTGTTTCCAGCACGTTTATTTTATCGTCATCAAAGGATCCTATCAGTGGCCACTGACTTTCCTGATCCTTCTTGGTGTATTTATGCCATAGCTTGCTATAGGCTACGGCGACTAATCCATATTTAGTGAACATGTCCTTATTAGGGGTGCCTTCCAGTGGATCTGGATGGTTCACCTCTAATAAGCGGTCCGGGCTGAACCAACTACCAATCAGTGGGGAGACGATAGGCATGATAGATTACAAAGGGGGACAAAGGTCAGCACTACCTATCCTTCATTACTTGCAAAGACTAGACAGAATATTTCTATACTACTTTATTTGCAAACAGAGAATATCTCAAATGAACCGACTTCGAACAATCAATGTTCGGACAATCAATCAATCAGTGGGGAGAAAAATAGGCACAACAGATTACAAAGGGGGACAAAGGTCCGCGTTACCTACCCTTCACTATCTGCAAAGGAAAAGAGAATATTCCTATTCTTCCCCATTTGCAGGCAGAGACTATCTCAAGAACGATCAATGAGCAATACTAGTATTTTCAAACAATCAAACAATCGTTTCGCAATTTGTCGTGTTACACGACCTTACCCGCACCGCTTGGACATTTTCTCGTCTTCTGCTTCCAGCGCCCGATCGTCCTCTATTCTCCGTAATTGCCACGGCACTCCTGATGGCTCCCAGTCAGGACCGTAGATCACTCGAGAGAGAGGTCTGCTCGGAACCGGTGAAGTTCGGATGATCGGCTGCTTGACAAGGGTCTATCTGCAGGTGCACTCCCGATCGTTGCAGTCGTTCACTCTGTCGTCAGGACCTCTCCCACTGGATCCACATGTCGCTGATGGGCCCACCCAGGGACGCCAATTGTAAAAGGGTAGGCAGATTTCAACTGATAACCTTTAAGTTAGCCGCCTCTTATACCACTCGAAATTATCAAACAAAGAGGCAGGTGCTGGAGACCGGAAGGCAGGAAACAGAAGTTTATTCCGACGGAGCAGAACACATCAAATCAGACAACAGGGTATCTTCTTGAGGTGCTCTAACCGCATCTCTGAGGCCTGGCCTCTTATACACAGGTTTATGGCTTTATTGCATGAAACACATCTTTGTCAATACTTTGATGTACGGAAAGACATTCTCGGAATCCCCGCTTCAAGCCCGTTCCCACACATATTTACAGTAGAAGTCCCCACCCCGATCTCAGTAGGTAATGACTGTCGCGCAGCTGGACATTCCGCCGGTTCCCGGAATGTGTGCGGCTGATCGGATCTCATGGGGTGGGGGCTTTGATCAGTCGTAGATCCTTTGAAGAGGGCAGCTTCCTACTGTAGGGGGCAATAAACTGCATCCGCAGGGCCAGGTGATGGCCTGGGATCGGGCCGGACAATCGGGGACAGAGGAAGAGGGTTCATCAAAGGATGTGTGATCATGAAAGAGATGGAAGGAGGTGTTAGCCGGGTACGGGATGTGGCTCCGAGGTGGGGTCGCACTGAAGGGGAGGTTTATGGCTCCAGCATGTGAGAGCGGGGGCTGTCAGTGTGCGGGGGATGCTTGCGAGGTCAGAGGGAGAGAGAGGGAGAGACGCGCTGGGAATCGGCAGTGGGCAGAGAGGCCATGGCATTCAAAATGGCTGCTACTTACGTGCACATATGAGCCTGAAAAGGAACAAGAAGGCGCTGATAATGTTTACGCCGCAATCTAGATTTTAACAAATCAAACCCAGGAGGTCAAGTCAAACATTTAATCAATACAAGTCTTCTAGATACATTTTATGTATGATACAATGATTTCTGTCAGGGGTAGGACTTCATGGAATCCTGAATTATTCTTAATGCTTGGTCTTTGTACATCTGGATTTCTTCTTGAATTGGGCCCTGCAATCACTGTAGCTTCAATTAGCCATCCGGCATTGGTGCGTCTGAATGATGTATGCCTCAGCCCCACAATGGTTCTTGGTCCCTGTGTGCAAATTGATGCTGCACCACAGTTCGGTAGGTATTGTTTTTTGGGACGAGACAAATAGTGTCCTATCCTGGGGGTGGAACTAAGTGTAAATGTCCAATTTGTGGTACCTGAATGAGCCCATTTCAAATAATCCTAAATTTAACAGATATGGGAAACGGAGAACAGGGAACATTTAGTTACAATTTTCTGATAGGAAACTGTGCATTTCTAATCTGCTATTTCCAAGATTCAATTCAATTCAATACATCTTTATCCAGATATAAAGTATCCATTAAAGCACAGATCAAAATACCAGCAGAAAATGATGACATTAAAAACATTTCAAAGTTTAAAATACATAAATAACATGGACTTGTAATATGTGGGATAGTCAGAAATATAAATACTCATATTATAAAAGAAACTAAGCATGTAAAGTAACCCCTCCTTTAGATGCCATGGCTCGATTATCCATAACAGTAGCAGCATAGTTTTATAAAGTGCAGTTGACAAATAGCAATTCAAGTTAATAAGGGGACAGTCAGATATATACAAATAACAACTCAATATATTAAAATACAATGAGATCTAGACGAATAGCAGCATGATATATTAAAGTGCAGACACATTTAGCTATATGTGAGAAACCATGGTATACAAGGCAACAGTTTCTACAGAGCAGCACCCGACATTTGAGCTTATGGTTCTCACCAAATAGCAGCTAGATGTAATCAAGTAAGATCAAATGTTTTTAAAGGGAACGCATTGTAGCGCGTGAACAAACTGCAGCCTTCAGGAAAGAACTTACGCTAAAGGTTAAATCTACCCTCTTAAGATTAAGAATTTCCATACAGGCTATTCTGAAGTCAGCAATGGCAGTTGTCTTGAAAAAAGGAATCAAGAATTGTTTAGTATATTTTAACCGCATCGCTGCGGGCGATATTTTCCTCCTGTGCTGGGCCCCTATGAAAACGGGCGTAGCCGTGATGGAACCATTCCGTCATCAGCACAGCCCAACCGTGACTGATGACGGAATGGTTCCGTCACCAGCATCGAAGGGGTTAAATAAAAATGACAAAAAAATAAAAAATGTAACATTGATTGGTTACTCTGGTTGCGACAAGGGCAGGGCATTTGCTCAAGGTTGATGTTAAAGCCTATCAGGAAGCACAGTAGGTATTTTAAGGTGCCTGCCTTGAGGTGAAACAGCAAACTTCTTTCCCAGCAACTTAAGTTCAGTAAGAGATAGTTAGATGGCAAATAAGATGAGGGACAATTGGGAGATAGCAAAGACATGTACCTTGTAACTGACGACTTCACAAGTTCTGTTTCAGGTCTTGAGTTACTATATTGATCATAGAGGGCCTCCTGGAGGGTCTTCTTAGTTATGCCCTCTATGTTATTTGGGTTCAAGAAAATGTGATCAGGATTCACACTAATCAGACTATTTCTGACAGCAGCAAGCCACGGTATATCTCCACCCTTGTCACATTTGAGGCAGTCCGCTATGATTTCTCTGGTTAGCGTCGCTGCCGGGTTTTGCCAAACGTTTAGCCAAAGTATAGACGGGCGAGACCTAATATAGTCTTCAATATAAGACAGTTGTAATTCCTTGTGGCAAATCAAATTTGAGGAAGAAATTGGGGCCCCCAGGAGTTTTCGACAAAATCGTTTTTCTTCTCCCTGAATACTACTACTTTATGCGTAACCCCAAACTTCGGCGCCATAGGTTGCTGTCGGTATGCATTGTGTTTTGTGGATTTTATTTATGGATATTACTACCCCAGTTCCTTTTGGTTGCAGGAGGCCTAAAATTGAATTAATGGCCCCTAGAAATTTACTCCTGCTGTCGACCAAATGAGCTGCCCAGGAACCAATATCTGAGAATATTAGTCCCAGATATGGAAACATGCTGTTTCCAAGAATCACACAATGTGCCTGGTGAGGAGTAGGACTGAACCCTGGTCATCAGGTTGCACAATTAATTAGGTAGCTACTTTGTCACATTGCTAAAGCCAGGAGGGATATTCAGCTCAAACTCAGTCTACACACAGCTTTAGCTCATGCTTTAGGCATTGTTAACAGTTCCCTCCGCAGCTGGACTACTGATGTCTAGTGAGTGATGTTTTCAGATGTCAAAGCCCTGGCTTCCTTTGAAAAGATGATGATGCAAATGAGATTTAGTTGAGTCCCTTTTATGAAGTCTTTCTAGACTATGATTGCCTGGATGCAGAAGTTATCTCATTTTAAATTCAGAGAAGAAAGACTGGCTTGGCTCCCTTGATTGACATTGACATCCCTTTTCCTCCAGATCCTGTTGTTTGTGATGTACAGTGGGAAATCTCAGAGGTGACATTGCCTACTCTCAGTCCCTACCCAGGAAACTTGAAAGAAGGACTGCAGTGACTAGCTGAGTTTACCCTGGCATCCTTGATTCTTACTTGTTATCTCTGATGATTAGTGAAAGCGAAATTGTCAGTGTCTAGCCATTGGTTTCGCTTTCAAAATAAGTTTTGTCTTTTATATATACACCTAGATTAAGAGAAGAATTAATACAGTGACAAATAGTGAAAACCTGTTATCGCTGCCTCTTACGGTTCTCAGTTACAACCACAAGCAATTTCTACACAGCATACGCTAACATAACCAAGATGGCCGCCAGCATCTATTAAATGAGTGGGGCCATGTCAACCTTTGTCCAAGCTTCACGAAGCATCAGAATTACTCAGTGACCACCTCTCTGAGTATACCTTATTCTATATTTTAATCACAACTACTTCTTACTGCCGATACATCATCACTTGATCAGTGTTGCCACCAGGAGACGCACAGAAGCAAGAGGTGGAAGGCAGTCTTGCACAATGTAACATTGAATAGACCATAGTCCTCTGAAGTTCACAGTGATTTATTCAATAGTAGAGCCAATACTGTTTATGTAATTATGCAGTGTAAGCAAAGTTCTTACAGTTACAAATAATCTTCTTGAAATGAATTTGGTTGGGGTACTTGTAGGTAAAGGATTACATACACTCATCAGTGCCATTTACTGAATAGTCCCTATGCTTTGTCTTGGGGGTGTTTCTGGGTGGCTTTGGTTGGCTCCCATAGAGAGGGGTGCATAGTTTGTAAGGAAAGGTCCAATTGCAGTTTACCATGGCCGAATCCTATACACAGTCTAATCGATGCTGGACCTCAATGTGAAAAGGGTGCAGGATAGGAAGCCAGCCCATGGGATGGGTAAGGGTAATGCTGATGCCTGCCTTTTGATGGGGAGTAGTTCAAGTATGTGGGCAAGTACTATAGGAAGGAACACAGGCCCTTCTGACAGTGCACAGGGAACAAGTATTTAAGCTTAGTTTGAACTTAGGGGTGGCACTATGCAGCTCCAACACAGAGAAGGCCTTCTTCAGTTCCACATATGTCTTTAGGATGTAAATGTTCAAATCTCTAATTGAAGAGGCCCACTACGCTTTTTATTTTTGGAGAAGAAAATCCTGGCCCGGCTTCTAATCAGCAAGAAGATATATTCTAAATTCTAGGCATCTATCTAAACAGGCACAAAATAGGAGATTGTTGCAGGTAACCTACCAGGGCAAAACAGCTTGGACTTGCTGAATGCGTATTCAAATCACATGGCAGGCATCTCTACAACAACTACCAACATACTGCCTCTGAAAGCAGCCATTGGCTCCAGTGAAAGTGGAGTCTTTTCCCAGGGCCTTTCAACTAGAGAGAAGTCAAGGTACTGCAAGTATCGATCAGCCAAATAGCCCACATACCCGAGGATGGTTGTAGGCCCTTGCATGAGTCACTGCCTGAATTATACTTAGTGGAATCGTTAAACCTGGCCCCGGTGGTGCATCAGAAAGACTTTCCCCAACTAAGATAGCGTGGCAGAGCAGCTCCCTCAAGATTCAAGATTTAGCTGGAGGCCCTATGGGTGCTCCCCCTCCCGGGTTTAGCGTTCAACGTAAGCACACAGAGCTGACATCTGGACCACTTTGTAAAAACAAGCGGGGTAACTCTTGAGGAGAAAATAAAAAAACAGGTTTGCACAACTCCTGCATAGAGCTCTGCACATTTGGCCTCAAGAGTGGCAAGCACTTTTTGAAATGGGATGAGAGGGAACCAATTAGCAGGGTAGGTCTCCTGTGCATTAATACTGTTATTAAATCAGCCACGTGCCACCTCCAGAGGCAGATTTACCACCCAGTAGCAGGTTCCAAAGCACTTCCAGTGAGAGACAATCAGCAGGCTCTGTTTTCCAAAAAGCTGCAGATGTTTCCAAGGCATGCTGCAGCAGAAGCCTTCATGACTGCCCTCCTCGTGGATTTGTGGCCCAGTGGAACCTGCTACTGGGTGTCTGTCTGTACACACAGAGTATTTGTTAAAATCCCCCTCACACATCAAAAGGGCCCTTGGTGTCATGCTTCATCATCGGGGTCTTCCCGCCCCGCTGCGGGACGGGGCGTGCTAAGACTGGCGACTACGCTGGAGCACTTAGATATTGTAAGTGCTATGTGAGGTGTATTATGAGTGAGTACAAGTAAGGTCAGGGGTGAATGGAAAAAGTGAGATTAAAAAATACTTGGCCTTATGGGAACAAAAATTATTTTATTGGTCATAGGCTGGTATCATTAAAAATGTGTGCGGCGGAGAGAACAAAGCTATTAATGAGCTAGTTCTCCTGGAGATGTCAACATGTTTCAGCTGCGGACGAGGGAGGATGCGAGGATTTCTCAACAAGTAATGGAACTTCCACTTACCCCTCTTATAGACCGGCTCATGGGGCATTGACTCCTAACTATTGCAGCTCACGATTCAGAAATACTGACAGGGCTATAACTAGAATTAATTCCATACCACATAGATGGCAACCATAGTGAGTGACAGAGAGATCTAACTCCGTCCTGATGAAGAGGCATGCAAGGCCTCGAAACATGTTGACATCTCCAGGAGAACTAGCTCATTAATAGCTTTGGTCTCTCCATTGAGTGGAGGAGGATGCATCCACCTGAGTGCTTTTTAGCACTATCTCTTCACTCCCCAATTGATTTTTGTTTACGTTTTGTCTGTACACACAGACATCAAAGCTCCTGATCTGGGGAAGCATGAAGGTTCTTTCCCAGTGACCGAGTGCTTGGACCAGTCAACTTGCGTAGGGCTGGTTCTTTGCAAATATCTTATCAATAATATGCACCAAGTACCCAGCGCCTAGAACAGGTGCCATAATGCGGGGATGTGGGTGAGCAAACCAGAGAGTTTAGTTGTGAAACCTTATCCTCTGGCCGCAGGCACGCAAATCCCGGGGTGGGGTTCTGTGGGGGGGTGGGAGGGGGTGTCCACGGGAAAAGAGAGACAGAGTGAGTATGGAAAGTCCTCAGGACCAGGAAGTAGAAGCATCAGCTTTTTTCACATGTAAACCAGACATCAGCACACTTGGGCCTCCATTATCTAGTATCTTCAGGAGTAGTGTATGTAGGGGGGAAGCGGGGATGCTGCCCCAGGCCTAGAGGAATTATAAGAGAATGAAATGATTTAAGCATTCCAGCTATCAAGTTTTTTACATCATGGTGGCTGCGACATTCACAGCAAAACCACAAAATATATCATTCACAGCCAGAGACCTCAACCATTTTTTGGATAACTACACATTTACCTAAGACGGGCTGATTTAGTAGGACAGGGCGGAAAACATGGTGACTATTGTGGACAGGTGCTCTCTGCGGTTAGTGGATTTTTACAGCACTATTGAATTCCAGAAGGGAGATGGAGTCTTCCTTCTGAGAGCAGAAGGCACAGCAGTGAAGGGGTTACAATGCATTAAAGAAACGAGGCACATGGTGGTTTCATGACAAAGAAGACCGCAGGTGACAAAGCGTAGAGGGCATTCAGAACAGTGGCATGCAAGCAGTTGAAGGTAGTTGCGGTGCTGATGGCTTTACAAGGCAACATAAGTAGCTTTCACTCTGTTTTTGACAGACGAATATTGGTGGGTACATACTGCTGTAGGTAATGCAGGATACAAATGCCAACATTTTGGAGAGGAGGCAGTTAGAGAACTTTCTAAAGTTGAAAATGTTTCTTAAAATATAAACACATTGCACACTCGAAGGCTATTAAATACAAGGAACAAATACCTTTTCCATGTTAAATTCAATTCAAATCATTAATAATACATAAGCTTTGTTACATAAAATGTACAAGATTATCTAATGAACATAATTTAAAAGCTAATTATAATAATAAGAAAGTGAAGTAACCATTGTAGTTCACTAACTGCTAACAAAAAGAGTGAAAACTGAGGTGGTTAATAATCATGTAGTTAGAAAAATGCATCCCATAATAGTTTGGAATAATAATCATGTAGTTAGAAAAATGCATCCTATAATAGTTTGAACATTTCCAGTTGATCTCATAGAGTGAATGATAGTTTCTTCAATTTGCAGGACTTTGGTGGTTTTCTAATTTTTAGTATAATCTTTTTCGCTACCATAAGACATCTCTGAAACCACATTTGGTTGGGTTTGTCTACTAGCTGCCATTCTTCATTATCTTGAAAAAGTGCTTACTTGACTGATAAAGCATGGTTACTGTTGAGGACAATATTAGGTTTGATATTTGGCTTTTTACTACCAATCCAACATTTTTGGACTCGTGAAAATAGTCTGCACCGTGATCCATGCTCCTCCAAAAATCCAAACTTTCATGTGTCCTATCTTCTGTTGAGACCAATAAGTTCTTTAGATAATTTTATGTTGAAGTAATGATATAACCAAGTCAACACTTACTTTTGGCCCTTATCTCCACCAGTCCTTTTCTGATTGTTCTCACCCTGTTTCAATGTCACAATCGCTTCTATTCTTTAAAATCACATTTAAATTTCCTTTGGTCTTGGTTTATGAATGTTTTAACAAGAAGTTATCTCATTTAGCTCTCCAGATTTTATTGCCAAAACATGCAAGACTAAGATACCTACTTTGTCTGGACAAACAGCATCTGTTCTTGATTTACTGATGTGATAATTCAGAGTCAGATAATGTCACAACTCTCCTTGAGGGAGATTATGTTTTGTAATGAGTTCTTGAAAATATATCATTTTATGCTTTTTAGTGAAGTTCCTGAATTCAGACTTGCAAATTATTGAAAAAAGCCCCATAGAGAACATGGACGTCTGACGAACATTTAGAATTCAGAAAAACAATGAAAACCTGTTTATTTCCTAAAATAAGGTTGCAAGTGACTTGCAGACTCCAGCATTCACAGGTTTGTATAACAATCATGTAAAACTATCCCTCGTGCATGATACCAGAACTCAGCACTAATAGATGGCACTGCAACCAATACCTTTCTACCATCTATGCATCTCAAAGTAGGATAACGATCCACACAACCAGTTGGAGAGTGCTTAGGGACCATGCCAAGAGATAGAAATTTGCTAAAGGGACATAAAGGAGGTGCTCAAACTGGGACAGAAATAGGCCTAGGCACCAAATAAACAAGCATTTACAATGCAATGGTTTTGCCTTTGTTAAAGTTTGAGCTATTGGCAATGCTCTTGACATTATTTTTATTTATGTTTTTTTTAACATAAATAAATGGCATTGTCATTTGCAATGCAACTAGCTTTATCTTTCGCAAATGACACCCACAAACACCTACAGAGAGCCCCCCCAACACACACCCACACAGAGCCCCCCCACACACTGCGAGCCCCCCCACACACTGCGACCCCCCCATACACTGCGAGCCCCCCACACACACTGCGAGCTCCCTCCACACACTGCGAGCCTTCTCCACACACTGCGAGCCTCCCCCACACACTGAGAGCCCGCCCACACACTGAGAGCCCCCCACACATTGAGAGCCCCCTTATCGTAACGGACCTTCATGCTCTCACTAAATCTAGAGTTGACACGAACACATGCTTGTGCTCAGCTGACTCTCAGCCCCACGATTAAAGCACGATAAAAAAAATCTGGCATCGCACAGAAACAGGGCATCCTAAATGTACATATTGACGAATTACAATAAATAACAGAAAGGCCTTAACAAAGCTTACATGCGCAAACATTTACATCTTAAATGCACAGTTTGCCGATGTATAACTTTGCACTGAAAGTCGTCGGATCTGACCTTATCCTAACGGTCCTTCATGCTCTCACTAAATCTAGAGTTGACACGAACACATGCTTGTGCTCAGCTGACTCTCAGCCCCACGATTTCAGCACGATAAATAAAATCTGGCATCGCACAGAAACAGGGCATCCAAAATGTACATATTGAAAAATTACAATAAATAACAGAAAGGCCTTAAAATGTAAGCATTTGTTAGAATTTGCAAAGTCCAGGAATAAAGTTGACATGCTCAAACATTTATATCGTAAATATACCTATTGACGATGTACAAAAAAGAACTCAAAGGCATTAAAAAAAAACATGGTTAAATTGGCCAAATGTATATGCAACACAATTTAAATGTAAAGTGATACGTATTCTTACTGCTTTGTATGTGCGTATAAAACAGAAAAATGTGCTCGTAAATTACCTGAATAAGTCACGGCAGGATCAAAATTCCGCCAATAGCAGCGCATCCCGAGCTGGAAGGCAGCAGGTGCCGGCAATGCCGGACCAGATTCAGGGGGGTTCCCGAGAATTGGCTTTCGGCTGACGTAGCGTGACGTAGCCAAAAGCCAAAAATTCTCGGGAACGCCCCCGAATCTGGTCCTGCATTGACGGACAAACGTGTCTTCCAATGGCTAGCCTCCATTTATGGAGCTAGCCAATGGAAGACGGGGCGGATTCCAAGCCCCATACTATAGTCATTAAGTTTTCGCCTGCGTGAAAAAGCTGCGCAGTGCGCAGCTTTCGCCAGGCAAAACCTAAAAAGGGCTGCTCATTAGCGAACCAGACAGCTAAAAAAGTGGCTCACATTTCCAAACAGGCCAGTTTTAAACGTCTAAAGATATGCAGTATAGGTGTTTTGCAAGGTGTGGGAGACTGCATGCATTTGTATTTACTGCAGGCAATGGTTGTGGTGATATCAGAGAAATCAACAGTAAACAAAGACTGGGCATTTCGCGCCAAACTGCTTATGTCTGTAACCACAAGGGGCCGTCACGCACAGTTTCTGGAAAGCTGTGGTTTGTGCCTAACACGCAGGGTGTGGCTCTGTGCAGTGTATACACCTGTGCTGTGCACCACATGTACATCAGCTGAGGCGACCATTAGCTGCAGGCGCCTGCTCTGAGGTTCTGCAAGCCACTGCAGCCATGCATTGCTGCATCGCCTGTCCCTGCCCCGGCCTTTTCACCACCACGCAGCACTACAGTGAAATATATAAAGAAAGGACCCAGGGGGGCGCAGGCAGGCTCAAGCCGCGCAGAACTGCCACGCATGCCGCACACGAAATGAGGTAATTCGAGAGTTCTGTTCGCTTGCTCTCATGTATCTTTTCAAAAGTTTTGAAAGTTGATATTGCATTGTTAGGCCCCGGAGTGTGAATATGAGCTGAGCAGCCCACCTCTCATCTCACTTTAATAAATTGAGAGAATGCACCAGTCGCTGCCTTGGCCCCACGGACACTGATTGCGAGTGCGACGTAATTACTCAACAGTAATATCTGACTACGTGTTACGTTTTCATGCAGTTTAAATCGGTGTTTCACGCACACACTCAATTATGATCATCATTGCAAATTTATTTTCCATTATATTATTATTATTGCTAACGAGATCAACAAAAAAATATATTAAAAACTGCTGACAATCATAACATTAAATTTGGAAGCATAGACTGGTTCAGACTTCGACACACTGAGCTTCTGTCTTAATTTTACTAAAATACCAAAACAAAATGCCATATCCCACACCTTTTTACTGTTTTCTTTAATCTCGTACCACATTTGTGTCACAATTCGTGTGACACTGGTTGAATTTTGTGATTTAAAAAAATGAGTAAAAAACGCACTCTTTTTGCGGCTTATTCGAATGTGTCAGACTCAGTTCTATTCACATTTTACCCGCCTCCTCAGCTTGGAGTGAGAGATAAATTTAGAAAATGTTCCCTCGTTGAAATTAACTCCCTTCAAAGAGCGCTTTTGAAAGGTTGTGCCTAATTCTGCTTTAACTGCTGTTGTATACAATCTAGCTTGCCCGGCTGCTGCGCTCCTTCGAAAACATTCCCACGCACTGTCCGATCTGAGAGCGCACTAGAGCTCGAGTGGTGCCAGGCGCGCGCCACTGCGAACGAAGAGCAGAGAGTAGCCGGAGGCATCTGAAAAATGCACGGCGAAGAGCGGGACGGTTCGTGGAGGCGCGTCTGCGCTACGAGAGCACACTGCAAAGAATGGTGCGCGCGCGTCCAGCATCTGTCTTCAATTACTGCGGGCCCTGACAGCTGGTAATTGAAGATATATGCCCTTCTGCTGCGCGTGTCCACACGGAATATGCAGGAAGCAGAGCAACTCTACCGCCTATGGCCTATTGCGTGCTGGCTTGTAAAAACACAGGCATGCGAGGCCCAATTGCCATGCAGCTGCCATAAATAACGAGCAAAAATCATGAGCTTCTCTGGAATTCGTAGGTTAGATTTTCGAAGCCCTCATAAAAGGACTTCTAAGCCATGCCCACTTCGTGGGACGTAGGCCGAGCCCTAAAAACCGTCTCCTCAGACCCTAATCTGGCCCACTAACAGCCAGAAAGCCAGCCCATACACTGATCTGTGAGACCATACCTTTGGGCACTGCCAGATTGTCCTATACGCCAGACCGAGCCTGTCTGTGGAAAAAAAACTGTCCACCTTGCTCCCACTATCTGGTCTTTCTCTCCAGCTGCTGCTCTCTATCTCTTTCTTGTTATTCCTTCTTTGTCCGTCTATTGGTCTCACATTCTTCCCAACCACCTTCCTCGGCCCTCTTGTGCTCTCATCTCAATCTTTTATTTACAACCAGTCAGTGTTGGAAGAGATGACCTAACCAGATCCGGTGGAGAAATCCTAACTTTCAGTTCCAGGTGGGTGGCCCAAAACAAATGCCTCACTTAAAGTGCCATCAGACTCAGCAGTTGTCCGGGGGAGGAGGGGGGGGGGGCAAGATGGTGACCATGTGAATAGGGATGTGCCCAACTCCTCCCTCCTCCCGTTTAGAAAGTACTCAGTTGCTCCATTTAGAAAGTACACCTCCTTGGATGTCGCGACCCCTCCTCCCAGTGTGCAATGTTCTTTGCCTGCACTGCGGCAAGCTGTTGTGGACGGATTCAGCAATTCATCAGGTGCCTACTGGTGTGGCACTACACTTGAGTGGCCGGGAAACAGCGTCAGAGGTGCTTACTGTTCACTGCTGCAAAGATGGGCCCTAAGACTGTGGGGGCCTTGAAGCTCCGGATCGGAAACCCCAGCGGAGGCGGGGCAGGGCGAGGCAAGCTCTTCACGAGACTGGGAGCAAGCAGGGATGCGGGAGTGGAGAAGGCCAGCCCTGGGGGATCGGACTCCACCATGACAGCGGCTGATTTTTTTCAAAAAAACTAAACTGGATGCTGGATCAGCTTCAATTGGCAAGTATAGAGAACCCTTCCAGTCCTCTCAGAAAGGTCAACTACTCGATTTATCGCCAGTATCCAAGCACAAAGTATGGGTTGTCATTAACCTGGGCACTCCCAGCGCACATGAAGAAACAGTAGAGCGCAGAGATTCGGGCACCTGTAGCTGTGAGTGTCATGGCGCAAGCTTGCACTCCTTCTCTGGGCCATCTCAAACAGAGGCTGAGGCTGTCAATTTGACAGGTAATGGGAGGAGAAGCAGTCTCATAGCTATGCAGTCACAAGCAGCAAGTATAACATCAATTGGGGGGCCCAACTCCTGTCCAGATGCAATGCAGGGAATGTTGACAGCCTAGTGGTGGGAGCACAGGAGGGGCCCACCTAGGAACAAACTCCTAGTCAGGCACCAGGGCATGCCGTGTTTGGGAAGGCCAGCGAGCCTAAGAAAAGAGCACAAAGTAAAAGCAAATGCTCTTTGGTCAATAATGGAGTAGAGATTGACATGGTGGAACACTTCTTCTCATTGTCTGATCAGTCTGACGGGACAGGGGAGGACTCTGATGAGGGACTCAGAAGGGGTTCAAGGGGTAGCGTCTCAAGCTGCTCCAGTGAGCCAAGTGGCCCTCTCAGATGAGCTAGGGGAAAAGGATCCTTGGCAAACCATTAAGAAAATAAACCCACCGAAGGGGGAACGCGGAGCAAAGACTGGACTGAAATGGGATTATTCTGCAATGCCAAGGGTGGAAGGTAGTATGCAATCTGCTCAGATGGGCGGGGGAGCTGGCTCAACCTGACCCTGTAACTCTGGAGGCTATATACCAGGGAATCATGGCCCATCGTAATGAAACCAAGAAGACAGCCATAGGGCACAGACAGCCAACAGGAAACCTCAAGGCACTATACAAAAGATTGCAAAAGTATGCCTGAATTCTCTGACAAAATGACTGAGGTGGAGAACAGGTTAACCATCTTAGAGGCTGACGAGCTAGCAAACAAAAAAGTGGGAACAGAGCATAATGCGTGATTGACTGACACTTAGTGGAAACCTGACAAGTTTGAAAATAGGCCAAAGCGCAATAACCTCAGGGTTTTGGGTGTTGCTGAGGGAGCAGAGAAAGAGGATACTCTGTAGTTTATAGTTGGCCTATTCAAGAGCACCTTTCCAGAGCTGGCAGATTGGAACTGGGAACTTGAGATCCAAAAAGAGCACAGGTTTCCATTTAAACAAGATCAGCGCCATGTGCAAGATGGGGAGAAATCAAGGGCTATCCTAGTATTTTTTTTTACACCTCTTCCTCAGATAGACCATTTTCGAAAAAAGCCTGCCCAGACTCAAAGAGGAAGGTTGCACATTTTTTGAGACCAGACGTCTGCCACACTACAGTTAAAAGGCGATGGCGCTTGAGGCAGACAAAACAGCCTTTTCAGTCCAAAGGAGCACAGGTGTTTCTGATGAACCTGGCCAAGCTGAAAGTCATTATGCAGGATAAAACTCATTTCTTTAGCTCAGAGATTAAAGTAAAAGAGCTTCTTGAGAACTTGGGGTAGCTCAGGGCCTCCAAGTTTTTGGGTTCTAGTCATGATTTTGATGACTCAATGGGGTGTGCTCTGCATTTGAGTAAAGTTTGTAAGGAGTCGGGAAAGTGCACTCAAGGATTTGTTGGCTTGATCCGGGTAGCTTATTAATATCACAATGTTCTTTTTTGTCTGTGCTATTCAAATATTAACCATCAGGATTGAATCTCGCAGGAGCAGATACTAAAATTCTAACATTCATTTTTGTTTTTCTACTGAATAATGCACTTGAGGAGGGCATATCTCCATCTACGGATCATGTTTGGGACAGTGGGTTTTTTTTGGGTGGGGAGGGGGGTTGTGGAGATGGATGGGGGTGGTCCAGGTGGGGGGGGGGTGGAAGGTGGAGGCTGGGAAGGGGGAATGGGAGGCAGGGTAGCTGTAGGTTTGGTACATGAGAGGTTTTTTTTACAGAAGGAGAAGTGACAAAGATGGCAAGATGCATTTTTGCGACCTTTTTTACTTTTTGGAAGCTTATGTCTTGGCGGCAGAACAGTTTTTTAAAGGATATATGTGAGAATTTAAGAATGACGATGAAATCATGGGTGTGCTGGACATCTGGGACTTGAATCAGATTACTGAAAGTCTCAAAAATAATTTACGTATTTGCACAATAAATGCATGTGGTCTGAATAATAGACTTGAAAGGGGTAGAATGGCACTGGGTCTCAAGGCAATGAAGCCAGACATCACTTGTATACACGAGACACACATCCCCTGGGAGAAAAGGGAATTGCTAGGAGATCTAGGGTATTCGCTCCTCTGCTTCACAATGCAGGAGTTGATGCCCAGGGTGGTAGCCATCATTACTGACAAAACTTCCTGCACTGTAATTTGGAGCTTAGCAGATACATTTGCTAGATGAGTGATTTTGGTGCTTTGTGTGGACCTGGGGAGGCTCACAATATGTACTGAATATTGCTACAACTTAGCAAACCTGGAGCTCTCATCCTAGCCAGCCTCTTCGGGGCTTCATTCATACACTGGTAAGAAACCACATGTGTTTGGAGCAGTCCAATGACTAGTTAAAGACCATGGGCTGACTGATGTCTGGAATGAGTTAAAAGCTTCAGATCCTGCATACACTTTCTTTTTTTTTCTTCCCTTATAATAAATAGGGGTGGGTGGAATTTGCATAATCGCGTTACGCAAATCTCGGCGAAACAGTAACAAATCATCACGAACACGCAGAAATTCCGTGAACACGCGGAATTGCTTGTTCGCGATACTTTTTTCCTGTTCGCAATCACTGTTTGCGTGCTCGGGGGGAAATATCTTGTGAATACGCATTTTGAGATCGCGAACAAGCAAAAGATTTCGCGAAGTCGTGAAACGCAGAATTTTGGGCAATTTCGCGTTCTCTGCGGGACGCGAAATTACCCAAATTCTGCAAATTCCGCAAGCGGAACGGAATTTACCACCCAGGCCTAATAATAAACTGGTGCATCTGGATTCTTTTTTGGTGTCTGCATCTCTTGCCAGACAGGTGGAAATTGAAATATATACTAGGCTGCTATCGGATCACAACCCAATAGTGCTTGAATGTGCAATCACTGGCCTAATGAAGCCACGTGGGACCTGGACATTTGACAGAAAACTCCATTTAGATACAAAATATATAGATCACATGCGTAAGTGGTTAACAGGTTTCCTTGCACTAAATAGAGACAGTGATGATAATAATATGGCCTAGGACACCCGTAAAGCAGGGATCAGGAGTGAAACACTCAGCTATATTCTTTATAAGCAGAAGCAGGGGTGCACCCAGATATACGGGCTATTTAGAGATCTTTCACTCTTTGAAGCAACACTGACTAGGTTCATAATGGAAGGGCGGGACTGTAGTGAAATTCAGCAGAATATAACAGCACTTAAAGCTAGAATTAAACAGCATTACATCAAGGAGGTAGCCGCCAAATTCCAGTCAGAGTGTTATGAATATGGGGAAAGCACTGGCAGGCATTGGTACGTTGTACAAAGCAAAAATATGCAGAAAGAGGGATTGATGCTATTGTAGACAATCAGCAGCAAAAGACCGAAATGCCGGCTAAAATTGTCAGGGTTTTTAAAGAATTCTATGAAGATCTCTATTGAGAGGATATATCCCCATGGTCAGGTAGCTACATAAAATTCCTCAGTACACTAAGTGGGATCATATTGAGTGGTAAAGAGTAGGCTTCTCTTGAACTGCCGTTTTCTCCCCATGAGCTAGTTTAAAATGTTACATCTCTGGCCTTTGGGAAAGCCACTGGACCAGACAAGATTCCTCTGAAATTCTATAGGATATTTCTCCTGATCTTAGGGAAGATATGACTGCTGCCCTTTAAGGGCATAGAGGGAGGGTGAGGTCCACCCCTCTTGGGAGGCTACTAACATTGTTGTGTTCACGAAAAAAGGACAAAATGTAAATGTACATGTATTTATATAGCGCAAATCACTGACCGAGGTCGGTATCTAAGCGCTTGCTTAGGGAACCCGTCCTGGTATTCCCCTGTGAGATAACCCCAGCAGGGTATCCACAAGGGGAAAGCCAGGCATCCCGCCGCGAGGGGCCGTTGTGGAGATTAAGCAAGCTATTGCCCAGAGTCGCAGAGTGTGAACCCATGAGTCGAGAAGGCACCGGAGCGAGAATTATCGAGTCTGTGAAATTTTTTAGCCCAAGACCCGCCGAGGCGGGAATTGAACCCTGGTCCAGGGCCGATCTCAGCTTCCGGGTCTGCCGCCTCTAACCCCTGAGGCACACTTCTCCACAAGCCCTCCCTAAACCTAATAATAAATGTGGATGCCAAAGTGTATGCTAAAATACTGGCTAAAAGGCAAGGTAAGGTAACCCCCAGCCAGGGGCTGTATTACAGAATGTGCCCAAGCGCACAACAGGAATGTGTGCCCACTTTGTGCGCTCCCGGGATATGGTGGTATTACAGAAGGGACCGCAGACGCTTTTGTGACCCCTTCTGTAATACTGACAGGGCTGGTGCACATGTAGCGCCAGCGCTTTCTCATGAGGATATTTCCTCATTTGAATTGGGGCATGGCCCCATGCAAATGAAGGAATCTCTTTGCCTCTACACCTGTGCTGTATTATAGATGTGTGTGCACAGGCAAAGAAGCTGTCAGGAGGCGCACTGCCAGTTCGCTCCCATTTGGCAGCCCTCTGGAGGGGGTAAAGTGGGCCCTAAGGACCTTCCAGACATCCTCTTGCAGGCAGGTGCAGTCTCTCACTGCACCCGCCTGCAAGGAGATTTGAAATCCCTTGGTAAAGTGAAGGCAGGTTGACGCTTGCACAGAGAAACACAGAGCAGCTTAATTCAGACACTCTGTTCATCACCACCCCCTTTTCTGAATCGTTTTTGGCCACTATAGGTGTGGCAGGGTATACTCAGACATGAGTCCCTTTCTCACTGCACCATCAGGATTCAAGCAAGCCGGGCCGAAGACGGCTGAAATGCCAGAAACCGGTCCCCGGTAGCTTGTCTCCTTTCTGGTGAAGAATTGGCTTGGTAGTTTAGTCTGCCCTGTTCCCATGATGCACTGGGCCAGGGACAGACTGATTTGCATATAGCCAGGTTCTGAGCTGGGATGGTGCAGTGAGATAAATAACGGTGATGGATCAAGCCCTGATCTTTGGACTGGGTAAGAGTGGTCTGCTTAATTCAGACACTCTGTTCATCACCACCCCCTTTTCTGAATCGTTTTTGGCCACTATAGGTGTGGCAGGGTATACTCAGACATGAGTTCCTTTCTCACTGTACCATCAGGATTCAAGCAAGCCGGGCCGAAGACGGCTGAAATGCCAGAAACCGGTCCCCGGTAGCTTGTCTCCTTTCTGGTGAAGAATTGGCTTGGTAGTTTAGACTGCCCTGTTCCCATGATGCACTGGGCCAGGGACAGACTGATTTGCATATAGCCAGGTTCTGAGCTGGGATGGTGCAGTGAGATAAATAACGGTGATGGATCAAGCCCTGATCTTTGGACTGGGTAAGAGTGGTCTGCTTAATTCAGACACTCTGTTCATCACCACCCCCTTTTCTGAATCGTCCTTGGTAAAGTGAAGGCAGGTTGACGCTTGCACAGAGAAACACAGAGCAGCTTTTAAACAGCTGCTCCGTATTTCTCCCAAATGATTTGCCCTGGGGGCAGCGCAAGTTCGCGGCTGCCTTGAAGGCAGCACATTTTATATGATAGGGCGCACTTTTCCTGTTCCACCCGGTGCACCTGCTTAAAGGTGCGCCGTGGAGCGGATAGGAAATGCGCGCTCTATCTGTAATAGGGACCCTGGTTTCCACCGCCAACATGGCTTTATCCCGGGGAACAACTGAACATGTGTGAAGGGTAATCACCCTCTTTGATATAGCGGAGGCAAGAAAGACAGCTATGGGATTTATACCGCTGGATGCTGAAAAGCCTTTTGACAGAGTCTCTTGGGGATATCTTTGGGAGATTTTAAGATGGAAGAGACTCGGTTTCAGTTTTAGCAAAGCCATTAGAGTATTATATCAGGCTTCCATTGCCAGGCTTCAGATAATAGGGGTGAATCAGAGAAGATCTCAATTACGAGAGGGACAAGACAAAGGTGCCCATGCTCACCACTGCTATTTTCAATATACATAGTCCGCTTTATTTCACGACTGGAGAATAATATTGGGATTCAGCCAATTGCTGTAATGAAGGTGAAATACAAAGTTTTGTCACATGCCGATGACATCGCAGTGGTAACACCTGATCCTTTTAAAGTCAATAACTTTGGGGTAATCTCCTGGTATCACCTCAATGAGGTAAAGTCTCTATTAGTTTGCACTAAAGGAATCAAACTGGGGGATCAGCAGCTGGTGGAAGACGTGACCAACCTAGGAGTGAGGATAACATCTACCCTTGATAAACTGGTGGAGCTAAATCTAGAGCCCCTGATCTCTAAGATCAGACAGAAACTAGTCAGAATCAGCAACTTACATTTGTCATTGGTGGGGAGATGTAATGTCTTACAATTCTTATCTTCCCAAACGTTTTATAAATATTTAGGGCCATTTCACTGGAGGTCAATATGTGCTGGCCAGCCAAGTTAAAAAGTTTATGCTTCAGCTTTTTCTTGCAGTTTAATATACCAAGAAGGGCATCAAGATCTATGATACTTTTTAGAAATAGGGGGGATGGGATGTACCTAGCTTTACATTCTATTATTGGTCCTGTTTGCTACGGCATATGGGGATTTTGCTCACGATCAACACACATAATGTAAATCATGCTGAAGCACCAACTATATATGAGCTTACACTTGGGTTTGATGCTAAGAGTTATTTTCTGAGAAATTTGGAAAGAAGCTACTACAAAGGCACCAGATTTAAGATAGTGGATTGGGCATTTAAGGTGTGGTGACAGTTAAAGAGGAGACGTGGCATCACTAGGTTTAATCGCTATACACCCCTATGGGCCTCCCCCGCCTTACCTGTAATATTTCATGATAACATGGGCGGAAAATTTGAACTTAAAGGTATCTCAAGACTTGGAGATTTTCATGATGGTGACCAGCTATGCTCGTTCAGCTAGCTACATGAAAGGTTTGGCTTGACAAGAGAGACATTTTTAAATACTTGCAGATCAGAGACTTTATTAATAATTTGGATAAGAAATAAGTCCTGCTTATGAAATTTCCCATCATCGAAGCCGCTATCTGTCAGAATTGGTCATATTTGTAGTCTATTAATTCAGGCTCTGCAGGACAATGTAGAGCTCCAGAACGCTTTGTGGAAAGGAAGATTGGGCCTGAAAGGGCTGCTACTCCAGGGCTCTTTGGATGTTTGCAGGAAGACACTTTTTACCGCAGGGCTAAAAAGCCAGCACTTTAAAACAGTATTTGATTTATATTATACCCCGACTAAGCTATCTAGATGGGGTAGGAGACCTGACTCCAACTGTCATAGGTGCAGAACCAAACAAGCAGAAATTGTTCATATGTTTTATACATGCCCAGGTCTAAACGGTTGTATACAAGAAGTGGAGACTTTTATCAGGATGATTCTTAAGAAGCAGTTTAATATTACTCCTCAAGTGATGTTGCTTGGATTTAGTGAGGGCTGAAGATTTTCAAAAAGTGAAACTTACCTGATCTTTGTGGCTATGGCGGTAGTTCACATGTGCATAGCCTCGGGATGGATAAGCCCTGATCCCCCAGCGTTGTCAGAATGGAGGGCAAGATTTTTAGTAATGTACAATATGGAAAAGGGCTTATACGAGTATAAGGGTCGGAAGGCACGAAGACAGGGAGAACTTATCTGGTCCCATTACCCGACTGGATTGAGAGTTTTACTTAGGGTCCCTATAGAAACGAAAGGATATAACACAGAGCACTTAAAGCACTTAAGCAGTTTATGGTATGTTTTAAGCTGCGATGAGAAATGTGCAAGGCTTCGGGCATGTGTATTATATTACAAATGGCTCTGATCCATTATGTATATTTTGAGATATTGGGCATATGCACCTTGTTTTAAAAGTCTTTTTATTTGCATTTTCCAAAGAAAAAAAAAAAGAAACACAGTAAACAACTAGCCAGCATGCTAGCAATGCATATTCAGGAGTATAGCTGTACAGACAGAGCATTACAAAAGCTATACAATATGCGCCCGTCCCACTAATAATATACAAAAAATATGACAATGATCACCACATTGTGAGACCAATCAAGAAATGAACATATGGGGAACATGGCCACACATCCAGGGCATCACCTTGTATCACAGGCACTGCAGGTGGGTAATAAGGACGGTATTTCACACCGGTCCATCAATCGACCCCGTATTCATCAAGGTGTCCCCATCTGGACCCTGCCTCTTCCAGGCCCATGTGATGAATGGTTCCCAAATGTCTCTGGGTCTTGAAGTGGGAGCATCAATTCCCAGAATGTGGTTAGTTGGGAGTGCCCATACGTGACATCCCTAATCCACTCTTTAATGGAAGGCACCCTCTTCTTCCCCCCCAGTGCAAGGCAACTAGGCGCTTGGCAAACAGGAGAAGCAATGCATGCAGTTTACGTATCTTAATGGGTGTGTCTTTAACACAACTAAGCAAACCCAGCAGAGGAGTGGGGTCACAGGTGCACCAATAATCTGTCTGATCAATGTAAAAATTGCAGACCAGAATGTCGTGCGCCTTGGACAATCCCATGCCATATGAAGCAAAGACACAGGAGTAAACCCACAGCACAAACAGCTTTCATCCTCCCTTAACCCCATACGGTGCAGGCTTATAGGTGTCCTGTAAAAGAGGTGGAGAAACTTAAAGTGTATGAGGCGAAGTCTGTAATTGGGGGACAACTCAGTGAGCTGGTGGCAGCAATACGTCCACTGGACCTCAGTGAGTGGAACGGGGAGTTTAGCCTTCCACCCCTGTAATGCCCTAGGCTTCAGCAGAGGCGCCGTGTTTTGCATGTGGGTGTATAGTCATGTGACAAGTTTGCAGGCGAAGGTGAGCTTAACAGATTTTCTAACGCTGACAGAAATGGAGGGGATTCTGGGAAGCTGTCATGCAGGGAGCAACAAGCGGCCAGCCATTTATGATATAGGAAAATTTCAGCAAAGGGCACTGTTTGTCCTTCTTCTGCAAGTGGGGGGGGGGTGGGGGGTCACAATGTCTTCCCCGGGTATAGGTCTGCGAATTTGCTTAGTTTCAGCTTTTGTGCCATAGTTTTGCTGATTTTGTCCCTTTTATCAGGTAGCATAGGGTTGTGTGCTAGTGGTATAGAGGGGGCATATGATATGAGAGCGGCCGCCCTCTTCCGCAGTTCATCCCACGCCCAGCGTAGGGTTTCCGTGGAGTCTATGCCATCTCGGGGTGGCGGTATGGTTGGTACAGCGGCTCACGGAGCGGAGCAGGCACCACCGCATCAGTCTCCACGGCTACATGAGGCTGGAGAGGTGTCGGGTGAACCCAGTGGTGGAGGAATTGACCCTGATATAGTTGCAGTTATGGGGAACCCATCACACCCTGGCACAGCAGAAGTGTCAGCAAATCCCACGAGCCTGCCCACCCGCCCACACCAGTGAAACCATCAATGATCTGAGGGACTTAAAGAAGGCATGTGTGAGGGGAGTCGGAATATTAACAAATAAATAAAGTAATTTCGGCAATACTACCATTTTAGCTAGGGCAATTTTCCCTGATAAAGATAACGGGAACCCAGCCCACAGTGCAACCTTCTCCTCAAACCAGGTAATGGCACGCCCGTAATTTAAATTCCTTACCTCCGGTATGTTACGGCTAAACCAGATGCCCAGGTACTTAACCGTTTCATCCGCCCATTTCAAAGGAAATTCAGAGATCACTGGAGTAGTGTTGTCCATCAAGGGAAACACAACGGACTTGACCCAATTGATGGAGACGCCAGACAATCCTCCAAATCTAATGAACTCTCTCAGAAGAGGGTCCAGATTTACGCTGGGTCAGTGATGTATAATGTGATGTCGTTAGAATATAACGAGATGAGAAGGCTTCTGATAATCAACACTATCCCCCTGGCTGTGTGGTGCTGTCTGATAGGCACAGCTAGGGGCTCCATCGCAATCGCAAAAAGCAGAGGGGACAGAGGACAGCCCTGCCTTGTGCCTCGTGAAATAGGGAAAGGCTCCGAAATGAGGCCATTTATTCAGATCCGAGCCATTGGTTTAGTGTATAACAGACGTATAAGATTAATAAAAAGTGGGTTAAACCCCATGCGGCCAAGAATAGCGAACAAATATGGTCATTCAAGCGTATCAAATGCTTTTGTAGCCTCAAGAAAAACCGCAGCGGCATGTACGTCTGGATGGAGGTCGTGTAGTACCGAAAATACAGTTCTGAGGTTATGGGAGGAAGCTCGCCCGAAGATGAATCCCAGTTGATCGGGACGAGCGATCAGGGGGAGTAGGGGTTGCAGCCTATTAGCTATCAATTTGGCCAGAATTTTAACATCCACATTTATCAATGATAATGGCCTGTACGAGTCAAGTTCAGTCTCAGCCTTCCCAGGTTTTAAAAAGTAATAATTATCGCCTCACGTATGTTTGTTGGTAAAATACCAGTAGTTTGAGATTCCTCATATAGCGCTTTAAAATGTGGCACTAGGTCTTCCACGTACGCTTTATAGAAGGCAGTGGTGAGGCCATCAGACCCAGGAGCCTTTTCTAAGGGTAAACTTTTAATGACCTGACATACATCTGTTACAGTGAATGGTAAATCCAAATAATCTCTGTACCTTTGGCTGAACTAGAGGAGCTCTAGAGAATTGGGGAAGGACTGCATTCCCTCTGGGCATGTCTCTTGGGTAGCAGTATAGAGTCAAGAATAGAACAAGGAGATTTTGTACAAAATACCCGCCTGTCCTCTAATGACAACCCCATGCGAGCTGGTTAGTTCGGGATTGTAAGCAGTGGATCGCGGGGCTCGGATCATACTCGCCAATGTCCTTTCTGGCCTATCACCCTTGCCATATCGTCTTGCCTTGGTATGTTTCTCAAGGAATTTAACCTCACACTGCACTATCTCCTTGAAGTCTAGCAGTCTGGCCTTTAACAGGGCCAGCCAGGCAGAGTCGCCGGAGGAATAAAATTGTGTCTCTAGTCCCTTGATTTGAGTCTCCAACGAGGCGAGCGAACCCCGAATGGCTTTTAACATCTCAGCTTGGCGAGCGATACACTTACCCCTAAAGACCACCTTAAATGCCTCCCAGAGGGAGGCCTTCGTGTCCACAGAGCCAGAATTGAGGGCAAAATAATCAATGATATCCATTCCTATTTCTTCCTTAAAAGCCTCATTGAAGAGTGCATGTTGTGGTAACCAGCAATAGTACAGATGTGGGGGACTCTGGGAGTACCAGTTGCAAAAGACATGGGGCATATGCTGACAGGGATCTAAGGAGATGAGATATCCTGTGGTCCTGGTGGCAATATTGTGAGACACCAGCCAGAAATCCAGTCTGTACCAGGCACCATGATGTTCAGAAATACAGGTACCCTGCCTAAGCGCAGGGTGTCTGCAGCGCCAGATGTCGGCTTAATCTCCATCTGATATTATAGCGTTCAGTGCTGCGCTAGCCGAAGGATCCAAATGCCATGAAAGAAGCTAGGGGAGTCCACATTAGGTCTGGATCCTACCATAGGGTGCAGGACCGTCGGTGCACTCCCCTGCCAAGGCAGGGTGGCCAAGTTTCTGCAGAGAGCTACGCCCATAACAGAAAAAAAGCACAATTAGACCATCCACATAACATTAGGACCTGGCTGGGGTCCAGACATGTCACATAACTCTGACCAACCTGGTGCGTCTCATCTCTTTCAGACATGCCGCAGGGTCATCTCAGTCCTCAAAGCAGGCTGCCGCCAAGATAGACCACCCACAATCAGCCCGGGGAAAGCAAGTGCTACAGCGGGACTCTAAAAATATATTCTAAATCAACTTAGCCATTTTCCTGAATCCTCAGAACACCCATTCTTTCAACAGTGGGGCCCATTACACTGCACACTTACTCTGTGCATTTAATTCAGCTTTTCAGATTTGGCCAACAAACCAGGAGTCCTACTATAACATTGGCGGAGTGTCTAAACCTATTTAACTAATTTTTATTTACACCTGCAATGTAAAGCAATTTACCATGGTTTCATTTAAACACCATTTTATTCAAACACACCACCATAATGGCAATGGATCTGCTAGAACGAAAACTAGGCGTAGGAAAAACCAAAGACCAGCTTTTACTTCTCCATGTATCTAATTTTTATTCAAAGCAAACTTTTAGTATGTCCAACATTTAGGCATTTATTTATGTCTTTATTCAATAAAAATCTTTTAACTTTATTTTTAAAAACTAGCAGCCCGCCCCAGCATTGCCCAGGGCAGAAGGGGCTGCTGGCAGCATTTCAGGCTTGCGTGCACCTTACCTCAGCGCTTGCTCCCAGTCGCACAAACCCAGGCCCCCGCTCCAGTCCGCCTCACTTCACCGGCCCCCACAACTCTCACTTAAATGTCTGCACCAATTGTGAAAGCCGTTTTAAAACCTATCATTTATTTTGCTATCCCGCTCCAGTCCGCCCCACTTCACCGCCCCCCACTACACCAAGCCAGTCTACACGCCCCCCTGCAGTCCGCTATCCCGCTCCATTCCACCTCACTTACCGCTCCTCCCAGCGTACTTCACCGCTCCTCCCCGCGTTTCACATACCTCATTGCGCTGCAGTCTTGCTATGTTCTCCGCTCCTCCATGCGCTGTTGTCCTCCATTCCGCTCCAGTCCGCCTTACTTCACCGCTCTTCCCCGCTGTTCACGTACCTCATTCCCTCCAGTCTGGCTAAGTTTTCCACTCCTCCCCGCGCTGTTGTCCGCTCCTCCTCGCGTTCCTGTCCTCCTATGTCAGCACGCACGTTGTTAGCACATACGGCCGGCGCTACTTCTTAGGGACTACTTTTTTTTTATTGTTTATTTTTTAAATAACGTTTATTTTTTTATTTTTTATAGCCTATGTCCATCTACAGAACCCCCCCTTTCCAACGCTGTATTGGGTGTTGCGATTGGTGGTGTACTTTTCAAGTTTACCTGGCTGAAAGGACACAGTTCTCTCTTTATAATAGTACTAGCAGCCCACCCCGACATTGTCCGGGGGCAATCAGGCTTGCTGGTATTCCACCCGCCGACATGTAATTGCACTGGTCCCGTACTTTAAAGCAGAGTTTTGGGCGCTGGTACTTATTCTTAACTCTGCTTAACCCCAGGCTCACTTCCATTCCCACGTTGTCCGGGGGCAATCAGGCTTGCTCCCAATCACCGAAACCCAGGCCCCCAACCACCTCCTCAGCCCAAGTTCACCGCCACCTTCAGTGCCCCCAATCATACGCACACGCCCTGCTCCCAAACAGTGTGGCCAGGCATCTGACGCTGCAAACGAACAAAGCCAGTATACACGCCCCACGGCAGCGCTAAACTTTACCTGTCATCCCGCTCCAGTCCGCCTTACTTCACCGCTCCTCCCCGCGGTTCACGTACCTCAGGCCGCTCCAGTGTGGCTAAGTTCTCCCCTTTTTCCCCACGCTGGTGTCCACCGCCGCTGCAGTCCAGTCCTCCTTACTTCACTGCTCCTCCCCCCGGTTCACGCACCTTAGGCCGCTCCAGTGTGGCTAAGTTCTCCGCTCCTCCCGCGCTGTTGTCTGCCGCTCCTCCCCGCGGTCCTGTCCGCCCGCTCCTCCTCGCGCTCCCGTCCTCCGATGATGATGTCAGCACGTACGTGGTTAGCGCACATGGCCGGCGCTACTTCGAAGGGACTACTTTTTTTATTGTAAATTTTTTAAATAACGTATATATTTATTTTATATAGCCAATGTCCATCTACTGGACCTCCCCTTTCCAACGCTGTATTGGGTGTTTCGATTGGTGGTGTACTTTTCGAGTTTACCTGGCTCAAAGGGCACAGTTCTCTCTTTATAATAGTAGTATAGATAGTATAGTATAGATATAGATAGATATAGATAAAGGCCTAATAAACAGAACATCGAAGCATACAAGTTTACGCATATTTGTGACATCATATTCTAACAGAACATCGCCATGAAAGAACGGGGTTCCCCTTCCAGAAAGGATATTCTGGAAACATCTGGCCGCAGTTATAAAGCAGCCATAGCAACTGCCCATTGAAAAAAGAATTCCATTTTGCAAATGAACAAGATGCGAAACTGAAGCAGCAGTCTTGTCCCGGATAGTCTGATTAATTTCCTGGAAGAAGAGAATGTACCAAACTCTCACTGGCCAGGCCGCTTTGAAGAAAATGTGAAAAGCATGCTGTTTTATAAAACACCAATCATACATGCTTCTCGGATTAGCCACTGACATGGTTGTGAAACATGACAGCTCCTCAAGCTGCGAAATGTTTTTATCACATTTTTATAATTAGAAGGCCTTTCCTACGATTGCCTAAACAAAATAATACAATATTTGATTAACTCCAACAATAAACAAATGTATTTCCGAGTCAGATCAAATCTATTCAAAATCTACCCGGAGAGGCTTGTCTGGTAAAATCATTCGGGAACAAACAAAGAAAGACAGCAGATTACACTGGCACCCTGAGTGTGCAGCCAGCCAGTCCAAAACATTTCTTTTACTCTGATTTACAACTCAGGCATCAAGCTCGTTCAAAGGTCACAGCGACGTTTTTCTCCCTACTGAGCACTTTTGTCTCTCCGATGTCTCACTGTCTCCGTCCACTCCATCACCCCCAGATCCTGCATCAGAATGCACCTGTTTTCTCTGATAAAGGACGTACTGTATGCATGGGAAACCCAAACTTGCACAATGTATGGCCTTGTGAAATGGTTCACGTACCTCATTCCCTCCTGTCTGGATAAGTTTTCCACTCCTCCCCGCGCTGTTGTCAGCTCCTCCTCGCGTTCCTGTCCTCCGATGATTTCAGCACGCATGCACGTTGTAAGCTCACACGGCCAGCGCTACTTCTTAGGGACTACTTTTTTTTATTGTTTATTTTTTAAATAACGTTTATGTTTATTTTTTTATAGCCTATGTTTATCTACTGGACCCCCCCATTTCCAACGCTGTATTGGGTTATGCGATTGGTGGTGTACTTTTCGAGTTTATCTGGCTCAAAGGACACAGTTCTCTCTTTATAATAGTAGTATAGATGATCATTTATTTTAAAGCTCGGAAATAGACATTTATTTAAAAGTTCAGAAAGAAGTTTAGCAAAGAACAGATAGTTCCAAATTCACTCTCTCCTAACATCCCTAGCTAACACCCTCATCTTATCCTAATAGTCCTGCAAAGAAAAACAAATAAACAGTAAGAAATTCTTACATCCAAGAATCGATCTTCAGTCCGGCGGCATCTCCAGAGGAAATCGAAAGAGCAACCCCTTCTAAGCAAAATCAGGGGTATTTATACACTAATTTCCTAACTTAATCTATCTAAAAAGTAACTAATATCACTAATTCGAGTTCTGATTGTACAAATTTGGGGTAGATGAGCGTCCCTCATCATCAGTACAACATGCTTTTCACAATGAATCAGCAGAAAAATAAAGGGGCTTTGTTTAGGACAGTCTGTGGCCTAGGCACTTCCTTCACTTGAAACATAGGGAAAAGTTATCATGCTCCCAGCATTACATCGTCCATGCTTGGCACCCATCCTAGGTTCCGGGGCAAAGCGTCATTGAACCTCCCATCCAAGCAAAGTCAGCTCACTCGCGCCTGCATGCTTTGGATGCCCATGCTCAGATCAATACTCGCTCGCAGTGAATCAGAGTGGCCATTTTCGTTCTAGGCCTCACAGGCCACATTTTGGAACTATCATAGAAACAAACAGAAATTCATGTTAATTATGGTAGTGAAACCCTTCTGTTTACCTCCCACGATACTAACGTTTCCCCATTAGTTGTTATCTAGCAAATAAGCCACATAAATGCGCTTTATACTTACATATCCGACGACTTTCTGGCGCAATAACGTGTACAATAAGCACATTTAAATTGCGTTTGTTTATAATTAGGATGTGCATTAGTCCACATCACAATAACAACATATATTAGTAGATTTTATTGCATCATGCAAGCAAAATTAGTGTTCCCACGTGTTCATGTATGCATCTTTATGCTATGGTTGATTATTTCACCACATCACACTATTAGTAAAATATTAACATTATGGAACATTGATTTCGAGAGGGGTGCACAAAATCTTGATTTTACCACCTCGCTCCATCACAAGCCAAAAGGAAGAGTCTTAACATGGGGGCTCGTGAATTATCGGTTAGGAGCCAACAAAGGAAGAATCCCACATAGGACTCCCACCATCAAACACAGTGCGAAACACCCAGATCATGGAATATGACATAACAGGAGAGCTACCAAAGTAAGGCTATGGATAACCACAGCCTGAGTGGAGCACAGCAGTGGACTAAAAAGTCTTCAATCAGCTGATTAGATTAATCAAAAAAAGATTAATAAGCTCTAAGGCAAGTTAGTTTATCTTGTCAAAATTAATCTTGTTTATCATACATGAATCATAAAGCAAGCAATTTATTTGAAAATGTGCACATAGTTGCAATTCAAAAATGCATTTGATGAGTACTGGTGATATACATTCATCATTAAACCTCATGTGAATGAATTAATACAATAGATTTAAAAAAAAATTCCCAATGCATTTCGGGTTCAAGAATAGAACCCTTCGTCAGGGGATTAATGTTACAAATAAGTAAGAGTTTCAATGATGCAGCTGTGTCCTCCGCAAGAACCTGCAGCACAACAATTTACGATGTGACTGGCAAAATGCTATTTACAATGTAAACAATAGAATTTGCACTCTACAGATTATTGTGAGGTGGTGAAAATGAAGGAAGTGAGGATGAGGAAACTAGTGCAGCCAGAGAAACCTTAATTGTCAATAAAAAAGTGATGAGTGCAATAAACGTCGGTGAATAACTTCAAAAAAAGTGCGCCAATGTTTACAATCAAGTGCAGTAAATTCTCTAAGTGAGTCACAGGGTGAAAGCTGAACCAACATTTCTTCCCAGATTCCGAGACCAAAAAGATGAACTTAAGGAAGTGAAATAAATTTCCCAACAGAGGGAAATCTTACCCTCCAGCTGACTGCCACGCAAAAACTAAGAACAGAAAATAAATAGCTTTCTTAATACAAGTTGAACACCATAGTATTAAACATAAACAGACACTAGGTGGAAAACTGTCTTACCAGTATATGCGTGTCCTCAAAAAATGCTCTTACAACTTCCATGCGGCCGCGATTCCCCTGGTGTGCTGTAAACAACACGAACAGGGGCGGGCCGTGACGAACCCCAGCCGTCATCAGCACACGAGCACCGTAGTGCATGACGGCTGGGGTTCGTCATCAGCATGGAAGGGGTTAATATTATCGATATCCTGTGTACAAACATATTAAACACCATGAGGACTGTAGACAATGCGATAACTATTCACTAGGTTCTGGTTTGAAAAACACACGAGAACAAAACCTTACTGGGTCTTCCGTCAAGAATCGACCCGAAACCAACTGCTTACATCCAGGGGCTGTTCATGCAAGTCTGTTCCTGTACTGGAAATAAGTAAAAGGCCGCATAAAATGCTTGCCATTCGAAAAACACAAACTCTAATGAAATGGTATGTCAATAACTAAAAGACTTCTCACCGTCTTTGTGGACAATAAAAGGACGCTGCTGTGCCTCTCACTCTCTCCGACCAACTCCTTACTTCCGTGATTCACGTAAGCATTACCAGCATGCTGCGCGTAATTAAAGGAACTGCAACAGACCTAGTCTTCACGTGATGTTAAATGCAATAAACTTTATCAAGAGCTCGTCCATTTCGTGTAACCGCTATCTAAAAAACCTGTGTAAAACAACGTGAGCCATGTCATTGTTTATAATATTGTGTGTGTGGAAAACAGGTAGTTGCCCACGTGTGTGTTTCTTAATTTGATCTCAAAGGATCAAAAATAAATAAGAGCCTACTGAACCTTCATAGTGCTAAACAAATTCCCTATGTGCAAGAGTTATCTACAGTTCCTCCCTATGTCACAGTTGGTTAATACTTGTTTTTGAATAAAGACATGAACAAGTCACCACAGAAATTCAAAACACTAAGAGACACAATCTGTGTGGGTATACTATTTATGCCAACTCCATATTATGAGTATTTCATCACGGTAAGGATATGGTGTGACTAAAAAAGAAAGACCGAAAAAGGGATAGAGTGCAAATTCTGTACATCAAAGGCAAACATTAAAGAAAACATAACATTTCATAATGGTCGTTCAGCCCACCCGGAATCACTGTCCCCAGTGATTTTATCCAATGTGTTTCCCTACGGGCTAGTACTGTGTTGATATCAGTGTCTGTACTGATTTTTATCTGTTCTAAAATGGTGAATCGTAATTAGGGTATGGTATGTGTAGCGTTGTGCTATCAATCACGACAGACAAAGAATGTGTTTGATCAAGGAGCTTTACTCATGCATCCGATCTCGACCCTGTCCCTACTCTAACTGCCCCTTTCCTGTCGCCGCTCCTCCTCTTCCTATGTCCCCTTAGCTCCACCCACCAACAACTAGACTGCACACAGTATTACATCATGTGAGGCCTGTAACCATTGTGTGACGAGAGAAGACGTGGTGTTCTGGTTGAGGAATCTACTCTTATGTTCTACTATCCGTGTCTTGATTTTACGACCTGTTCTACCGATGTAGACCAAACCACATGGGCATTTGATAGCATAGATGACTCGCTCCGTATTGCAATCTGATGTGTGATGTAGTTTTATTTTTTTGCCTGTATGCGGGTGCGTAAACTGATCACCCTGAATCACATTGCCACATTGGCCACAGTTGTGGCATTTTCTCATACCTTTGTATGTCTGTTTTGCATCACTTTTTCTAGGTTTCAATAATTCACGTAGATTTCTTGATCGATTATGTGCGAATAGTGGTGGTCCCTCGAAGAGGTCGACAAAACCAGGGTCATTATTAATGATTTCCCAGCGTTTTCTTATTATAGCTTTTATTGAAATGCTTGTGTTGAGTATTTCAATATAAAAACGTCATGTCTCTGTGGTTGTTTAACGCTAGGTTTTAGCAGTTCTTCTCTTTGTTTACAAGCAATCTTTTTTTCAGCGTTCTTCAGTATTTCAGATGGATAACCTCTAGCCTCATATCTCAATATCTGATATTGAATCTGATTCGTACATCTGGTGGCATCTGATGTGATCCTTTTAATCCTTGTGAGTTGGGAGACTGGTAAATGTTGCTTGAGTGAAAAAGGATGTGCACTGGAAAAGTGCAGTGCATTATTTACATCTGTGGCCTTCCTATATACAGAGGTTGTCAAACCTTGTGCTGTTTTGATTATTTCTATATCTAGAAAATGAATCCTGTCGCTCTGAATGTCATATGTAAATTGAATCCTTGGATTGCAGCCATTCAATTCAGTGATGCAGTCTTCCAACATTGGTTTTGAGCCCTTCCATATAACTAGTATATCATCAATATAGAATAAAAACACTATAGCGTTTTCTTTCCATTTGGGGTTGGTAAGTATAAAATTGTGTTCAAAATAAGCCATGAATGTATTCGCGTATTAATGGGGCTCCGGGAAAGCCCATGGATGTTCCGGTCTTCTGTGAATAAAACTTGTCCTGCCAAATAAAATAACTGTGGTAAAGAGAAAAATGCAGTAATTCCAGTAGAAATATTGCCTTCTCAGATGCCAAGGAAGACACTAGCAACCTCCAATCCACTGCCTCCAGGCCTTCATTATGAGCTATAGATGTGTACAAAGCTGCCACATCTATAGTACACAATGTGATCTCCTCATTAAGTGTTTGTTGAACGGTTTCCAATTTCAATAAGCAGTCAGTGGTGTCCTTTATATAAGTTTCCCACAATTAGACCAAAGGTTGTAGATGGTAATCTAGATAGTATCCTACCGCCTCGTGGATAGAATTGCATCCTGCCACTATTGGTCAAAAAGGTGGTTTAAGATTGTCCTTGTGCATTTTTGGCAACATGTAAATATGTGGGATCCTCTGTGTTTGATTGATCAAAAATGTGCCAGTGTTTTGATCAATGGTACCCTCATTTACAGCCTTTGCTATAATGTTGGTCAATAGAGTGATTATCTCCTTGTTGGGATCTTGTTCTAGTACAACATAGGTATCCTGATCAGATACATGTTGGTCTACATTTTGGTTATAGAAATCTGTGTCAAGAACCATCAATGCTCCACCTTTGTCGGCGGGCTGAAAGGCAATAGATGTGTCTTGTCTCAAAGAGTTCAAAATCCGAAGTTCCTTAGGTATCATGTTGGACTTGGTAGCTTTATTGTATCCAATGTCTTTGAGATCCTTCTTCACCAACAGTTCAAAAGTATCCAAGAATGTGGGCGTGATCGGTGACATAAACTTGCTCTTTGGGTGAAACATTTTTGATTCTTGATTTTGTTCTTCATTATTGGGCAATGTAGAAAAAAACCACCTGAGACGTAGTTTCCGCATAAACCTAATTAAGGAGACTTCAGTGTCTTACTCATTTGAGGATTATGTGGGTACAAAAGAAATCTCCTTGTTGGAAACCCGAAGTTCATCTCTGTTTAGGGTTCTTTTAGAAATATTCATAACTAAAGATTCTACTTTCTGGATTCCTCTGCGGTCTTCCGGACTCTGGAACTTTTTTTTGTTTTTCCCCTTCTGATGCAGGGTCTTGTGTTGCTGGAGTTTTGTCCGGCGGTGCCTTTGATGTCTGGCCCTCCGCTAAAAAAGAAGGCTGTGAACTTGATGTTAAAGCAGCTTCCTGGAGAGGTGCATTAATTTGTGATTATGCGGGAGTTGGTTTGGGACGTTGTGTTGTCAAATCTTGGTCCGTGACTATACTCTCCTCTGAGGAATTCACCTTTGGTTTTTAAAAAAACCTTTCTGCGCATAGGTCTCAGCCCAAGAGTATACCTCGTCTAGTTTATAATCAATTGTGTCCCTGCGGAACTTTCGAATCTTTCGCTCATGCACTTCTTTTGCATGCTTATCCAAATTTTTATTTATGTCTTCCAATACTTTGTTCCAGTCCTCCTGATCCATTTTTTGGGAAATATCATCCTTTAATTTATTGATATCATTTGATAAGTCTATCAGTATTGATGAAATCTCTTCAATAATCAAAAGAATCAAGTCAAGGGAACATTTGTTCAATATCGCGTACCAACGGGACATGAAGGCCTTATTAAATTTAAATAGCATGGGTTTCAAGGCAATCCGTAATCCTCTTGGAATTCTCTTGACTTTGTGGTATTCTATGAGAGTCGTGGCATGGAGGTGCTGGTTGATCTCCTTTCTCAATAGATATTCTAGTTGCCTTAGTTGTTGTGTTGTGTTGCCTGGGGAGGACCCAAAGTCCCGAATTTCTTTAACTAATACAACAACAAGTAGGGGATCTGGGCATGCAGCAGGAGCAGCTTCCGCGGCATAAATTTACGCCTCGCCGTTTGCAGCGCTGGCGTGAAGTCTGGGTAGAAAGAAATTTGGTTATCTTTGTGTGTGATCTTCCCCTTCTCATGTGCCAGACACAGAATCAGTGTGCGGTCTTGGTAATTAAGGATCCGGGCCAGGATGGGCCGAGGTGGAGCTCTGACCGGTGGTTTAGGGCCCAAAGCATGGTGTGGTCTCTCTACTGGAAATACAGCGGTTGGTGAGTGTCAAACAGCTCCCGGACTAAGTCAGCCACATAGGTTTCTTTCTTGACAATAGCGGTGGTTTCCGGTATTCCTGTAATACGCAAGATATTGCGGCGATACCTCACCTCAAAATCCTCGTTTTTTGCATGGATCAGCCCCCAACACTCTGTCCATCTGCAAGAGTTGTTCTTTTGTTTCCACTTGAAATTCATGAAAGTCAGTGTTTTTATTTTAAAGTATGTCAAGTCTATGTTCATGGGCTCCTACCTGGGTCTTGACTGCATCTAGTTGGGTAGTGAGCGCGTCAAGTTTGGTGTCGATGTTATGCAGGCTTGACCTCATTTCAAGCATCAGTGTGTGAGGTCTTCCCCACAATCCTCCGTCTGCTGCTCAGTGAACCTCTCCGCGCTGGCATTGGGGTCCAATTCTGTGAGTCGAGTAGCCCAATGCTGGTCGAAGTTTAGCTTTGGCTGCTTTGCATCCTGTTTCCCCATGGTCCGCTCCGATGTCACCAGTCACAACAGCAAGGCCACCCGTCGGGCCGCAGACCACGCACTTATGACTGTCTCTCACACTTTTCAGCCTTTGTCGAGTGCACGTGGGTCAATGGACTGTCACAGCTCACAGAGAAACATAGGCGGTCCACCTACACCACCGCCAGCCAGCGGAGGTATCTGTAGAAGTGGTGCACACCTCAAATGAAGACTGCTCCTCAATGGATGTCCAATCTGTTTGACCTCATTGGCGCCAAGCGGGTTCACCCTGAGCGTCCACCCATCGCGATCTGCAGGTTGTCGGCACTGCCGCTAGACACTCCACCACACGGCCCTCCTTGCAAAATGACTGCTGTGTGAAGTCTAGGCCCACAGGTTCAAAATAGCTTGTGTAACACAAACCAGCGTCGAGGTGCACACTGATTTAGGGTCCCTGAAGGCGTTGGTAGGTGTTATCGCTCGTGGACTGGAAAGGTCCGATCATCAACCCAATGCTCGCCGTCAAAGAGCACCAGGCAGAGCTCCTGCTCATAAGCTGGTGCCTTCAGCTTACAAGGTCCTGCTCCACCCTTTTCCACTGTGCCTCACCTCTGGATTCTTAGTAGCTCATAGCGAGGCACACAGCAGGGTTTGCAGTGCCTCAGCGGGGTCTGGCATCGCCTCCGGGGCCACCAGGGAGAAGGGAGCCCCTCGCAGTCAACTCGGCCGGGGTCCACTCCACACCAGAAGCCACGGGCTCGATTAGAAGGTCTGCCCACTTACGCAGCATCAGGATGTGCTCCCATCGCCAGCCTCCTCTTTGCAGAGCACACAATTTTACTCCAAATCATAGCACACAGATGCGAGTCACATTGATCGACTCCTTAGGTGCTCCACTGTCGGTCGGTGGATGTTTAGCATGGTATTAGCTCTCCTGATAGGAGGATAAAAGCAGGATTGTTTCTCGGCCGGTGGAGCTCGCTCAGAGAATGGCCATTCCGCAGCTCGGCAGGCCAGGCCCCCAGACATATGCACTTTAACACCCGTGATACCCTATGCTTGCCGGAATTTGGGCCTGAATATGATATTGGCAGTCCGACTGCCGGACTGCCGTTGCGGCAGTGGGGAGAATGCAGACGGGCCGCCAACATCCCGAATGCCGTATTATGTGTACACCCCCGGGCTGGGGTGTTGTGTCGACAGTGCCACAGCAGTGGCATTCTTCAGCTCATATTAAACAGCTAAAGCTGCTACTGTGACAGCACATCTTGCATGTTGGTGCACTGTATACCATGCACCATGTAGTGCAAGGCACACAGTGCATGCACGACAATGTAAGCAGAGGGGGGCACACCATGTGCCCCATGCACAACCCGCCATGGACAAATTCTAATTCAGTGTTGGTGCATTGAACCCAGTCCTTGCATCAGAAGGTTAGAAATATGATCCTTGCGGCTCAGGGAATGCCCAGATTTTGCGTTAAATTAAAAGACTTTGTAAAATTATTAACACAGCTGACAAGTGGCTCCATGCCATGTATTATTAATACCTTCAGCTAATTCTGTCATTTTACCCAACCAAACTTTGCATTCCTGTATTTTGAGTCCTTAATTAAAGTGTTAAAAGCATAACTACAAGCCCCACAATGCAGCCTCCTGTTGGTTGAAAAACCAAGGATGTCTGATGGTATCCATTAGTGCCACTGGGAAGTCCTGTGAAAAGCAAAATAAAATGTATCTTCTGACTTCTATCATATTTTTCTTTTTGACACCATCACAGGTTAAACAGACAGCCTTTCAATGCAAATATTGGCATATAGCTGCTAATAGGCCTACCATTAACACACATGGAAAAACCGGCAAGCTAAAATAGGTATTATTTACCACAAAAATGTGAGGAGCAGAACCTGATTGTGTCTGAAGATCTGAGGAGACAGTGAGAAAGGAAAACATTGGGGGTTAATTCACAAAGGTAAACTTACGTTTTTGGACGTTTACGTTTGTTTTGGAATTCACAAAACAGTCTTTTAATTCTAGGTTTAGGATAGGATAGGATAGGATATACATTTATAATGCGCACAAATGCAACAGCGTCTTGGCGCTGATGTAAGTGGGGGAAATGTTACATGGGTGACAGGCTATACTTGTGAGAACAGCAGAGTTTTTAAATTCTTCCTAAAAGTTAAATGATTGGGCTGCAGTTGCATGGCAGGTGGCAGTTTATTCCACAGCTTAGCTGCATGATGGGAAAGTGTTTTTCCACCCCATCTCACTCTACTAATTGTATCTACTTGCATGAAGCAGGCATTGCTGGACCTTAATGTCCTAGCTGGGATATAGGGCCTAAATAGTCTCTGCATATCATTGGCCCCTCCCCCATAGTGTGCTTTATGGACCATACATAAGGCCTTGAACTCCACCCTTTGCTGTACGGGGAGCCAGTGGAGGGCTCTAATTCCCTTCGACGTTGAACTACCTTTGGAAATGTTTAACAGCAGCCTAGCAGCTGCATTTTGCAAGGACTGTAATTTGTTATTCTGGGCTTTATCAATTCCCAGAAGCAACACATTACAATAGTCTAGTTTAGAAAGCAGAAGACCCACTACCACTGTCTTTTGCAGAGTCTGACCAATGAAAGGAAAGATTTTTCTAAGCTTTTTTATAAGGAAAAAGCAGGAAGAGGTAAGGCTGTTTACATGAGCTGAAACATTGAGCTGACTGTCAAAAATCATCCCCAGATTTCTGACTTTAGGCACCGGCTGAGGGCATTCCCCTGCACTTGTTGGCCACCACGCAGAGTTCCACAGGGATTGTCCTGGCCCAAATTCCATGACTTCTGTCTTATCTGTATTGATGTTTAGGTAGCCCTGGTTCATCCAGGTCAGGATCTCCAAAAGGCACCCATGGAACCTGGCAGCAGTATCCTCAGGTTGTTTAGCCAACGAGATGATTAACTGAGAATCGTCTGCATAGGATACCATTGCGAAGCCGTGCTTCCTGACAAGTCTAGCCAGGGGGGGTGACGTAGATATTGAAAAGCATCAGAGAAAAAAAAAGCTGTTCCCTGCGGGACGCCACAAGGGAGATCGAAACCCTCTGATTGCAGTCCCTCCCAATGCAGTCTCTGTTCTCTTCCTTCCAAAAAAGATGCAAGGAGAGCCAAGGCTGAACCTCCAATACCAATGTCCTGCAACCGTTGGACTAGCCCCGAATGATTTACGGTGTCAAAAGCTGCCGACAGATCTAACAAGACGAGAATCGCCTTACCCCCTCTGTCGACAGTCTTCCGAATTTCCTCAGTTGCTACCGTAAGGGCAGTTTCTGTGGAATGATGGGATTTAAAACCGTGTTGGGTCGGGTCCAGCAGATTATTAGTGTCCAGGTACTCTGCCATGGTTGCCATGGAAAGGCCCGCTATAGGGCGATAGTTTTTAAATTCTGAAGGATCCAAAGTGGATTTCTTCAGAATGGGTCTAATTATTGCTTTCTTCCAAACAGTGGGATACTTCCCTGACTCAAGCACCTGATTAATTAAGGTGTTAATTGACCTACGATTTTACTAGCCCCTAAATGCATGATTATAGGAGGACAAGGGTCAGTGGAGACAGGAGTGTGGAGACTCTGCAGTCCGGGTGGAGAACTCCACACATAAAAAAGATTCAACATGCTCATCTTATGTGTGGAGTTCCCCTCCCCGACTGTACTTTAGAATTTTGAATTAAAACACAGTTTTGTGAATTCCAAAACAAACTTACATAAACCTGTACGTTTACCTTTGTGAATCAGGCCCTGTGTTTGCACCCCTTCTTTCTGAGGGGACTTTGGTGTGATTCAGGAGGACTAATTTCATCTATACCCTGATGCGCCCTGCCTCGAACAGGTTCAGCATGTACTGCACATGCCGCCCCTCGAGAGTCTACAATGTTTTGCAGGCATGGATCACTTCCACGACTGGGACGGTATTGTTTGAGTCACTTGGTGATAGTTGTTAGCGGGGTAACTGTCCAAAGACCATCTCTCAGGAGTCAGAGCAGTGGCGGCTGGTATCCTAAATATTAGGTGAGGCAGCCAACCAACCACTGACCAGCATGCGTTCAGTGCCAAAACAGTGTTTATAACAATCCATGACTGACAGCTCTTGCGTTGAGAGCGAAACTTCCACAGAGCCAGACCGATTGTTGCTTTATGTCACCACAGCTACCCTGCGCCAGGCATCCTCGGACAATGGTTATTTATCTTCTAAGTGCACAACACTGTCTGCAACAGAAACTCATGCACACGAGAAACTATTTTGTGATGAAGCAATCCTTATACAGAGGGCTAACATTACCGAAGTCATGCAGCATTTTACAAAATCTGGTTATCAGGCAAAGATTAATGCTGTCTGAAATCACTCTTACTCTCTGGTTATCAGTACAAAAGCTGTGTACGGTATTTTGATACAGTCTCCACTCGCTCTACAGTATCTGCTCTGTGTAAGGATCAGGCTGTTTTGGCTGCACGCACACATGCTAAAGGACTGTAGGAAACTTGTCAGCCTTTTAGAAAACCGTTCATTTAATTTTTGGGTCTGTGGGCAGGCCAGAGTTTACTTTCTGTTTGCTCTGCGATGCTCACATTTCTCTGCAACTTGCTCGACCTGTAAGTGCTTGTCAGCGGAAAATAAAAATGTACTTACCCACTCAGCTGGCTGGTTCACCTCTTCCTGTCCTCCTCGTGCACTCCTCAAAGCTTGTGGTCTTTGCAGCAATCAAAGTCTCCGCACCAATCCAGAAGCTGCTCTCATGCTTCTGATATAATTCAGCAGTATAAGGGCAGCATCAGGATTGGCTGAAGCTGGCTCACTACATGCTCTGCAGGCACTGGGGCCCTTGGCAACTCTCCACCCAGCTGCCTAAGACTGCTTGTTGGAGATGTTTACACTGCTCATGTCAGGCTGGCTGTCGCAAGACAGCCGGCCAAAATGACATGCGCAGTGTAAACTGGTGGAGTGAGCACCACTCCCCTGCTGCCAGCCAGCAGCAGTGGCTCCACTCCAAACACCTGCTCTGGATGTGGAAAGGGAAAAAAATGGCAACAAATTCAATTACTATTTTATTTTCTACCTTTGTGGTTGTTGCAGCAGGGGGAGACGCTCCTCTGCCCAAATGGAGAGGTCGCCTCTGGTCAGAAGACATGATCCTTGACCCTCTCCCGTTGCACTTCATTACCTGGTTTACTCACTATAAGTAGAGCTTCATCTTCTCTCCTAACGATCCTATCCTACTCCAATCTTGTGCACTGCCTGGAAGTCACTTGGATTGAAGTGTGCAATATTGCAGTGTCATACTTACAGTCCAGTGCTATCTGTAGGCGTGACAGCGGATGAGGCTTAGTTAGTGTGGAATGACTTGGGGCCTTATTGAGATCTCGGTGGATGGAATACGCTGTCACAAATGTGACAGATATCCTGTCTGCCATATTACGATCTCCTTAGGATATAATGGGATCGTAATACGGTGGATGGGATCTCCGTCACATTTGTGACACAGTTTTCCCCTCCGCAAAGATCTGAATTAGGCCCTTAGTCAGTTTATGCAAGAAAAGCTCTCTCTGTCGCCTCAGTGAGTGTACCAAACGCTTCATAGCTGAGCCACTGAGCCACGTAGGAGTGTGTTAGTTGTGCCTTTCAGATCTAGGGTACACTTCAGGGCTCACCAACAAGGAGGTACAGGTGACCATGTTTCGAACCTTGTATCCTATCATTTCAGTGGGTCTTCTGCATACCTTGCTCTGGGCACAGGGAAACTCAGCCCAGGCCTACACTCGGTGCTGTACATATGAGAGGGGATGGATGTTGAAAACTGAATGCAGAAAATTGCTCAAACGCTTTAGCCAATTTTGTGTGATCTTTTGGCTTGCGCCTTCAAATCATGCAGTTTCTGAACAGTGATTTCTTTAGAATGTGAAAGTCAGCTGTGTGGACCTGGTTGATTCCTAAGCACAATTAGAAACACCTAAAAGAATTGCAGAACCAGTCTTTCAACATTCAGATTGACATTTAAAGATGGAGTTTTCCCTGTAGACAGTTTGAGTCATTTGGTTCTATCCTGGATTGTAGGGATCTGGGGGAAAAAAACGAAAATATATCTATGCTGCTTTATTTATTTTATGTTTTGAATTTCTGCTTACAAGAAACCTTGACTCTGAACAGATCATCCCACTCTGGCTTCTGTGAATTCTCATTACCTGCTGAACAATCTGCAATAGGGGCCAGGCAAGGGGTGAATGTCAATTTACATGGCCACTAATTTGTATAGCAAGGCTACTAAAATATCCTTTGATAGTAGTATTTTCTTGGTTGTGATATTAGAGGCAAAGCAGGCCTTGGACCTTGAGGTTGTTGTTAATAATCGCTCACGCCCAAGAATAAGAAGGTCATCATTTACCAGTCATTAGAAATTCAGTGGTAATTGAGGGAGACTCATAGCGGGATCATCTGACCAGAAATTGTTATTTAAGCCTGGCTATTGCCCAGGATGACTTCCTATTCCATTGGGTGGTGAAGATCTTTGTGAGACATTCTCACGCCCTCTGTTTCACTCCACAGCAGCAGAATCTTAGAAGTGATTTTAAAGGGGGGTGGCACACAAAGGGCTACAGATAGAACTGGCGGGGCCAACTACAACGCGCACTCATGAAGAGTGTGTCCGTGCTCGCAGATGTGTGTACACCGCCACCACGGGGAGAGTGCCACCTCACAGCACATTGCCTTTGATGCACACGTCTGTGGTTTGCTGGCTTAGCCTGCTGATAATATGGGAGGGTACCGCAGGGCGCCATGTTAATGTTCCATTTATTTATTTGTGGGTTTCTAACGCGCTAGAATCGACTCCCGAAGGAGTATCTCTGCGCAATAGACCAGTGGGGAACCCGTCCTGGCTTTCCCTGTGAGATGGTCCCTACTGGGTATCTCCAAGGTGAAACCAGGCATCCCCAGCGTATGTGGGGGGCCGTTGTGGAGATGAGGCAAGCTAATGCCCAGAGTTGCCGAGTGTGATCCCTGGTTAGAGTCGGCACCGAGGTGAGAATTATCGAGTCCGCTGACCCTGGTCCACGACCCTGCCGCGTCGGGAATTGAACCTTGGTCCCGGGCCGTCCTCTGCTCCCGGGTCTGCCGCCTCTAACCAGTGAGCCACACCACTCCACTCCATAAAATACATTCTGAAATAAACATATTATCGGGCAGGTGACATTATGGCCTTGGAATCAGACATCGAAGGACCATGGGTCTGGTATCTGATGTCGGTGTGTGTCACCTTGGCAACCCTCGGTGAGCTACGGCTTGTTGCATCAATTTGACTTGAAGTGCCACGTTTCTTAGGAAATTATGAAGGCTATTATGAGTGCAGCATCGAGTGACTATGATAAGGCACATTATGACCAATGAGGGTTTGCAAGTGTTTGAGGATTTACTTGATGCGTATTGGAAATCGCAGCATATGCTTTTCCATGTTAACAGGTGTAAACAAAAGTTTAAATTTGATTAAAAAGCCAGAAAACAAAAGATACATTACTGCTGGTCGAGAAGGGTGTATAATCAGCTGCCCATGGCCATTACTAAGAGATGTTCATCGCGATGCTGAGGCGCAGGGTGTCCTTCTCACTCCTCGCCATGGATGGTATTTCCAGTTCTATTGATATCAGGTGTGTTGGTCTAATTAGTTCAATGGAATAAAATCAAAGACTACAATACCCAGAATGCATTAGATAGACAACTGAAAATCTAGGACTATAAACAATGCCCATGAGAATGGAGTGCAGTATCCCCCCAAGTAACGGCTATGCTTGTGCTCTCTGGCAGTCCAGTGTCTTTCTCAGCACTATCCTCACTTAAAAGTATAGCTAAGCTTCTACAGACCCAAAGTAATGCTTTTTAGGACTGTGTGCTTAGGCCACGGCTGTTGGTTGTTGGAAAAAATTACTCTTAACCACAATTAGTGGCATGCTTCATCATCAGGTTCTACATCTCAACATTAGTTCTGTCAGGATGGGTTCGGCCATTCAAATGGGAACACAATATTTTGCGTTACGGTCCTGAGTTGACTGTGTTGGGAAATAAAACTGTCTTGAAACAAACATCAATATTTTATTGCCTATGGGTTTTTTCCCAGAAAAAAAGTAAAATAAACCAAAGGTTAAGAAAATACGTTATCCTATGATCCCAGTTCTTAGTCAACATGTTTCAGCCTTGTTAGATGTTCAAATGGGTCAATACTATTTCATCAGGCTGAAAGGTCCCTATGTGACTCACATTTTAGTGTTCTTTGTGTAAGATCAACACAACAACAGATAAGGTTACACAAGCAAAACAAAAGCATGCAAAGACACTCGCTCAGTATCTGGTTTCTGGGTGTTTTCTATGGAGTATATAAGCATACACATCAATGATACATATAAAAATAACATGCAGATCATTGCACTGCACAATTTGATACGTGAAGATGATGGAGTCACACCTTGAAAACAGTTTACTAACACGGTACTCAACTGAAAAAGTAGATACAATTAAGTATTTTCATGCCTGATCATTACAACTCACCTTATACTTAAGAGAGCAAGAGACGCCACAGGCAAGGGGAGAGAACATCTACCTATGATCCACTCTAAATATAAAGAAATATCTCAGCATTGTCTCTATTTAGTGAGTTTTAAGCACCTCCACTTTCTTTGTCAAGGGACTGATGTCTCAGTCATTTGCATCTTTCCTCCCTCTCGCTGGTCCTCCAAGGAGAGGAGAGATTTGTCTATGTATACAGAAGCGTTTTGAGTTGCATGTCATGTGTCATGATGCTGCGTGTGATGCAACACATCAGATCTTGAGGACATCCAGTGGGTATGTGATGTGGTATGGACAAGTGTTGTGGCTCCCTTTGCATTTTGTAAATAAAGACCTCTTGGTTGAAGGAAATAAACTACTAAACCGCTGCAGTCATGATCGTGTATCTTCATAGAAAATGTATTTACAATTTATTACACTTCAAAAATCAGCATTTTGGACACCCTTATACGTAGGTTCTTCTGAAGAATATATGTTTGCTGGTTAAGAAACAGATTTTATTCAAAAATAGTCTCTGATTGATAGGTTTAGCTGATAATGAATCTGTAGATAGATTACCCCTATATCTCGCTAGAATATTCTTCTTTGTACCCCAAGGTGAACTTTTAAAAATCTACAGCCATTATCAGCCAATATAGGTCTTGTGTCAATGCCCGATAGGTCTAAAGGTGTCTGAACTAAAAAACCAGGGGTGATAGGGAATTGTTGGGGAGTATGGAAGAAATGAGATAAAGCTGTTTAACCCCTTAGATGCTCATGACGGAACCCAGCCGTCATGAGCCACGGGTGGCCTGTGCGCATAACGGCTGGGTTCCGCCACGACCACACCCGCAATTGTAATGTCCAGTACCGGGCTAGAATTCCTGCCGCAGGCAAGGTGTTAAGCCACATTTTATGGAGTTTATATGGTTCCACGGGGTCTCATCGTTTAGCTCTGTGTTTCCAATTTGGAAGAAGGGGTTTAGGCTGGAATCCATGGTTTATCTATGATTAGCCAATGCAAATTATCTTCAGTATGACCCTTATCTAAAAAGTGACAAGGGAGGGGTGGCATGCTTTTTTTTACATCTTACTTTGCTTCATATTCATTTGGACTCTCCTTCTTGCCATTCTGATACATTTTAGAACACCCTAGCCCTGGCAGTGATGGGTTTCTCCAGAAGCCAAATGGCGGGCAAATCAACATCAATCTCCTAAGTAGGTCTGAGCAGGTTTCCTTGGTCTACATCACCTAAAAAGTTCTTGAAGTGGCTCCTTCACATTGACTCCATTACGTCCCACCAGAATAGTCAGCACAAACATTTGATGGACACTTCACACTGTGCTTAGACTTATGCAATAATAATTGTGACCTACGAAGATGATTCCACAAAAGGTGTGAAGACATCTTTCATAGATCAGAACTAGATGAGACTGCAGGGTGGGTTAATGCATCTACTGCTAAAGTCTGTGTTCAGCTTAAAGGTCACAGGGTTTAATCATAGATCAATTAAGCTGGCTTTTCACTGCTCAAGATGAATAAAAACGAGTTCCAATAAGATGGTTAATTAATGACTGCATTGATTATTCATTTCACTGCGAAGCATAAACCTTTGCCCGCAGGTCCTGCGTATAAAACAAGTAAATGTTTGAACTAATAATGAAGGGTGGGGAGAGTTGATTGCTGCAGAATATCTCCGGTGTTTAAAGTGAGTAATGCCGCAGTAGTGGGTAAAAGTGGGGGGCAGGTCTTTTAGGGTTCAGCTCTTTGGAGACGACTATGAATAACCTGCATTTTTTCCGCACACAGCATGCTGACCGAGCGAACATTTCTGAGTGTCCTTTGCACCAGTTCTCTTTTAGATTCAGGAAACACAGCATCCCTTAACGCAAGCCGTAATCCAAAACTATAATAGATCATGCTAATAGCAGATAATAGCAGACAATGGCATTGCATAACACAAGGCCTGGCCGACAGTATTTTTAGTAAGTGCTCACTGCACTCAGCATCTCTGCCACGTGACCTTTGCATTGAAGGATTTCTTGATTGACGGGTCTCGCGCTTTCATAAGAGCACATACACATCTAGAGCCTTCCCCCGAAGCTGGGCGCCCAGCAACTCGCCTGCAACAGTCATACTCCTGTAATCGTACAGCCCAGTCAGGACAAGGAGTCAACAAGGATGGTGCTGCATCGGAAGTGGGGGTGAGCCTACAAGTCAACAGGGACAGCTGGGTCATCCAGTGGCGGCTCCTCTGCTAAGGGTGGAGTGTCACTCCACTATTTTCAGCAGTGTAAGGAAAAATAAATTGATTATAACTCATTGTTATTATCATTTTATTTTTTCCTGTTGCGGGCGCTGGCGGGGCTGCTCTGCTGACAGAGCAGGGGAGGGAAAGGGCGGTTTTCACTACTTAATTGTGCATGAATGTTTGGCCGGTGGTCTCTGGCCGGCCAAACATTCATGCACACTTAGCATGTGCTTGACCCAGGCTGCATTACAGCCTGGGTGGGGAACATGCCCAGGCTCCCATTCTCCATCTGATCGCTGAACCATGGTGCTCAGACCAATCACAATGCTGCATTGCAGAGTTGTGATTGGCTCAGGGGAGCCTGTTCCCTCAAGAGAGACGAAAAGAAGAGATGCAACAAGGAGAACGTGGCGAGGAGGACGCAGCGAGGAGGTACGTTTAATTTTATTTTTTATTTACCTTCTCCCCCGACCCGCCTCTCCGCCCTGCCACCCCAGATCTGTGGCAGAAGCCCGTTGGGACCATCACAGAGTCATGGGTCTGGCTGGGCTCAAAGCGTTTGTGCACAAGCTGTGTTCTGAAAATAGTTCAAAGAAAAAATGACGGAACAAATCAAGCTTTCACCCCCAGTCACAGATGTGGGTTTTTTCCATCGTTTTTTGCTCACCACGCCACCCCAGTTTGGACCCAGCCCTATGAAACTCAGTCTTGACCCTGCTCCCTGTGGCAACAATCCAGCTTGAACTGCCAGAACAGGTCCTCCCTGGACCAGAAACAAGCATCTTGGGACTGGTTTCGGAGTATCACCCTCTCATCAGCCAGGCTAGCTTGAAATCAGTGGCACAGCGAGCAAGGGATCCATGTCTGGGCATACCCACCTAGGGGGAAAAAAATCAAAAGAACCATTGATGAACGTTATACAGAACAAATCAAACATTCACCCCCAGTCACAGATCTGGGTTTAATCCATTGTTTTTCTTGCTTACCACACCACCCCACTTTGGACCCAGTCATATGCATATCAGTTTTGACCCTGCTCCCCATGGGAACAGCCCAGCCTGTACTGTCAGAAAAAAGTTGGCATCTAAATCATGCAAAAAACATAATGTGAAAGTATGATAATCTCTTTAAAATTAAGAAGGGCATTTCTTTAACATTTAGAAGTATTTCACCTCAATACATCCTGTGGGGCTGGCATGACTGTCAGGTGGCAGGGTAGGTGTGGGCACGGACCGTTATGGGAGGTGCGTGGGGGTACGCGGAGATGCGCAATTCAGTGTTGTGATTGGTTTTGAGTGCCCTGATTCAACGCTCTATCATAGGAAAGGGTGCCTGGCATGTTCTCGACGCAGACTGTAATGCAGCCTGCATGGAGAACAGGGAAAGTGTGCATGACTGGTTTGGGTGGCCTGAGATTGCCGACCAAACAGTCATTACACACTTAGGAGTGGGCAAACCACTCCTCCCCTTCTCTGAGAGCAGAGCAGCCATGCCCACCTGCCCACTCGCGAAGGAAACATAAGATGATGATAACTTAAAGTTATTATAATTTTATATTTCCTTTACTTTGCACTGCTCAAAAGCAGTGGGACGACGCTCCACCACTGAATACATCAGATTTTTTTTGTACACTGCACACCCTGACCTTACATATTGGAAGGCACTCTTGTATGCGATAATAAAAAAAACAGAAGGCTCAAAAATATTTGCCTAAGATCACACAATTTGGGGAAGCCAGGATTGGTCCCAGAATTTCGAGTGTTTCCCATTCTTAGTGCATGATGGCAGAGCGTGGGTGGCAGACAGAAGCTACATTAAAGCAGGGCTCGTTTTGGGCTTGAGGTTTGAAGAGGACGTTGAGCTGAGTTAGAGCCAGTCGAGCTTGATTCGACCCTTAAAAGCCTCGCCCACCTCTGGCCACTGGCCTGGCATCCCTCTCCTCTGCCTCTGCCTCTATGCAGTGCTGCACTATCTCTGCATTGCAGCAAGCAACAGGAAGCAAAGAATTCTGGGATTTTTGCGGGTATCATGTTGTCAGTGAGAATCCTTCTCAGAATTATTCTGCCACACGCATCTACACTTTAGCCTCCCATTTTCTTGCAGTTGCGACAAGCAAGTTATACTAGTTATAACTTGCCACCACCCCGTGCACATGAGGCGATACAATCTGACGAGGAACTCTAAAGGAAGAAATACCAAAGCAGCGCGGTGTATCCGGTGTATATTTTTTTCTTGACGTCACAGGCCACGTCACCGTGACATCTCTGACAGCCTCGGATCCAGTGGGCCAAAGGAGGCCCAGGCAGAGCACCAAGACCAATTGCCTAAAATTCCTTCGGAACAATGGCCCAGATTTATTAAGTTGTCATGCAGAGCAGTGCAGCAGCCATAAATGCTGTGCTGCGTGAAAAGGAGAGAGCAGGAGAGTGCCAAGTTTATTTTTAAAAAATGGCACTCTTCTCCCCTCTCCCTAGAACCGGCACTGAAATCAGCTGCCATGCGCCATCAAGACTCCTTTGCGCCAAGGTGCAAGGGTGTCTCCGTGAGTCTAGCATAAGTTTTGTACTGGAAGGAACCCTTATATTACAAAATACTATGCTGAGACTCACTTCAAGCCTTTTCCCTCCTCGCATGCGTGCTGCACAGTGCAGCACATATGCAAAGTCGGAAAAGGAAGGAGAAATGAAAGCATTTCTCTTTCCTTGCACCTACATTAAAAGGGCAGAGTTTTCTTAAGCTAAACACTGTCTACTTAGTTTAGTAAATTGGGTTCAGCGTCAGAAACCACCCAAGGTATGCCCCCTTGGCGCTAAGTAATGTTTGCATTACTTTCATGTTATTTCCAGCTCTAAAAGTTTAGCTCTGTAATGTAAATTGGAAAAAAAAGGTGCGCCGATTTGCGTCACTTTTCTGACGCAAAGCTGGCGTAAAATCTTAGTAAATATCCTGTAATGTTTGTCGTTAGACAGTAGGAAAGGGGGAATATGCTTCTTTTTTTCTGGTGCAACAAGTATCAGCGAACAGCTTTGGAAAAGGTGATATGTCTAAAAGGTGAGAACTTTTGGCTTTGCCAAAGCTTGTTATAAAGTAATTACACTTTTGACACTAATGACAAGATAAGTGTGTGAATCCTGTTTCTGGAAGGCAAGTCTTTTGCAGAATGGTCCATGCCAGCCCACAAGCGGTGTCACACCCCAACACAACCACATTTTTACACGTGTCCCAAGCACCACGCCTCCACCCCTTCAGCGCCGCCTACCTCAGTCCTGGAATTTATGCAACTCACCCATTACATAGCTGGGGGTGAAGTCTATCCCTTTTAAAAGATGATGCTGGGGCTGCCGCCTCTTGTGGGTTGGGCTCCAGTATTCTGTAGGAGGCTAGCACTGTTTCCAGTCAGTCGGCGTTTTACTAGGTACAACCAGTTTTTCTAGCTTCAAAACAAGATGGCAGTGAAGAAAGATTCCTGGCAAAGCGGTGTTGAGATTACTTATGGAATTTCAAGCACAGTTTGCAATGCAAAAAAAGTATCTTTTCGCTAGCATGAAATAGCAGTGGTAGCATTTATTGTCAGTCGGTGGGGTGCGTTTGTCATGTCCACAGCATTTTTCTTGTCTGCTATTAAACCTTTGTGTTGAGCAGCACCTAGTTCTTACATTTCATGCTGGGATCAGGTGTGCATGATAGTAGCTCATACACATTCAAATACTGGTGGTGACTCTGAAAGTTGAGCACATGTGAGCTGAACATGAGCGGTTTTTGGGTTAATTTGGTCATTTTAAAGTTAAACCTATTCAGACTAATACAGGACTATGGCAGACAGTTTAAAAATGCAGGGGAAGGAAGACTTCTATTACCTTTATCTTTTTTATCACATCCCAATGTTGTGTCTATCTACCACAAATGTCTGGGGATTAAACCACCAACCTTGTGACCACAGAGGACCCCACTTTGCCAGATTGAGATACGATATACTCCCTTCTAACCTTAAATTAGGTTTCCATCTGTGCTTTAATGGAGACTCATAGGCGTTGCGTCAATTTCTTTCTGTTGACTTTACTGCCGGATGGGAAGGTGGTTGCTCCAGACTAAATCATGCTCCCCTTTGCTAAATGACCACCTACCTACCTTTTTTAACTGCACTGCCTCTTGCTGCTTCCAGCTTGTAGCGCGCGCCCTCTGGCCCCTCTCTGCATTTAAAAAGTGCACTTCTGTGCCTCCAAGCACCACCACTTTGGTGGGTCCGGGTTCTGGGGATCGATTTTGGGTGCCATTTTGGATTGGGGCTTTACTCTCAGCGCCGGCCGCCATCTTTGAGCGGACTCGCGCGCGCAGGGTGACGGGAGAGCCTACTTAAGGCGGCTCCTTACGTGGCGGTGTCCCTGACCACCTACCACTTCGTGAAGCTCGCGCTGCACTAGCGCTGCGTTTTTAACAATTTTCCCTCTTATTTAGCTGGGTTTGTATTTGTTTAGCGCTTACCTTGTTTTTTAACTGCACTGCCTCTTGCTGCTTCCAGCTTGTAGCGCGCGCCCTCTGGCCCCTCTCTGCATTTAAAAAGTGCACTTCTGTGCCTCCAAGCACCACCACTTTGGTGGGTCCGGGTTCTGGGGATCGATTTTGGGTGCCATTTTGGATTGGGGCTTTACTCTCAGCGCCGGCCGCCATCTTTGAGCGGACTCGCGCGCGCAGGGTGACGGGAGAGCCTACTTAAGGCGGCTCCTTACGTGGCGGTGTCCCTGACCACCTACCACTTCATGAAGCTCGCGCTGCACTAGCGCTGCGTTTTTAACAATTTTCCCTCTTATTTAGCTGGGTTTGTATTTGTTTAGCGCTTACCTTGTTTTTTAACTGCACTGCCTCTTGCTGCTTCCAGCTTGTAGCGCGCGCCCTCTGGCCCCTCTCTGCCTTTAAAAAGTGCACTTCTGTGCCTCCAAGCACCACCACTTTGGTGGGTCCGGGTTCTGGGGATCGATTTTGGGTGCCATTTTGGATTGGGGCTTTACTCTCAGCGCCGGCCGCCATCTTTGAGCGGACTCGCGCGCGCAGGGTGACGGGAGAGCCTACTTAAGGCGGCTCCTTACGTGGCGGTGTCCCTGACCACCTACCACTTCGTGAAGCTCGCGCTGCACTAGCGCTGCGTTTTTAACAATTTTCCCTCTTATTTAGCTGGGTTTGTATTTGTTTAGCGCTTACCTTGTTTTTTAACTGCACTGCCTCTTGCTGCTTCCAGCTTGTAGCGCGCGCCCTCTGACCCCTCTCTGCATTTAAAAAGTGCACTTCTGTGCCTCCAAGCACCACCACTTTGGTGGGTCCGGGTTCTGGGGATCGATTTTGGGTGCCATTTTGGATTGGGGCTTTACTCTCAGCGCCGGCCGCCATCTTTGAGCGGACTCGCGCGCGCAGGGTGACGGGAGAGCCTACTTAAGGCGGCTCCTTACGTGGCGGTGTCCCTGACCACCTACCACTTTGTGAAGCTCGCGCTGCACTAGCGCTGCGTTTTTAACAATTTTCCCTCTTATTTAGCTGGGTTTGTATTTGTTTAGCGCTTACCTTGTTTTTTAACTGCACTGCCTCTTGCTGCTTCCAGCTTGTAGCGCGCGCCCTCTGGCCCCTCTCTGCATTTAAAAAGTGCACTTCTGTGCCTCCAAGCACCACCACTTTGGTGGGTCCGGGTTCTGGGGATCGATTTTGGGTGCCATTTTGGATTGGGGCTTTACTCTCAGCGCCGGCCGCCATCTTTGAGCGGACTCGCGCGCGCAGGGTGACGGGAGAGCCTACTTAAAGTCGCCCCCTTCCGCGCAGCGGAACGCGCAGGTGTACGCCTTCGCTTAGCCTGAGTCGTGCCAGAGTCCTGCCCGTCTGCGCCCGTCAGCGTCTCGGAGGCGGCGGGGCGGCAGCGGACTCTGACTAGGAGCTGGGAGGATGATACATTATACCTCTGCTACGCTTCGGTCCTTGCTTACTACATCTTGCCTGTGTCGCTCTGTGTTCCCCGGCCGACACAAGGGTAAACGTCGTTGCCCGGCGTGTGGCTGGTCGCCCACTGGGTCACGTTGCTGCACCCCTAGGACATCTAAAGTGCATGCGAAACATCTTTGTCTGCTGTTGAACACTAGATCGGTAGGAGGACATGCTCAGCACATCTACGATCTTCTTGTCAGGGATAATCCTCTTTGCCTGCTCCTGACCGAAATTTGGTTGGGTGAGGCGTCCAATCCGGACGTCTTTACTGCGATCCCTCCATCCTATAATATCTTCCGCCAAGACAGGGCGAAGGGTAGAGGGGGCGGAGTTGCTGTGGTGGTGAGGAAGAACATTTCCTGCTCTGTTCTTCCTGTTAACCCCATTGAGGGCTCTGAATCCCTGGGCTTTACGCTCAGACTGTCTCCAGTTCAAGCACTTAAGGGTCTGCTAGTCTACAGACCCCCTGGCCCAGTGTGTTCCTTTTGGGAGGATCTACAGACAGCCATCTCGGAGCTGGCGCTTTCTGCACAGCATTGCTTGCTGGCAGGCGATTTCAACTTTCATCTCGATGTCACGGACGATCCGAATGGGGCTAAATTGCTGGATATTACATCTCCGCTCGGCTTGACACCGTTTGTGTCAGGGCCCACACATGAGAGAGGGCATACCCTCGATCAAGTGTTCTCCTCTGTCCCAATTGTTGACATCGAAACACGGCCGGTGCTCTGGTCGGATCACAGTCTGATTGGGTTTTCCATGTTGGAAAATGGGCGGTCTGACATCTGCGCCCCCACGGTGCCCAGAACGGCTTCGAGAGCGCTGCACAGAGTGACGCCAGATATGTTGGAGCAGGCGCTCACGGAACATCCCTGCCTCCTCTCGGGGGATCCGGAAAGAAACACTGAGGCCCTGCAGTTATGGCTGACTGAGAGGTTAGATGATCTTGCACCAAGGGTGACCCCCCGGTCCTCGGTGATACGGCAGTCGGCACCGTGGTTTACGGAGGCGCTGCGTCTGGCTCGCAGTCAATGCAAGGTTGCTGAGCGGGCCTGGCGCCTTCAATATGATGGGGAGGCCAAACTCGCCTATAGATCGGCGGTGAAGGCCTATCATCGTGACATTCTGGGTGCCAAGCGGGAATATCTTGCCAGGAGGATTGAGACGGCGGCGAACTCCTGCAAGGAGATCTTCACGATTGTGAAGGAGTTCACGGCCCCTTCCTCCTATTCTCCCCCGCCTGTCTCTTCGGATGCGTGGGCATGTGATCTTGCCACTTTTTTCACCGACAAGATTAAGGCTATTCAGGCCTCCTTCTCGGAGAGCGTTGTGGAGGGCTGCTGTGGCCTCGGGGCAGGACTTGGAACATCGTCCCTGCCTACGGCAGTACTGGCTGACTTTCCACCTGTCTCAAGTGATATGTCCCGGGCCCTGCTGGCCAGTCTCAAATCTGGTTCCCCGCTTGACCCCTGCCCTGCCAAATTTTTGGCCGGGATGGCGGCAGTGGTGAATCCCCTGGTCAACCCTATCCTCAATGCCTCCTTGAGAGAGGGGAGTGTCCCTCGCACCTGGAAAAGGGCGATGGTGATCCCCCTCCTGAAAAAGCCTGGTCTTGATGCCGAGGTCTTGGCCAATTATAGGCCAATTTCACTGCTCCCGGCCCTGGCTAAGTTCACCGAGAAACATGTTCATGGTGTCTTGTCGAGCTTTTTAGAATCTAACAACTTGCTCCATCCGTCCCAATCCGGGTTCCGTCCGAACTTCAGTATGGAAACGGCGTTGGTGGAGGTCTCTGAGATCATCAGGGAGACCTTGGATGTGGGTGGCAAGGCCATGCTAGTCATGTTGGACCTGTCGGCGGCCTTCGACACCGTCCCTCATGAGGCGCTTCTTGCTAGGCTTCATGACATCGGCCTAAGGGGGACGGTGTTCAGATGGTTTTCATCTTTTCTGGAGGGCCGCCGCCAGACGGTCTAGGTTTCCCAGAGCTCCGCCGAGATGCCGCCATTGGGAGTTGGGGTTCCACAGGGATCTGTGTTGAGCCCGACATTGTTCAACATCTTTATGTCCCCCTTGGCGGCAGCGGTGGAGGCTTACGGAGCCCAGATCGTGTCCTATGCCGACGACACGCAACTCCTTTTCACATGTGCTAAAGACCAGCCATTTGATGGGGAGAGAATTCGGGACTGTCTGGATATGATCTTTGGCTGGTTCTAAAGGCCAACTCCAGTAAGTCGGAGGTGTTATTCTTCGGCTGTGTCACCGATCCCGAGTGGCGGCAGTGGTGGCCGGCCGCCATGTGTCCTCCGGCACAATCTTCCTTGGTGGCCAAAAATCTTGGCGTTAAGCTTGACAACAAGCTTTCTCTCAGATCACACGTTCTTGGCCTGGCTGGCACCTGTTTCGGCGTTCTGAAAATGCTCCGCAAGTTTCTTCCACTTCTTTCTGCGGAGCATAGACGGATTACGGTGCAGGCGCTTATCGGATCCAGGCTAGACTATGCCAATGCTCTTTTCCTGGGTCTTCCAGAGTACTTGGTCCAGCGTCTGCAGGTGACACAGAACTCGGCAGCGCGCGCAATCTTTGGTCTGCATAGACGCGCACGGGCATCTGGTCTTCTGCGGACGCTGCATTGGCTCCCGATCCGTAAGCGGATTATGTTCAAATCTTTGACGCTGGTGCATAAAGCTCTGTTTGGCTCAGGCGCAGGATATCTACAGAAGAGATTGGCTTTCTATCGCCCTGCCCGCTCACTGAGTTCGGAATCCCTTTTCACGGCTGTGGTTCCACGCGTGAGGAAGGCCCGGATTGGGGGGCGCTCCTTCAGCCTCAAGGCCTCCCAGCTGTGGAACTCGCTTCCACTGGAACTTCGCAGCACTCCCAATCTGCTTCAATTCAGAAGGAATTTGAAGACTTGGCTTTTTAATCTTTCTGTTTAGGTGGATTTTCTTCTTTGTTTTCTCTTGGGCTTTTGTTTTTCTTGTTATGTTGTTATACACTGTAGCTTTATGTGGAAAGCGCCGGGACACTCTTTTAGAGTAGCCGAGCGCTATATAAACACATTTTAACATAACATAACATAACAAATGTGATGTTTTTAAAGTTTGATAACTAAAATTTAAGCGAAAGATGATGTTAACAGATGGAGCAAGAAAATCCTTAGGAAATTCAGAGGTAGAATGTTTGAATGGATCTTAGCAAAAATGGGTATAAACTGCTCTTGACCAAGTTATCGCATCCTCGAATCATTCAAATTATGAATATATCATGAGAGGCAATAGAAGGTACACATTTTAACTGGCAGAGTGGATAATGAAGAAATCTCAGCTATCCACAATTATTACAATTTCATTGACACATCTAGTTTGCATCTGCCTGAAGCGCCGGACAGCACAACTGCCAGAGAAGGAATGTCCAGACCCCTTCAGAGACCCACGAAGGCCTGTTTTTTAAAGTGGTGTTAACACAACGAGTTTTCAGAAATACATATCACATATCACAGAGTATAACAGGTTGTTCCCTGTTGTTCCCTGTTCAACTTGAGACCTCCCAACATATCCAAGTACATTGGGGTCTTGTAACACCACTGCATACAATAGTTTTCAAACCATAACAGACATTAGCCATTAAATCTATAAGCTCACAATGAGAGTTAGTTAAGTTATAAAGACAAAGAGTTGAAGGATGCAGGCAGTATCATACCCCAGAGCAATAGTTCTTACCCTTTTGACTTCTTTCAACCCCTACATAATCAATACTGGAACCTGGGGACCCCCACTGAGTCATTCTTAGATTCCAGGGACACCCCGAGTCATTACTGGAAGCCAGGGATCTCGGCATAAGCATTTATGATGATTCAAAATGCAAAACAATATACACAAATACAGAAGCAAGGATTTATTGAACAACTACAGACACATGATATAAAATTTGATTTAATTCACAAACAAATATTTTTAAAAATGTAAATGTTGATATTGATGAGGATAGTTGGAGCTCTTCTTCATTCAATTGAGGTGACTCATCTTCCATACTATACTCTGTTTGATGCACTTGCACTGCTCCCACAAATCTGTATTCCGCATTCTGCATTTCGGGATAACATCACTGAATTCCACTTTGCACCCAGACTTAACACAACACAGTCTGAGGATACTAACTTACCATTTAACCTCCAATTTCAAATTCCTTCACATTTACAGAAGGTTTTAAAATATTACATTGTTTCTTTATTTATATGCACTTTATAAATCTTTTAATATTATTCAATTTTCTAAGCAGTCACGGACACTCTCAGTTGGGCTTGTGGATCCGCAGGGGTCACCGGACCACAGGTTAAGAATCACTAACCCTAGAGAGATAATAAAGCAGAAGTGATGGAGGAAGACTGGAGAAATAACAAACCACAGCAATCTCTACTGTACAGGACAAAGAGAAACAGAGAGCAGGGGTGGGGGTGGGGGGCAGTCTTCAAATCAGGCATTCTGCAGGCTGAGTAGCTACAGCCAACAAACAATCACAGCCATTCTTTTACATCAAGTGAGAACTTGCAACCCATGAATGATCTTTCTTTGACAACTGAACTGCCTGGATAATGCCCACTTTGCTACCTTGGCCCTGGCTATTTGCAGAAACATTGTGCTCCAACGTTTATTAGATCAGCAAGACCCAGCAATACTAAGAAAGCCTACTCAACGCTACAGAGAAGGTGTTCTCAATCGTCAGCCCAGGATTTGGACCTTGGAATGCTCAAGGGTCCTAACTCTGATATGGAGCAATCATTGCATCATGTAGCTTCTTACACTTAAAGAATCACAGGCTTGTTCCTGTTGATAAATGTTGTCATCTCTCACACTTTCAAGGTTATACCCATGCTGTGAGAGCTGCTCCTGCCTTCTGAATGTCAGACCTACATCCCACTTCTTCTTCCTTCCTTCATTGTCTTAACAGAGCACACTAGTCAACAGGGCCAGACTGGGAACCGAAACTGGTCCTGGCAAACTGCTCAGCCTTCCCCCTGGGGGTGAGGTGGGGGGTGCAGCGAGCTGTTTGCTATAGCCAATTGCGGCTGATTTTGTTACAGGGGGATGATATTGCCGGCCCCGGGTAACAAAAACAGCCCCGCCCGGACCTAAAACCGGCCCCCACCCTGGCAGCCTACCGGGGAAACGCTTGGTGCACGCTACGGCCAGTCCGGCCCGGCTAGCCAAGCTCATATTTGCACGTTCTCACACCCTTTACTCTGACTGCTTCGCCTTCCCATCAGCCACCTGCAGTCCACTTGCATTTGGCAGAGTGAAGGCCCTGCTCATTTTAGCTTGCATATCCCCCAACCATCCACTCACTCTGTATTCGACTATAATAGTTGGCCAAGGAATGTTTGTTCTGAAGCTGATACACGTGAAGTGCGAGAGGAATGTGTTTTTGAGCCCTTCCCCATTTCTTTTACATGCTAAAATGTTCACTTTGAAAAGACAGATGCCAGTAAAGAGGGTTTCCTGTAACCTCCTGGTACGCTGCCTGAATTCCATGCTTAATTGAATCTCAGAAATCTTGAATTTTCTGTACAGAAGCATGTTCTTACATACGTTGTACACAGTGATACCAGTGATATGAACTTGACAAAAGCCCAGGGTCAGAGAGGCTAAAGGCATTCATGCTCATCATATATCTATTTCTCTAGAATTCATTAAATCAAATCAAATCTAATATCTTTATTTAGATATAACACAGATATCTTTAAAAGAGAATACAAAATTCACATTGTGTACCAAATGTTAAAATGAATACAGAAAAACGCGATCCGTTACGACAATCGTAACATTTTAAAATAGAATATAAAAACACGGATGTGTAATGTACCAGGGTGAGGGTAGGTTAACATAGTATGCAAGAGTCTTCACCCCTTTTATGTTACTCCCATAGTCAGTGGTATCTTACATATAAGAACAACCCAATATTCTTAGGGATACTGCTCATGCTCTTTTCATTTTATCCTCCGTAGAAATTGGGTATGTTGTAAGGTGTATTAAATGGTTAAAAGGGATAAGGGGGAGGCTTTATAGGACCTCTTTTGCTTAAATTACGGTATGCTTGCTGAATGAAATTTGCTAGTCTTATGTTTAAGACTATATTTTCATGGTTCAAAGCCACAATAATGGCTTGCCTGCAAGACTGGGCACCCAGCCTATTCCATTCAGCTTTTCGTTTGCACCTGCGTTGGGAATTAAAGAGTGGACAAATGCAGACCACATGCAACAGAGTTTCGGCCATTTTACCACACCCTCTGCAAGTTGGATCTTCCACCGTGCGTTGCCAGGAAGGCAGATCTTGCAGAAATCGCCAGTCACCCATTCTAATAGCTATAAGGCTACGTTTTAGGTACAGTGAGTATGTACAAGGCAGGTAGGTGGCGGGGGCTAGCTGTCTGTACGAATTTATGAGAGCCCAGGCGTGGCCAGGGCCGGACTGGCTACCGGGCAGTTTGGAATGCTGCTGAGCTGGAGGCTGATTTTGTTGATGGGGACCTGCGTGTACTAAACAAAATTTGTTTTGCTTTTAATATTTCGAAGCACACGCAGGTCTCCATGAACAAAATCAGCCCACACTGCAATGAAATCAGCCCCCAGCTCTGCAGCATTCCAAACTGCCCGGTAGACAGTCCGGCCCTGGGCGTGGCTACATTTCGCAAAAAGTGCTTTTGTCTGTGATAAGTGATCTCAATCTCACACATTTTTTGATGGCCATTTTAAATGTTGTCTGGCTGGGGTTAAGGGCCCATAGGTCACTCGCTGACATTTGATGGATGGCGTCCTTAAGGAGGCGACCAAACGTTCCATCTGGATTTTTCTGGGAGATTTCTAACCAGACTAAAGAATCTAATGTGCCTGGGTCCGCTTGTCTCAGTTTATGACAGAGGTTTAAGTAAGTCCCGATGTTGGAAGCCTCATAGTTTGTTAGCCCCATCTCTAATCTTATCTGTGCTGCAGATGCAGAATTTGGCAGCTGGAGAACTCTTTTATATATTCTGGTCGTATGTTGATTTAAAACAATGTTCAGTTTACCCCTGTATATCTCTATGCCATATGATAGGGTAGGGCCTATTTTTGCTCTCATGACTTCCAGGAGAGGCGTAAGTGTAGGGCCTGAGAGATTTTTAGGGAGCTTACCTAGTGACACCGCAAGAGTTGTAGCGTTGGCTGTAATCCCATTGCCCTGTTTCTTAAGATTACATCTGGAGTCCAGATGGACATCTAGATATTTGTATAACTGGCCTATAGCGAGACTTGTATTGTTGAATGACCACCCGCCACCGGCGTGTCGTTTTTTACCAAAGGGGACAACTTGCGTTTTCTTAAGGTTGACCTCTAGTTGGTTCGTGGTTGTGTAACTAAGCAGTTTGTCGAGGAGCCTTGCAGCCCAACCCTGGTGAGGCTAAAAAGAACAAGGTCATCGGCGTACAGAAGGTTACTTATAGCCGTGCCTCCCACCTTTGGGGGATGACTGTTTGTGTCATCTAGAGTGCTTGTCAGATCTGATATAAACAGGTTAAAAAGAAGAGGGGCCAGCACACATCCCTGCTTCACACCTCTAGTTGTCATAATTTTCCGCGAGAGATGTGTGCCGGACCCCAACTTCACCCGGACCCAGGTACGGGAGTGAAGTTGAATGATTGCCTCCAATAGTTTATCAGGGATCCCCCACTTCCTTAGTTTTTTCCCATAGAGCCGCTCTAGGGACCCTATCAAATGCTGCTTTGAAATCGACAAAGCAGCAGAGCATTGACCTAGATGTTAAGAGTGCTTTGTCGACAATGGTTGACACTGCTAATAGATTGGTCTTGGTCCCTGAGTTAGCAACAAACCCTGTCTGGTTCAACGGTATCAGGTTATGTTCCTTTGCCAATTCCAATTCCAAAAATTCTTTATTTCGGCCACATAGGCCATAAAAGATACAATTAAATACAGTACATATATTACACAGTATTTACATATAAAAAGATCTACTGGATCTGCATGGGGTAAGGAATACATGGTACCAGATCAGGGGGACATTTTCTTCCTTATTATCCATGCTGCCATTAGGAATTTTGAAACAGCAAAGACAATATGGCCCAGGGTATTAGTTTTCATAACCCTGTATGCCTGTAAGTACTCCCTAAAACCCAGGTTTCGGCACAACGGTGCTATCCAACGCTTCCTGGGACTCTGGTAGGCGTGGCAAACAAACATTATGTGTAAATCATCTTCATCCTGAGTTTTGCAACAAGGGCAAAGTTTGTCACCCCCTGTGGACCATTTATGGGTGAATACTTTGGTGGGGAGTGTACCAAACCTCCATTGCAGGAACAGTTTCCTCGCCAAAAGAGGAAAGATAAAATCCATAAAAGGTTCGAAAAGCCTTTGTTCTGAAAAAAAAAAAAGGTTCGAAAAGATAAGAATTTTTGGATTCCATAAAACGTCCCGTCAAGGTGCCGCTGTTATGAGCATTATCCATGTCAACCAGATTTTTGTTTTTGTAGAGCTGGGTGAGAGTTTTGCGCGTAATCCTTTGGCAGCCCTGAGCTGGATCATCCCATAGGTCTGGCAAGTTCAAACTGTGCAATTCCGTCTTGATAAAAGCCAGCCAGGGAATTGTGTTGCTACCATTCAGCCTCAATACATGAACAAGGTCCTGTCTGTAATGGTACAGTTCCTCGGTAGTCCATATCCGGTGCCAAAACTTCACGGGTTTCGACAGGAGATCTTCAGCAATGGAGTGTAAACCCAAGTCTAGTCTTAGGGGGAGGAGTGGCGTACCTTGCGGGAGAGCAAGTAGGCGTCTCAAAAAACTATTTTCCACCGCTGCCAGTGCCTTCCCTGCTTTGTGACCCCACAACTCACTGCCATACATGGCTGCTGCCTTCGCTTGGGATCTATATGTTTCCAGGGCCGGGCATACAGGCTTAAAGGTGGACTTGTTTGCCACCTTCAGGAGTGCGCCCGATAGCTGGGATAGTTTTAGCCTTGATCTCGCTATCTGGCAGTCCCAAGCTAAGTTTTCTTGTAGTGTTACCCCCAGATATATAAAGGTCGAGACCCTCTCAAGACTAACTTCCCCGAGTTTTGGATTGGGTCTGGTTTTGGTAGGGGGATTGAAGATCATGAACTTAGTTTTTTCTGTGTTCACCTCCAGCCCATGTTGACGACAGAAGAGGCCAAAACCATTCACAATCCTCTGGATTCCCATGGGGGATTTGGAAAGCAGGAGGGTATCGTCAGCAAACATAATTGCCGGGACCCTCCTGCCTGCCAAAAGCGGGGCATCATTGTCCTTAACAGTGTCAAGATGTTGAATGACACTGTTAATGAAAAGACAGAACAGGGTTGGCGCCAAGACACAGCCCTGCCTGACTCCTCGACGGACCGGAAATTTGCCCGAGAGCTTGCCATCCCTCCCACACCTCACTTGTGCATAGTTGTTCTCATGCAACCTGATGATAATACTAAGGAGGTGGGGGGGTACTCCTAGCTTCTGCAGAACCTCCCATAGTTTCCCTCTAGGGACTAGGTCAAAGGCTGACCTCAGATCCACGAAGACCATGTACAGTCTTCCTCCCTCTAGAGTTACGGTCTTCCAATATAGAAGGAGAAGGCGGAAGATCTGGTCCATGGTCGACGTGTTCTTTCTGAAGCCAGCCTGAAGGGGGCTCATGATGTCATTGTCCTCCACCCAGTCCAGGAGGTGATTAAGGATAAGGCGTGCAAAAAGCTTTTGGGGTATATCTATTAGGCTAATGGGCCTATAGTTCACGGGGAGCAGAGTAGATCCCTTCTTGTGGATCGGAACAATCTCTGCCCCCAGCCACGACCCGGGGATTGACATACCTCCTAGAATGGCATTGAAAAGAATGAGAAGGTACGGACCCCAGATGTCCGAGTGATGCCTGAACAGATCCCCAGGTAGCCTATCCAGACCTGGCGCCTTCCCCGTGGATAAATGCTTCAGGGCTGCCTCCACTTCTCCCAGGGATAGTTCCATGTCATGGTCCTGTGCGCCGCAGGGCGCTAGCAGGGCTATATCAGGGCAGGAGTTAGTGTCTTGGTAAAGCGCCCCAAAATGGGCCTCCCAAACCTCGGGGGCAATGTTGGGTTCCACTGCTTTTTTAAGTTCCCCTATCCCATTATTAACAAGGGCCCAGAATTTACGGGAGTCCCTGACTTTTAGGGCATCATGAAGATCTTGCCAGTGATTCCAGTCCCACTCGGTCCTAGCAGTCGCCATCACTGCTTATAGTGTTTCCTAAGGTCACGTACCTTGGCCTTATTAGACCCCTCTTTTATTGCAGCAATAAGCTCAGACTTTGCTGCCCTACAAGAGGAGGTACACCAGGTGGGAACATGGGTCTTTTTCTTTCGATTTGGCACCACCGGGTGAAATACCTCAGCCAAATCCCTCACAAGATCCTGGTGAATGCCACCCAGTTTCTCATTATATTCTGGGGTTCTTGGTGCATTTAGAAGTGCGTCCACCTCCATAAACCTTGGGAGTGCCAACTCGTATAGCTTACTGATTGCCTCTTCTGAACTCACAAGCTTTCCCCACTTAACCCAGCGCCTGTTAGTTGTAAGGACCAGTTCCCCCGTGTCTCCCCCTGGACTTTCTATCAATATGCCCGCTAAATGCAGGGGCCACTGGATGTTTAAACAAAGGGCATTGTGGTCACTATCTGACCTGTTTATTACCCTAAAGTCGAGGACTTTGGGCCAAAGTGTAATATCTAGCATGATATAATCTAGCCTCGACTCATGGCCCCTCCTGTTGAAAGTACACACTGAGGGGGTATCGGAAGGGGTACGCCCATTACAAGCCCTCAGTGCGTAGTTCAGGGTAAGGGACATAAGTTGTATTGCAAGGGGGGACCAGGCTTTAGGATGAGGGGAAGACGAGGGTGGGACCCCCCAGTAGTCATCCTCGGCCGTGAGGGCACCCTCCAATATGCCCTCGAGAGGTTCAAAGTGGCAGTTGAAGTCTCCTCCAAGCACCACCTTGAAATCTCCCGGGAGTTGCCCCAGGAAGAAGGACAAGTCGTTTAGGGTTGGTGATTCATTTGGCGCAGCAACTGGTCGCGAGTAGACATTCACAATAGCCCATGATGGTTTACCAGGCCATGTGAGCCGAACGCACTGGATGTCCTGCGAGAACGTGTGCACCTGTTCCGCCTGGCACCCAGTGTGACTCGCGATCCAGATTGCCAAGCCACCTGACGGCCTCCCCCTCCCACTCCATTTGGCAGGGATTTCAAATACTTCAAACCCTCTCCTAGTTTGGGTGTCCCTCGCCCATGTTTCCTGAAGAAGGAGGATGTCACTACTACCCACTAAATGGTCCCACTCCGGTGTGCCTTCCTTATTTGCAATGCCTGCCACATTCCATGAGACAATTCTCAAGCCCTGATCTGTTGGTAGAGGGCCTTGACCTACAATAGGAGGTTGCGCAAAGACTGTGGGTGGGTGAATTCCTGGCAAAGCAGTAATGCAATCCCCGATGGCGGATGGACCAGCCAACTCCGCTATCCCGGGTTGCAGGATATGGTCAGTCCCGGTGTTGGGTGGAGGCCCCTGTTGACCCAGACTGTCACCCGTGCTAAGTGATCGATCTTTAGCGTTATCCTGCGGGCCATGTTCAATTACAGGGGCTGCACTCACTCCCACCCGACTTTGCACCTCATCTTTAGCATTATCCTGCGGACCATGCTCAGTTACAGGGGCTGTACTCTCTCCCACCCGACTTTGCACCTCATCCGCCATCTTCCCAGGGCTGAAAGAAGTCACCCCGGTTTGTGGTCAGTCGACCTGATCTAGGCAGGAAAATCTATTATGATGTATGAAATTTGCCTGGGCAGGTGGTAGGTAATGCCTTGGTCTGTAGCGTGAGCCATCTACCGCAAAGCCTACTCTAGTCCACCCCTTCTCCCCCCCTGCCTCTGTATTGCTAACATTTGGGTAGAAGTGTGAGAGGGGGACTAGTTTGATATTGGACTTGTCAGGCCTTACAAGCCAGTTGCAGATGTAGTTAGCAACGTGGGGGCTTTTAAAACTTATAATAATACAATCCCCTGCCCTATTCTTTGGCGTAAGACCAATCCAAGGGATCCTCCTAACCATCAGGACCTCGCCTTTCAGGTTAGGAGGCAGCGGCCTATTAATACTAAGCCAGCTTATCACCTTATTGCGTAAAGAGTCTTGAGGCTCCCTCATATCACCAGTTAACTCAGGTAATCCCACAATGATTGCCGTGTATGGGACTGCTTCTTTGGGCAGGTTAACCACCCTGCGCCTGTCAAAAGGGGGAGTGGTACCATCAATAGGACCATTGGTAGAGTTCACTACTCCCCCTGTTTGTGGTGCAGGAAGTTGCTTAGATCTCCTTGGGGCCGGGACAGGGGGCCTAGGTGCTGAAGGTGGCAAAGGGTGCGTCTGGGGAACAGGCGCACCGTCCGTACTCAGCAATACCGTATTGGAGCCCTGGGACGGTGCAGAGAGCAACGGTCTATTCCCCGATGGTGCCCGGGGGGCTGGAGGGGCATTTATCGCATTTATGGCTGACCCAGGACTTTTCCTTAAGTGACTGTTTTCCAAGGCCTTCAGTCTAGTCTCTATGGCGTCCAATTTAGCTGAGATGGGGATTAGCAAATTCTTCATGATATCTGTGAGTGAATTAATTAATGTGTCAGTGCTATTAGAAGTTGCCCCACCAAAAATAAAAGGGCCCGAGTGCAAGGGTAGGGCGGCGGGAGTTGGAGAGCCCATGTGAATCGGCCTGGACCCTGACAAATTAAGATCAGGGGAGGCGGAAATGTCTGTACTGTCAACCTGGTTTAGCTCTGTTGTGTCGACTTTAGCCCTCTTTGCCTTCTTTGCTTTCCTGGACCTTTTCCTTTTTGGAGGCTGTTCCACGCCACTGCCTGCCGGGTCTGGAAGCAGGTCGACCTGGCCTGCATCTTGCAAGTCTATTCCCCTAATTTCCGGAATGGCAGGATGGTCAGAGATCCCAGATAACCGGGAGGAGTTCCTATCCCTCTGCGTCAAGGGAGTTCTTAACTGCTGAAGGACCGACTCAATCGTCTGATCAATACTGTCCATTAATGACATATGGGTGGCATCCAGTGGGATCGGTGTGCTAGCATCTGTAGAAAAAGTATCCCCCTGTTCCAAGAACACACTTTCCGGACCCATCTCGAGGTGCGCCTCTGTGATTGACGAGCATTTGCTAGCTTGATTACTCGCCTTTGGGAAGAATTTTTCCAGAGTACTTAGACCTTGTTGGGCGGACTTACTTCGTGAAGTTCTGGTCGCCATTATGGAGTGTGTAGGGAGGCGCTACGGGGCAGGGAGCGTCAGAGGGGTGGCCCGGTCCGGTCTCTGCCGGCCTCTAACGGCCTAGAACGGCCCGCTCTTTGCCCGGTCTTCGCCCCTGGCTTCGGCCCGCGCGCGTCCCGCGTACGCGTGATTGGGCGGGGCTAAATAGGGAGGAAGGGAGGAGGGCGGGAAGAGTCGCAGGTGCGCTGGTGACCTGAGCGCTACTCCTGCTGGGACTCGCAGTCCCGCCCTCGCAGTCCACGGAGCCCCTTTCAGTCCAGGGGGGCCAGAAACGCCACACGCCGCTTTCTCCCACCTTCAGGTAAGCTCCTTACAGGACGAAGCAGTCACCAGCTACGAGCGGCACCCGCGGAGCAGGGGCCGCGAGCAGACTTTAAACAGCAGGAGGAGGGAGGAGGGGGGAGGGCGGGAAGAGTCGCAGGTGCGCTGGTGACCTGAGCGCTACTCCTGCTGGGACTCGCAGTCCCGCCCTCGCAGTCCACGGAGCCCCTTTCAGTCCAGGGGGGCCAGAAACGCCACACGCCGCTTTATCCCACCTTCAGGTAAGCTCCTTACAGGACGAAGCAGTCACCAGCTACGAGCGGCCCCCGCGGAGCGGGGGCCGCGAGCAGACTTTAAACAGCAGGAGGAGGGAGGAGGAGGGAGGGCGGGAAGAGTCGCAGGTGCGCTGGTGACCTGAGCGCTACTCCTGCTGGGACTCGCAGTCCCGCCCTCGCAGTCCACGGAGCCCCTTTCAGTCCAGGGGGGCCAGAAACGCCACACGCCGCTTTCTCCCACCTTCAGGTAAGCTCCTTACAGGACGAAGCAGTCACCAGCTACGAGCGGCCCCCGCGGAGCGGGGGCCGCGAGCAGACTTTAAACAGCAGGAGGAGGGAGGAGGGGGGAGGGCGGGAAGAGTCGCAGGTGCGCTGGTGACCTGAGCGCTACTCCTGCTGGGACTCGCAGTCCCGCCCTCGCAGTCCACGGAGCCCCTTTCAGTCCAGGGGGGCCAGAAACGCCACACGCCGCTTTCTCCCACCTTCAGGTAAGCTCCTTACAGGACGAAGCAGTCACCAGCTACGAGCGGCACCCGCGGAGCAGGGGCCGCGAGCAGACTTTAAACAGCAGGAGGAGGGCGGAGGGGGGAGGGCGGGAAGAGTCGCAGGTGCGCTGGTGACCTGAGCGCTACTCCTGCTGGGACTCGCAGTCCCGCCCTCGCAGTCCACGGAGCCCCTTTCAGTCCAGGGGGGCCAGAAACGCCACACGCCCCTTTCTCCCACCTTCAGGTAAGCTCCTTACAGGACGAAGCAGTCACCAGCTACGAGCATTGCCCATGTCTCACGTCCTCCAAAAGGAGGCCTGCGTAGTGCTTAGCCTCAATGTCCAAGAGGGCAATGAGTCTGCAGTTGTTCGGCGCGGCGCGAGATCCTGACTGGGAACCAAAACTGGTCCTGGCAAACTGCTCAGCCATCCCCCCTGGGGGTGAGGTGGGGGTACGGCGAGCTGTTTGCTATAGCCAATTGTGGCTGATTTTGTTACAGGGGGATGATATTGCCGGCCACCGGTAACAAAAACGACCCCGCCAGGACCTAAAACCGGCCCCCACCCTGGCGGCCTACCGGGGAAACGCTTGGTGCACGCTACGGCCAGTCCGGCCCGGCTAGCCAAGCTCATATTTGCACGTTCTCACACCCTTTACTCTGACTGCTTCGCCTTCCCATCAGCCACCTGCAGTCCACATGCATTTGGCCAAGTGAAGGCCCTGCTCATTTTAGCTTGCATATCCCCCAACCATCCGCTCACTCTGTATTCGATTATAATAGTTGGCCAAGGAATGTTTGTTCTGAAGCTGATACACGTGAAGTGCGAAAGGAATGTGTTTTTGAGCCCTTCCCCATTTCTTTTACATGGTAAAAATGTTCACTTTGAAAAGACAGATGCCAGTAAAGAGGGTTTCCTGTAACCTCCTGGTACGCTGCCTGAATTTCATGCTTAATTGAATCTCAGAAATCTTGAATTTTCTGTACATTAGCATGTTCTTACATACGTTGCACACAGTGATACCAGTGATATGAACTTGACTAAGGCCCAGGTTCAGAGAGGCTAAAGGCATTCATGTTCATCATATATCTATTGCTCTAGAATTCATTAACTCTTACACGTATAAATAACCACGATCTCCAAGTAATGTAATGTATTGTAATTAGTGTTTGTATAGCGCAGGTTACACTCCAGGGAGCATCTTAGCGCTTCAGAGTGTAAGTGGGGCCTCAGGTCGAGCCTTTTAACACTCCATCCTCTAGTTTCTTGAACACCCGCTTACCTCATGTTGTTCTTGCAGTGAGGAGTTCTCATGAAAAGCAAATTTTCTTCCTCTGTTCATGGACATCAAAGCAGTGGAAATGACATCACAGCCACATGTTGCCTCCCTTTCCCCCTGGGATATTTGCGGGCATCATGTTCCCAGTAAGAATCATTCCCAGAATTCCTCTACCACGTGCATCTACTACACCTTAGCAGCCCATTTTCTAGCAGTTGCATCAAGTGCGCTGTACCATGCCACCACCCCATGACCATTGAGTGATACAATCTGCTCAGGAACTTTAATGGAAAAAATACCACAGCAGGGCGGTGTATATTTTTTTCCTGATGTCATAGACCACGTCGACGTGGCATTTGACAGCCTTGGGTCCAGTGGGCCAAAGGAAGAGAAGGCAGAATGCTGCTTTCACACAGCCCTAGAAGGCCCTTCCCTGTTGACGCCACTTCACTAAAGGATGCACAGGTTAGGATATCCCTTTTTAGCTTAAACTCAGGTTATCGGCCGGGACACTGGAATTATGCAATTATGCGGCTGCATTGATTTTCGCATAATTGTAGAATTGCTGGATTTGCCACACAATTAATCAACTGCTGCACAATCAGCTGTGTTTCAAGTTCAAACGGTTCAAAGGTTTGTAAAAACACAGTGACGCTTGTTGATGTGCAGTGGAAGACCCTTTGCAAAGGTTGACTGGTCACCTTTATGCAGCATATTGCTATATTTGGGTGTTATACTAGTACTAATGAGGCACATCAAATGCCCAGACACTTTTAACAAGCTTACAAATGACAAAATAATGTAGTAGTACCATCACAAAATGTTCTGCATAATGCCACAGCATTTGCCTTTTTCTTGCTGCATAATTTACTCAACCCTGCAGCATAATTTGACCCTCCCCTGCCGCATCATTCCAGTTGCCCTGGTTATCAGTTGTAAGTTTTAAATGGGAGGTACTCAGGTGATTCTCTGAGCAGTAATGTCCATACTTCATTTGCTAGATCTGATTTAACTTTGATTGCATTGCTGTAGTTGTATAGGTTATTCGAGTTTGGCATTTCCTAGAGACCGGAAAGAGACCTGAGCCAAACGTTCACCGTAAATTGTGCAACACCAAGACCAATTGCCTATAATTCAGGCACAAATTTTGTTGTCTGACAGTACAAACTGGGGAATATGCTTCTTTTTGTTCTGGTGCAACACACATTGGTGAACAGAATTGGAAAGGGCAATAGGTCCAAAAGTTGAGAACTGTTGGCTTTGCCAAAGCTTGTTATAAGGTAATTACACTTTTGACACTAATGACAAGATAAGTGTGTGAATCCTATTTCTGGAAATCTAGTCTTTTACAGAAAGCTGCGTGCCAGCCCAGAAGCGGTGTCACACCCCAACACGTCCACATTTTTACACGTGTTCCACCCCTTCCTGGAATCTATGTAACTCACCCATAACATAGCTGAAGGAGGAGCCTAGCACTTTTGAAATTGGAAACAACCTTTACAATGCAGTCATTACATCACAACATCCTTTACGTTGCATGTCATTACAATGCAGCCATTATATCGCATGTCACTACAACGTATGTCATTACAACACATGTCAATAAAACGCAGGCATTACATCGTAAGTCATTACAACGCATACCATTTCAACCCATAGTACCTTTACACTATCCAACACTTACACTACTGTTGCACTCACTGGAGTTAGAATAGTAATTTTTACCCCTACACTATCCAACACTTACCCTACTGTTGCACTCACTGGAGTTAGAATAGCAATTTTTACCCCTACACTATCCAACACTTACCCTACTGTTGCACTCACTGGAGTTAGAATAGTAATTTTTACCCCTACACTATCCAACACTTACCCTACTGTTGCACTCACTGGAGTTAGAATAGTAATTATTACCCCTACACTATCAAACACTTACTTTAAATGCGATGAAATGGTATGCGTTGTAATGGTATGCGTTGTAAATGTAGTATGCGTTGTAGTGGAATGCGTTGTAATGGATGTTGCGGTGTAAAAAATGTGTTGTAAAGGTATGCGTTGTAAAAGTATGCACTGTAATGACATACATCCGTCAGAGTAAGAATGCCCAGACCAAAACTGGCCATTAGCCAACAAAGCTAAGGAGCTCACAATGAGAGGTAGCTGAGATTTGAAGACAAAGGGACTCATTTTCGAGGCCCCTAGCGGCACTTTTGTGCTACCGGATTGGCACTTTTTTGATGTTAACCTTTTAACTTCTTTCGACACCCACATAACAATAACTGGTACCTGCTACCCCCACTGAGTCATTACTGGAAGCCAGGGATCCTGACCTAAGCATTTCTAAAGATTTGAAATGTAACACAATACACAAAAATACCGCAAGCATTCATCAAACAAATACACACGCATTATAAAATATTTCATTTAATTCACAAACAAATATAAAAAAATATTAAATATTCATATTAATGGGAATATTGGAGCTTTTTTCAATTCAATTGAAGCCACTCATGTTCCTTACTATATTCTGTTTGATGTACTTGCACTACTCCCACAAATCCGTACTCCGCAGTCTACATTTTGGGATAAACATCACTGAATTTCACATTCCACCCAGACTGAACATAACACAGTGAGATGATACTAACTGAAGTTTTAAATTACTTCACATTTACAGCAGGGTTTAACGTTTTCAGTTTTACCCGGCAGTTCAGTTGTCAAAGAAAGATTGTTCATGGCTTGAGAGTCCTCACTTGATGTAAAAGAATGGCTGTGATTGTTGTTGGCTGTAGCTTGCAGAATGCCTGGTTTTGAAGGCTGCAACCATCACTCTGACTGCTTCCCCATTCCCATCAGCCACCCGCAGTCCACATGCCTTTGGCAGAGTGAAGGCCCTGCTCATTTTTGCTTGCATATCCCCAAGCGTCCACTCACTGTGCATTCGACTATAATAGTTGGCCTAGGTGTGTTACACTGAAGGAATGTGTGTTGTTAAGCTGATACATGTGAATCGCGACAGGAATGTGTTTTTGAGACCCTTCCAATTTCTTTTACATGCTAAGAATTTTCACTTAAAAAAAAACAGATGCCAGTAAGAGTGTTTCCTGTAAACTGCTGGTATGCTGTTTGAATTTAATGCCTAATTGAATCTCAGAAATCTTGATTTTCCAGTACAGAAGCATTTGCCTGCATAAGTTGCACAAAGTGATACCAATGATATGCGCATGCCAAAAGCCCAGGTTCAAAGAGGCTAAAGACATTCATGTTCAACTTATATCTATGGCTCTAGAATCTATAAAACCTTACAAGTAAACATAACCACGAATCTCCAAGTGAGGCCACAGGTTAAGCCTTTTAACACTTCACCCTCTAGTTTGTGGAATACCACCTTACCTCATGTTGTTGCTGCAGTGAGGAGTTCCCTAAAAAGCCATTTTCATGTAGGGGTCACATCACGGTCATATTTCAACCCTGTAAATTTCACACTTTTGAATCATTGTCGGTGCCTGTTAGAAACCATGAAGAGCCTGTCAAGGTCAACTTGAACAAAATCATGATGGTGTCCCTTGAAGGACCAGCCTTCGTGATTTCCTCGTCCCTCTCACATACACTATTATTCCTCTTGACCAGATAGAAGTTCACTTTGTGAAGTTGCCCTCATGTCCCCTGCACTGTGGGTTATGCTTCCATGGAGGTTACCACCACCGCTAGACCTTGTTGCACAAATGTTCACAAACCACATCAATGGATCTGAAGACTTCTATGAATTTCAGCCGTTGTATATTTTGCACAAATTGTGGAAGCAGTCCTAAAGCTTTACTTTTTCGAAATAATCCTACAGAAAACCCCGTCTATTCTCGATATTTTACAGCTTTTCTTCACCCTGCCTCCCCCTGCTGTCTTACAAAAACTGTTTAAGATTAAGCAGATGTTCCACAATTTTTGGCAAGTAACATATCACACGTGCTTTATGTAAATCCAGATGTTTACACTGGTGTCATTTCACCAGACCACAGGAGTTTAAGAGTCCCCTCATGAATAAGTAGGGTAAGATGGCCAGCTCCATACATGTTTTTGGGGAAAGAGAAGGGTGTTATTCCTCTTTAGGTTTCCTTTTTTTATATGCCACAAAATGTTGCCATCCTCAAACACCCTTGGTTGCATTGGCAAACCAATGGATTTGGCTTGCATGTTGTGTGTTGAATAACTGTTTATTTTAAAAATGCCTGCAGAATGGAAAAAATTAAAAAATGATTGCTTTCTGTATACAATGCATATACAATTTAATATGTGGGGATTGCATGTCCTTTTGAGAAATTGGTCCCTTCGGCATTGCAAAGTAATCACTCCATGGGGGGGAGATGATACACCAAAGAGCCAACAGCATGAGGTGAGAGAGGGAAATACTCTATAAGCGATAAAAAAAAGCCATGCCCTTCATTCCTCTTCAGGAGTATTAGTGGCAGGTCTGAATGTGGGCCGTTGCTACTACCGCCAGAGGCGTCCTTTGTCTCAGAAAAATTTCATTTTTGCACACATTCAAAGCACTGCTAAACAAATGTGCCTTATCGATGCAAAATGTGACTGTTTGTGGTAAGGAGGGTGATAATTATTACTCCAATGTAATTAGCGGCCCAATAAACTTATGTGTAAAAATGGTGAATAGGCTACAAAAATAGGGGCATCTGTAAAAAAAAGTGGCTGAGCGTGGGTTAGTTTCAGAATTGCTAATGCCACGTTCTGTCACTTTAGAAACCCAGGGATGCCTAGTATTTACTATAATATGGTGCAGCCCTGCATTTCTCCATGCGCTGGCGCTTAATTCAGCTGTCTAGCGCTAACGCAGGCTCCCTTGCACCATAGTTAGGGTGACCAGAATTTTAAAGCCAAAAACTGGGACATTTCCCAAAAATAAAAGAAGGACTACAATTTTACTTCAAGCGATGAGAGCCCTCCTCAGCAGAGAATTACAGAACAGGCAGTAAGAACATACATAAAATGCAATTTTTAAACCCAGTAGCTTGCCTGTTAATTAAATTGCTTTCTTGAAACAACTGCTAACTATCCCTGCTTTGTAAAACATAAAAAACACCTTCCACCGTTTTCAGTCGACCCTCTTTAAAAACTGGGCCATGACCTACATTTCTTGAAATTTGCTGAGACAGCTGGTTAAAAACTGGGACCGTCCTGGCAAAACAGGGACGCCTGGTCACCCTAACCATAGTGCAAGGTTGCCTGCTTTGAGGGAGTGATTGTTTATGTGCAGGACGGTCTCCCTTCCTTCACATAAACAATTATTCATGGCAATTGGCTTTTTCTATGTGTACTGCACAATGCAGCACACATGGACACCGCAACAACGAGGAGAAATAAAGCATTTCTCCTCGTTTCGCCATGTTAAGACCAGTTTTTCCCTGGTCTTAATTTTGTTGCTGCCTCCTATTTACGCCACTTTTGTAAAGAGGGGGCAGCATCATAATCAATGGGTGTTGTGGCAGAACGCTCACCGCAAAACCCACTGCACGTCCCTTTCACGCTAAGTGAAACGTGAAAGGGGGCTTTATTTACAAGGAGGCGTTAAGCCACATTAACACTGCTTTGTAAATAAGGGGAAGAGTTTATCGTCCAAGGAACATCACTAAATGTGACGTTCCTGTGGCAATCGGTGCTTGTAAATGTGCCCCGTAGTATTTACACTGTTTACACTGTTTAATGCTCAATGCAATGCCTTACAGCTTGCACCTTGTTTGCATAGGCACTTATCACCAAGTCCGAGCTTAAGTAAGTGCCTATCTTGATATTATACGGGAGAAGGCGGTATTTGCACTCATGTCCTAAGCGGCAGACAAGTGTAACCCGTTTTGTTAATTTAGATGTTAATTGAGGCTATTGATATCGCAGAAACCTTACCCAAGAGGGCATGAAGCTCTTTAGATAGGTCAGAGGTGTACGTACCAAGGAACGTAGGCAACACGTGCATTGATGGAAGTTTACGAAAGCGAAGGGCTATTACACATTACATGAGCAAGGAGGAGAGATATAAAAGTTTCTTCATTCCACAGAATTAACTAATCCAAATTCCTCAGCCAATGCTACTCCCTTCTCAGTTACTGTGTCCTTAGAAGCATGTGTTGAGGGACACCATTTACTAGAAAATGCTGTACAGCAATATGTGATCTAATATCTGACATATGTAATTATACATATAGCCATCAGAATTTCTGTCCCCAGATGACATAAACATTAGTGACTGTGCTGAAAATAGTTACCCTTTAGTCATGGTGCCATAGAATTAACATTGGCACATTGTGGCAGTGTGAAGTGTTTGTTTGTAAATCTGCACCCAATTTCCTATGCTGGCGCTGATTACAAAGTATAATTTCTGATTCCAGCATAAGCAGAAGATTGTGCAGGGATCAGATTTGTGATTATGCTGCACTCCCTGGTAAATTTGGGCGAGTCTAACTAGTTGAAACATAAGGACATTTTAAATACATACGTAAAAAGCTGCACTAAGCACTTATTTTTAATGCACTTCCGAATTTTCTTCGGGCTTGAATTCTAGAAGGCTGTTATGTTGGAAATGGAACATCTCAACTTGCAAAGTGAGGAAGAGGAGATATGTAAATGACCCCGTCACACGTGACTCCAATAGGCATGACGTGCACAGGGGATGGAATAAAAGGCCTGGGGGCTGGACCTCATCGACAAAAAAGTGAAAATTACTGGTGTTGGCTACCTCACGTGAGCTGTGTATATATCTTAGGCCACTCTGGGGGACCCAACAAGTTCGCGACGAATGTGCGTTTGCGCTGTTTTCTGCCAATGCACCCTGATCCTATTCAACGGCCCACCTGCAGGTCTGTGTGTCTTGTCGGCGAAGGCTGTGTCACTTTCTTCCTGTGATCGACGGCCTGATGGTCCCAGCCATGCCACACACCGAGGGAGAGCAGCTGCTTGCGCAATTACTATAGGCTGTTCAACTGAGTCCACAGCCCTTCTAAGGGCGTGTCCATAACAGCCCCACACACGGTACTGATGCCGCCTGCACCTGTATGACCCATGATAGCTTTGGTACCCACTCTTGAGCCTTTTGTCATGGAGGGCCCCCCTTCCACGCCGCAGACAGCACAGTGGAAAGACTGGGTAGAGAGGCTGGAAAGTTACTTTGTTGCGGTGGCATTTGAAAATAACCATCGCCCTATGCTCCTATATTTAGGGAGTGCCACCATTCACAAGCTGAGGAAGTCTGTTGTGGAGGCTGGCTCACCTTTTACATACAATGCTCTGAAGCAGGTCCTCACTGCATATGTTGAACTGTTCGTGAATCCTGATTATGAGCAGTTCCTTTGACATCAAGCTAGGCAGCTTCCTAAAGAATCAGCGTACACTTTCTATACTCGACAAAAGGAACTTGCCAGTACCTGCACGCTGCCCCATGTTGATGATGAGATTCGGGCCTAGTTCATACACAGTTGTATATCTTTCAGGTTGAGGAAGAACATTCTATAGGTCTCGGGGATGTCCATGGCTGACATGCTAATGAAGAGGTGGTAGAAGGAACTTTCGAAGGGGAGTGCCGTGCACTTGGAAACAGCTCTACAATGACAGGTAAAGACAGAGTCTGTCAATGCGGTGATGACTATGGGGGCAGAAATAAAAAGATACATCCCAAACTTGCTGGAGCAGTCACACACGCAAGGTGTGTTACATGTGCGTTGGACCCTAACCTCATCAGGGGTTGTGTCCTGCCCAGGGGAAGAGATGCAACAAACAAAATCATTTTGCCAAAGTATGCCATTCATCCGCATCTCAAAAGGCACGAAAACCCAAATCAGTCAACTTCATGTAGACACCAGTAGCCCCAGATGATGAAGAAGACATGGATGATGATGATGTGGAAGGGGTGGTACCCATAATGCAAGCCATGAAAACAGGGGAATACCCCTGACAGCGCACCCTGAAATACACCGCCCTTCTTTCGGGCCACCACATATCGGCCCTAATTGACATGGAGCTTCGATAAACATTCTGTCACAGTCTGTGTTACAAACTCAACCGCTATGGCCAGTCCTGCGCCCCACCGCCACCTGGGTATTTGCTTTTGGGTCTTCAATACCACTTCTACTGGCAGGGTCTTCATGACAGCGATCTCGCATTAGTCCAGTTCAACACGTGCCAAGGTGTATGTTACCAAGAGTGTCTCTGGAATGTTGCTGAGCTGCCGGATGGCGGACCGACTCCATCTAGTCTCTTTCGCTTCCAGTGTGCACCTAGGGAGTGTGGACGATTTGTTGGCTGAATCTTCACAGCTATTCAACGGCATTGCATGTTTAAAAGACCGTCTCAAACACTCCCATATTGAGAAATCGATCCAGCCCGTCGCACTGCGACATCACCAGGTGGCTTTCCATCTGCACCCAAAGGTGGAGGATAAACTGAGAAAACTTGAGCAGGTGGACATCATTGAGAGTGTAGATGGCCCTACACCCTGGGTTTCCCCGATTGTGGTGGCTCACCAGACTAAAGAGCCCGATGAAGTTAGGATTTGTGTTGACATGTGCTTACCTAACATGTCCATCCAGCATGAACATCATCTGATGCCCACCAAAGATTATATTGTTGCTGAAGTGAGTTGATCGAGATGGTTCTCAAAGGTAGATCTCCGAGCAGGGTACCATTGGCTGCTGCTGGCTCCAGAACCAAGAGCAATTACTACGTTTTCCACCCATGTGGGTTTAAGGAAATAGAGAATGTCGCAGTTTTGGATTGTCAAGTGTAGCTGAAGTTTTTCAAGACACAATGTGTTGGCTGTATTAGAGGGGTTCACCAATGGCAGTGATGACATCCTAGTACATACCCCAACTATTTAGGAACATCTTGACAGGCTGAGGTCGATGTTCAAATGATTAGAGGACAGTGGTCTCCCCCTACCCCGTGAGAAATGTACATTTCTCAGAAGGGGATAGCTTTCTACGGAAACTGATTCACTGAGAATGGGGTCATGCCTGATCCCTCAAAACTCCTAGAAATTCAATAAGCCCCTGCACCTACCAGCATTATAGGCATTCACAGCTTCTTGGGATGGTTACATACTATGGCCGATTTATTCTAAATTTGACCACCCTCACAGGACGTTTTTCAAGTAACTAAACAAGCTCTGTCTACACATACCACTTTGGCTTGTTTTGACCCTCACCATGAATCGGAACTGTTGGTGATGCCAGCCCTACCGGCCTCGGGCCATTCTACCTCTATTCACTAGGTCATCTTCAAAGCCACCTCCATGGTTCGAGAAGTGGATCTTTCAGCTACAGGAATACCACTTAGTGTACTGACCAGGATCTCAAAATACAGCTGACTATTTATCCCAAAATGCAAGACCAGCCACAGTCGGTGAAGCATCTAATACTAAGGATATGGAAGAGTATGTTGGGTGATGGAAGAGTGGCCTCAGCATTTGCCTATCTCCCTGGAGGACATCATAGTAGCTTCTCAGTCAGAAGACTGTCTTCAGCTAGCGGTCTTGACCGTGGCCTCCGGGAACTGGCACACCCTCACTCACAATGCATCTCATCGCACAGATGAAGCCCATTTGACATTGTCTATGTTACACAATGTGAGACACAACCTTGATGTTTTCCTGAAGGGTATCTACTGACAGGTCCTTGGTTGATAAGTCCAGCATCTTTGCAAAAACAGGTGGTGGATCTAGCCCACTTTGCCCACCATGGAGTAAAAAACATGAAATCCAGGCTCAGGTGGAAAGTATGGTTGCCTGGTTTGGACGACTGGGTAGAACGCACCTTGAGACATTGTTCCATGTGCCAAGCTGCTAGTCCTTTCGAGCCGCCTGCACCACACATTACATAATCCAATCCCCCCATTCCCTGGTACAGAGTGAATGACAGTTTTGGAAGCTTCCCAGATGGTCGCAATATGTTGGTGGTAATAGACGATTTTTCAAAGTACCCTGAAGTTCAGATTTCTAGAATCAATGACTGCGGGCCAGACCAAACCACTACTGGAGAAGCTTATGGCCACTCATGGTCTGTTGAATGAACTAAGGACATCAATAGTTCCCTCTTTCCTAGTCTGGAGTTTGCTGAGTATATGGCCTCTAGAGGGGTTCATCATCAAAAGATCACTCTCTGCTGGCTGCCAACTAATAGCGAGAAAGGATGCTTCATGAGAACTCTAAATAAAGTCCTGAGAATTATGTTAGCCAATGGTCAGAGTGCGCTTTGTATGCTTTCCACCGTGAGCACATTCTCACTTTGCATGTTACAACCAGAGTGTCCCCAGCACCCTATGCATGAACCGGATGGTGGGAGACACCATCCCCCACGCTGGAGAAATATCCAAGATCAGAAAAAAGGTTCCTGACGTATTGCATAAGCACTTTGCACAGAATGACAGCACGTCAAATAGTAGACGGGCCAAGCAATGGTATTTACGATTTGGTAACTTGGTGCTTGTCAAGAACTGATATCCGGGGAGCAAGTTTATGCCGCTGTTTGAGTTTGAGCCATGGAGAGTGAGTGCCGTGAAAGGAACTATGCTCACTGCCTGAAAAAATGGTGAAACAATCACGAGAAACATGACGTTTTTTACACTATACAGGAAGTCAGATTCTGAATCAGAGAACATTTGCTGTGCGCCTCTAGTGGACGAACTCGGAAGTGATGAGGACAATGTCAGAGGTCTGCAAGGTGGTGTCCACACATTCCTTCCGGCACCGCTTGGGGAGTTAGATGATCATCACCGGCAGAGCGATTCCCCCAATCCCAGGGGAATAGTAAGAGAGACGACACTGGACCAGATGGACCAGTTGAGCTTGAACGGGACAAGCCCTCTCATAGGCAAGGAATGTCTTTCGACCTCGGCCAGTGACTTCCACAAACTTGAAGGATTTCGTATTAATCTGAGAATGTTTTTTTTTTTTACTGTTCAGGTATAATACTGTACCTGTGTATTCTCTAGTTCTTCGTGCAATGTGACTGAGTTATTTAAAGTAAAGTTGCGCATGTGATGTTTACAAATGCTTAGTTTGCGTGCAAGTTCTATCATATTAGCTTTTATTTGTTTTTGCCTCATGTTTTGTTTGTTTAGGTAAAGTAGGAATGTTATGTTGGGGGTAGATATCACAACTTGTAAAGGGCAGGGAGATAATTGGATGACCCTGTTATGTATGACTCCAATGGTATTAGCCATGAAAAGTACAGGGGATGGAATAAACAGCTTGGAGCCTGGACCTCGTGGTCAAAAGAATTAAAGTATCTGTTGTCGGCTATGAGGCATATCAACAAGCGGCAGCGATAATTATTGCTGGCCGCCCTTAGCATGAAGAATTTTATCGCCTGCTATCTCAGATAATTATCGCCATGCTAGCGCCGTATTACCAATGCATAGCACATTAGCGATAATTATTCCTGAGATAGCGATGTTTTCCATGGAACATCGCTGGTTTTCCAGCGATGTTCAATGGAAAACAGCGATATCCTTTTTGATAGGGCTGGGTGGTCTCAGCCTTATAATCCACCACCCATTGACTAACATTGTTTAATCAAAGGAAAAGCAGGCGTAAGGAAAGTAGCGATAACCAAGGTTAGCGTTACTTTTCTTATCGCTATGCTTGTTAGCATGTCCATTGATAATTGGAGAAATGTTGGTTAGCAAAATTTCTCCAGTATTTTGAGGTGGAAGGCCCACTTTGCATCTCATTAGAGATGCAAAGGTGGACGTTACAGGAAAGGGCGCTAAAGTAAGGATTCACGCTGTAGCGTTACTTTGCTAATATTGCGATAAAATTATCGCTGCTTTTTGGCCGAAAACTGCTGCAAAAGTGGCAAAAATGATTTATTGCCGCCTTGTTGATATGCCCCCAACTTCTTTACGTGCGCTGTGTGGATCACTTGAGCCATGCAGTGCAACCTAACAAAGTCCGAGTCCGATGTGGTAATTATCGCATCCAATAATGATCTGACACAAGGTGTTTGGAATCTATTGGAAGCGATAATTATTCTAAGATTTGGGTAAATAGCATGCAGATTTTGGTGCAGAAAGCATGCTAGTTTAAATACTGGGCCTTTTCTCCTTGTTATATTTGACTTGCTGAAATTTAACAAAAGGTGCAATCTTGATCACATTTAGTAATTACTAGATACGATAAACATCACACTACTTTTAATTGCGATCCATGCACAAACTTTCAAAGGATCACAATGTAATGGGCAACTTGTAATCAGGCTCTTAGTGTCAAATAATCCTGTGAGGTAGTTACCGCAGCCCAGCATATGAGCATTTATAGAGTGCAGTAAATGCGCTATCCTATTCTGATTCACTCATAATTAGAGTGCAAGTATTACCAAGCCTTTGATTGGCACGTAGGTATTTATCACTAATGCTGTTATGGCAAAAGAATAAGGGGAATCAAAAGTTGAGCTGTGTGTAGGGAAAAATCTTTAGACTGCTAAAGATCTTCTGAGATCTACCCAGCCCTGCGCCAATGAAATCGCTCGTAGTTCTGAAAAATCTATTTGTGGAGGTTTTAGGTTAGAGCATCTGGACACCATGGGGTAGATCAAAATGTCACGCAATGCAGCACAGCAATAAACCTTGCTACGTTGCATTATTGGCAAGGAGAGGGCAGAAATGCTCCATGTTTACAATATATGGCACATTCCTGTCCTCTCTTTGCACTGGCTCACTATGTGCTGCCTAGCACCAACTAAGACAAGTTTGCATCATGGTGCAAGGATGCCTGTGTTGCAGGCAGGATTGTTTTTGTGCAGGAAGGAATACCTTGAAGCTCAAAAATAATCCTTTGGTCTTTTTGCAGCAGAATGCAGCACACGCAGAGGAAAACGTAGGAGAAATAAAGATATTTCTACTTGTTACACCTCCCTTGGGAAGGCATTGCATTTTGACACTTTACCAGGTCTACCATTTGTGGTAAATGTGGAAAGCTCGAAAATCCATGAGTGGATGGGTGCGAACACCCGCACTCAACCCATGGAATGCCTTCCTGGGGTAAAGTAACACAAAGCAGGGCCTTGCACTGCCTTGCGTTGCTCCAGATTTTCCAAACCACGCAGGGACACGCAAGGGGGCCTTTTGTGACTTGGTAATTCTCATTCTAGGTTCTGCAGAGCCCTGTCTCCTCTTGTGTGGCGCAAGGGCGATACAAAACCTTTGATAAAAATGCCTCCAAATACCCCCAGTCATGGACAAGGTTTTGGAAAAATACAGTGATGGCAGCCCCAACAGTATCTACCTCAAAGCACGGTAAGGACTCTGCCAGATTAATTTAGGAGAGTGAAATGCTGTCAATACAGACATGATGACTTATGCAAATACCGCAGCAAAGACAGCTCCTTACTAATCGTGCACTGAGTCATTGCAGATCTGTTGCCAATTTCAGTTAATAATCTAATCTTGGATGCTGTGTTCCTGATTATTGATGTGGAAATCTAATGGCTCCAAACCATTATCTGATCCTTGTAAAAAATGAAAACACGTTCATTTATAAATATCACATACTGCAGTATTTTATGTTTGCTGCTACAGTGAGCACTAAAACTGTCAACAGGTATCAGAGCACTATGCAGCACCACGGATCATCATGCTCTTCCATTTATGCTTTATATTGCACATGTATGGAACTAAACAGCTACAATGTACATTTTCTTTTTTTGTTGTTGCAGTTTTTATATAGCGCAAACTTGACCCGAAGGTATTGGAGCCCTTTACTTGAGCACAAGTTACATTACACAAGGCCACATTAATTTTTTGGTAAGCACAGGGAGATTAAGTGATTTGCCCACAATCATAGGATGTTGAGCCGAATCTGGGCATCAAATCTGGTTCCCCAGCTCCAAAGTCAGCAGCTCTGGCTGTTAGACCTATTCATGTGTAGTGTAGTGCCTATTCATGTAAAAGACAATGCCCCTGGAGGGTACCTCAGAAACACACACACACTTAGCACTGTAGTGTCAGATGTTCCTGGAACAGTATCTCTTTGATGCACTTCTCATTGTTTCTGGCAGTCTGGGTGACCTGGGGCCATATTACAAATAGGGCGCAGCACTGTCCTTGTTTGCCCTGCGCCGCACCATTGAGGTAGTGCCCTGGGAACAAAGTGGGCCAGTGGTCCCTGTTACTGATAATGTGCTGCCCCCACTGCAGCTGCAAACCTGTGTGTGCCCCTGGGGTAGCACATTAGTTAAAAAAGGAGCAGATCTTTGAAGCAGCTGCCCTGGCACCACCTGCCTGCAAAGCAGAGGAGACAAGAGATCTTCTGCAGGCAGGTGCAATGAGCGACTGCAGCTGTCTTTAAGAGAATGCCTCAGGGGGACAAGGGTCCATGGGACTCTATCTCCTGTACAGAGAGCCACCCTCAGGGGCGCTCTGACTGTGCCAACTCTTTGTTGTGCATTATCCCTAGAAGTGCGGCCCTACGCAGGAAGCCAGTCACTTCAGCTAAAACTAAAGATCACTGCAATCTGCTATTAAATAGGCTTAATTGGATCTGATATTTAACTGTTAACCACTGATTTCGGCCAATGTATACCTGCCCGACTGCCTGCCTGACTCCAACATTGCGGCCGACTGAGAGAGAAACCACGACCGCAGCTCCGTTCACGGTCGGCACGAGAGACGCATGTCTAACATGGGATGGAGCCCAGCATGACCTCGGGATCGGCCTGGGGATCCAGCGTGCTGCTTCCCCCAACACCATCCGGCCGTCTACCCCTATGGACATCTCCAATTCGGAGATCCCTCTAGACCAAAGACCACCACCCTTGAGTGCAACACCACCTCACCCCAGTACAGAGATCTGGGCCTAAATGCATCGTTTTTTGCTCCCCATGCCATTCCAGTTTGAACCCAGCCATATGCAAATCAGTCTTGACCCTGTACCCAATTGGAACAGTCCAGCTCGAACTGCCATGCCAGGTCCTCCCTGGCCTGGAATCAAGCATCCTAGGACCGGTTCTCATCAGCCAGGGTAGCTTGACTCCAGTGGCATGGAGAGCAAGTGAACCACGTCTGGGCATACCCATCCCACTCAGGGTGACAAATGCAAAAAGAACAATTGATGGACTGAATGCAGAATAATGTCATACATTCACCCCAGTACAGAGATCTGACCATAAATCTATCTGTTTTTTGCTACCCATGCCATTCCAGGTTGAACCCAGCCATATGCCAATCAGTCTTGGCCCTGTGCCCAATGGGAACAGTCCAGCCCGAACTGTCAGGCCAGGTCCTCCCTCTCCTGGAAACAAGTATCCTAGGACCGGTTTTGGGGTTTCACCCCTTTTCAGCCAGGATAACTTGACTCCAGTGGCATGGAGAGCAAGGGAACCACGTCTGGGCATACCCGTCCCACTCTGGGTGACAAATGCAAAAAGAACAATTGATGAACAGAATGCAGAACAATGTCATACATTCACCCCAGTACAGAGATCTGGCCCTAAATCCATTGTTTTTTTTGCTCTCCATGCCATTCCAGTTTGAACCCGTTCATATGCAAATCAGTCTTGCCCCTGTGCCCAATAGGAACAGTCCAGCCCTGAACTGCCAGGCCAGGTCCTCCTGGACTGGAAACAAGCATCCTAGGATTGGTTTCGGGGTTTCACCCCTCACAGCTAGGATAGCTTAACTCCAGTGTCATGGAGAGCACGGGACCCACGTCTGGGTACACCCATTCCACTAGGGTTGGGGGGGAAGGGGGGGGGGGGGACAAAGGCAAAAAGAAAATTTGATTGGCAGAATGCAGAACAATGTTATACATTCGCCCCAGTACAGATATCTGGAATATATCTATGGGATATACGCCCTGTACATCGGAAGAGTGATAAAACATATGGCATATCAGTGAAACTTGGTAAAACTTTGAGTGTTCTTTACTTTGTGAGAGGGGCTCTCAGCTCCACATAGTGGGTATGATAAATATCCTGCTACCTAAGATCTCTCGGTCCTTCAGGACCTCAAGCATCTTGTTTCTTATTACCCCATCTGATCTGTTAGTGGTAAAGTCAGAAATGTGTACCACAAATCCCAAGCAACCAGTGGAACATCGGCTGTCCCTCTATCGGGACATGAAGTAGACATAGCTTGCTCTTTAGAGTACTGTCGTCAGGGATCTCTATACATAGTAGGCAGAAATCACCTGATATAGCAGAGGCAAGGCCAGAAAATAGGGTTGCAGTTAAAAAAAGAAAAGTCTTTTTCAGAGTTGGCTGACATTTTTTACATTCACTAAGGAGAAGGGGTCCAAAGAAGCCCTTCGTTTTTGTGAATTTGTTACCAGCCCAACTCAGGATTCTGTAAATGTTCAATGTTATGCTACCAGATTTTGGTTGCAAAGCATTGCTACATGCCTCAAAGAATTGCTATTTAGAAGAGTCACTCTCAACAACCCCCTTCCCAATAACGATTCATACAGCCTTTCTAAAACCATTTTGCGATTCCGTAACTTAATATCGAATCGCAAAATGGGTTTAATACATACTAAAAAGCCATTTAGCAGTCACAACCCCTCGGATTTAGTGAATCACAGTCTTTGGGACTGCTAAATGACTAGACACATCTGACTCAAAACTCTTAAAGCATGGAGAAAGTTCACAGTTGAGGTACTGCCCAAATGGGATGACAGAGAACACCCAAGTGGTTATTTTTCATATAATGATCGGAAAAAAAGATTTTCCAACATAGTTTATATTTTGTACGACAATATAGGCTACCTTTGGCTAAAACTGCTGGACGTGACAGCTGTGTCAATAAGACTCTTGGCTGCAATGTATTTTCTGCAAAGCATGGAGTGCAGAGGAGGGTAGTGTGGCTTAGGCCTGAGCTGGCATTCTGTGGGTTGGAACATACATGCCACTGAAAGGCATAGAGATGGATGCTTGATACTCCAGCCAGTAAGAGCCGAGAAGCTGAAACCAGATATCTGAGGCTGTCTGGTTTTCATGTGGTCTGTGCCATGCAAACAATGTCACCATTCGACATCCAACCTGCATATGCAACATGGTGCAGACCTCACTTTTTTCATTAACAAACTTTTAAGTTGACTAGGTCTTCCTAGACACTACATTCTTTCTTGCCCCTAATGAAATCTCTTCTGGCCGGGGATGTTATCCAAATTAGGCATGGGCGGATTTTGCGGATTGGCAATCCGCGAATTTGCGGATTTGCGAATTTGCGGATTGCGAAAATCCGCAAAATCCGCGAACCCTCGCGGATTTTTTTTTTGTGTTCTCACGGGTTTCTGCAAGTTCGCGAGGGTTTTATACAATTTCGCAAATCGCGAAATTGTACAAAACGCTCGCGAACTTGCAGAAACCCGTGCGAACACAATGTGCCCAGTAGGGTATGTGCCTCTTGTGTGTAAAAGGTCAGAGAAAGATCAGTTCAGCAGATGAAGAGAAAGAAGCTCCTGGTCACAGGAACAGCACAGGTATTGCGCTCGTGAAAGTCAAGGATGCAAAGTCTTTGCAGCATCACAGCTGATTTTCCACGGTAGATTTGGGAAGAAGGCACACCTGTCCAGCCTCGACGACGCTCACGATTGTTTTTGGGCTAATGAATGAGTCACTGAATTTGAGCATCAACTACTTCGAGCGACCATGTGTGTGTTACTATGCAATCGCCCCGAAGGGCGCAGGGGTCCCTTGAGTGGTCCATCAGCTGATTTTCCACGGTAGATTTGGGAAGAAAGCAGACCTGTGCCCAGCCTACTCATGCAACTATTTTACAATGGCGCCAGCAAGCTGCCAGCGCCGTTGTAAAATAGTTACAAAGTTAGCTTGCACAGGAAGCACTTAGAGACTTAGATGAAATAAAGCAGCACCTGCTTCGTATTATCTAGTGGTTCCTGTGCAAGCTAACTTTGTAACTATTTTACAACGGCGCTGGCAGCTTGCTGGTGCCATTGTAAAATAGTTGCATGAGTGGGTGTTCAACTTTTGAACCCGTTACGTCCGCGGATTTTTTTTTTGCGGATTTTGCGGGAAATCCGCAAAATTCGCGGATTGCGGATTTCCCAAAAATCCGCAAAATCCGCGGGCGTAACGGATTTCCCGCTCACCCCTAATCCAAATGATGACATGTCCATGGCCGCTACCTCCTCAGCCTTTCCACCGTGGAGGGCACACCAATCATCAGTACAAGGCAGACAAACCTCTGCTCTCCCAGGAGTACCCAGGCCAGCAAATTCAACTACACTCTGCTGGCTGGAGCTGGCATTCGGAGCTTGATTTAGGAGCTGCCTAGGTCAGAAAAGGATACCTTTTGCCTACTATTGTTTCACATCAAAGGGGTTCCTGCTAGAGATGGGAGTAGGGATAAAGTGGGAGAGTAGGAAGGGACCAGATAGAGGCGATTGTCAGGAAATTCAGCTTGTGGAGACATATACAAAAGGTTAGAGAAAACCTGGACCAAGATTGAACAAAATGAGATGCACCACTGCTGTGTCAATCTGACGCCCTAACCAATGCAATGGGCTCATGGTATGTGTCCTTTCCCCACATTGTCTCTTTTGTACCCTCAACTGCATTCAATACTAGTATTAAAAGGGGATATCATCTGGGAGGAAGTCCTAGAAGTTCAGGATAATACCCTTTTATGCAAACTAGAAAGAGCAAGGGAATGTGGGATCTCATAAAAGTATTTGGCTTGCAAGGAGGGGTGAGGACAGATGGTAAAATGAATCACAGCCGCCCACCAAGGGCTTTGTCGCTCACCCTCACATGAGCAGGGCACCAGTCTGACTAGGGTCTGAGACCCTACCAGACGAGGGTTTGACTGTCTGGTGGTGTTAAAGGGACTTGGTCCATGGACACTTTCTCAAAATGTTGGCTTCCTTCAGCCCATCAGCAGCAGGCCGCAGTTTAAAGATTGTGTAGTTCTGCTGAGGTTGACAGCCTCTTCCATTTCCCTCATCGTTCATTTGGTGTATTCGTTCTACAGTAGGCAGTATCCGTGCATTTAAAAAAAGGGCATGGCTACTGCTCATTCTTCCATTTCTATTTATAGCCCTGTTGCCATCCTTTTACTCATTCAACACTATCCCTGCCTCGCACTTATTGCCATGCGGATTTCTGGGCCTTTTCGCATTCACAGGTGCACATACACCTGTTGTGGTCTACACACAGACAGCATCCCTATACCCCTGTGGCTGGGATGGTACTGTGTAGCTGCCTGCATGTTTTAAAAGTATAGAATAATCAATAGATGTATCATGGAGCTGGCATTAGAAGCCGGAGGGTGACGCTGGATAAGTCCTCATAACTAGTTAAGAAGGCTGGAAAGATGGTGCATGACTCCCAGCTCGCCATTCCCGGGCACCACCCCACTGAACTAGGATTTATGGACTGTGAGAAAAACGCTGTGGTTTCTCTCTCACCAACATGTTATTTTTCCCTTTGAACCAGTAACAGGATGCCCGGTGATAGAATTTCATGGTGTCTGAGAACAATTGGCAGTTCAAACGCAACTGCTACCAACTCCCTTCCTTTTCCTTTACAATAATAACACGAAGAACAAAAATATAAGTCCGAAAATAATGTGAATACTTGTTCTCTGGTCAGAAATTTTATTATACAGGTGCAATTTCCGTCAGTTTACGCTGTGCTTGTGAGAGATACTGAAACAAACAAACAAACCCGTAGTGTAAACAGGGCACCTACCCCCGAACCAGCCGAAGTTTTGGCCGACCCTACGCAGACTTCTTTCACCATCATAAGGTTATAGGTACAGCCACGGTTGGTGCAGCAGGTGCAGTGGCACCGGAAACAGGCAAACATAGGGGGCTATTGCTATATTTTATTACCCCAACAGCAGCCAAAGCACCAATTTTTCCTTGCTAACACCAGTGCACAGGTCATTCAAGCTATGCTACTGGTTAGACTAGAGGGTTGTTCATATTCCATCCATGTTCCAGAGTTGCCCTACTTGCTGAAGGCTGTAATGTCCCCGCTCTAGTTGTTGGTGACATGTCACCCCTCACCCATCCTGACATCCGCAGGCCAGGCGTGGCCTGCGGGGAGAGAATAAAAGGAGGCTGCCCGCAAGGGGGCAGCACTCCCGACCCTGACCTAGTGTCCGTGTGCCCTTTGTTTCACCCCCTCACCTCACGACCATTTCTGTGCCATTTCTCCCCCCCCCCACTTTTTTATGCTACGGAGGTGCTGACCTCCGATTCAACACTGGCGACTGAGGGTGGGATCGCAAGAAACTGATGCGGTCACCCTAACAACTGAAGGAACTCACCGGGGCCTGACTGAGACGGCCCGTGAGAGAAGCGGTGTGGTGACGAGATTACTGCCGGGAGGCCGTGAGGAGGACTGCCTGATTTGGAAACCCCGCCGGTAAGCAGCATAAAGCAGGAGCTGTGAGGGGAGACCGACGGGGAGGAAGTTAGACGGCGCAAACAGGTTGTCAAAAACTGACGCAGTTTTTGACAGCGCGAAGCCTGGCGCGCATGCGCATAATAAAAGGAGGCCTATCTGAGGCATAGTGTTGACACGCAATTCGCGTGTGGAGGAGCCGGGACGGCACCGAGGCCTATAAAACAAAATAAAATTACAGGGGCACAGCAAAACAAGCATTGGCAGCTGAAATTTAAATAAGCCACAGAGAACCATTAATATCACACGAACAGCAACGCTTTTGAGGAGTTTCAACAAACAGGGACACATACTATACAACATTAAAAAAACTCAGTCAGGACAACAGCAGAGGGGCAACCTTAACAAACAAGCATTGTTAAAGACAAACGCCACATAAGTAGTCGGCAGTCATGGGGGATCAAGACGCACCCGCGATTCCGATTCACATCCCGTTTCAGCATGCCGCATTGGGGGTTCTACCCCCATTCAGTGAACTGACAGACCCATCCACTGCGTCTCCCCGATGGAAGACATGACTAGAGCGGCTGGAAAACTACTTTGTGGTGTCAAGAGAGACTGACAACACTATCAAGAGGTCCCTACTCCTCCACTGTGCAGGGGATGAAATCTTCAAGCTATTTAAACACCTGCCTGACACAGGAGCTGCGGGAGCTGCGGGAGACTACGACGCAGCGGTGAGGGCGCTCAATGGTCATTTTGACCCGCAATTGAACCAAGACTTTGAGGTATTCAAGGTGGGTCAAGCACGACAACGCGAGGGTGAATCCATGGACAGATTCTATGCCCGAGTAAGGGAACTTGCCAGCACCTGCACTGACGAAGACCAACCCAAAGCTATACGAAGGCAATTCATCCAAGGGTGTAGAGACAAGACGTTGCGAGGACTCATCCTGAGGAAGCCAGGGATTACGCTAGTACAACATCCTAATCATAGCGAGGTCGCATGAACTCTCAGCTGTCAGAGCCACAGCGATGGACCAAGCACTGAACAAGCCTTCAGGAAAACTTGAAGCTGTGAAGACAGAACGAGCAGATGCAGTGAGAACGCCGACACTAGGTCGCTACTCTAAGGAGACCCGAAGAAGAAGTCCCGGAAAGAAGTGTGGATACTGTGGGCATGAACCTCATGCTGCAAAAGACTGTCCAGCCCAAGGGAAGATATGCACACACTGTGGGATTCCAAATCATTTTGCGTCAGTATGTCGGAGACGCAATTATGCAAAAACTCCAAGGAGACCTCAGTCGATGACCAAGGCAGTGAGACAACTGTCTGTGAGTGACCCACCCCCTCCGGGAGGAGCATATCGCAGTCCAGGGACATTCCTACCGGCGGTACATGAATCATCAGACTCAGAAGATGAGGAGGTACATGTAATCTCGTTCGCACGGGAATTGAAATGACGTAGACGACCACAACCTACGTGTTTCGTCCAGTTGGGAGGCAATGAAGTCAAGGCGGTGATTGACACCGGGGCCACGGTAAATGTCATGGGTTTACCCCAGTTCAAAAAGTTGCGCCCTCGCCCGCCGGTGGTTCCCTCAAAAACTCGTATTTTCACCTATGGAGCAGACACTCCACTTCCCCTCAAAGGGAAGAACACAGTACCGATCAAAGCGGATGACCTGGAGGTGATGGCGACCATCCACATAATCGACAGGGAAGCTGACACCCTACCGAGCAGCCACACAGCTGAAGATTTGAAACTCATAGCTTTTGCCAATCGGATCCGAACCCATCAGGTTGATGAACTGCTGGATCAGTTCCCTGAACTCTTCAGGGGCCAAGGCTGCATCAAGTGTGAGCCCGTGAGGCTACATATTGACAAGACAATCACCCCCATTGCATTACGACACCGTCGTATCCCTTTTCATCTGAGACCAATAGTGGAGAAAGAATTAGAGAAACTAGAAAGCCAGGGTGTCATTGAAAAGGTGTCGGGACCTACCCCGTGGGTGTCCCCGATGGTAATAGTTGAAAAGCCTCTACAACCCGGAGCGATCCGTCTATGTATCGACATGCGCCTCCCTAACAAGGCCATCAGAAGGGAGCGCCACTTGACACCCACCATGGACGATATCATTGCAGACGTCAATGGCTCAAAATGGTTCTCCAAAATTGACTTAAATGCAGGCTACCATCAACTTCCCCTGGCAGAGGAGAGTCGTTTCATTACCACCTTCAGCAAGCATCTAGGACTTCGGCGCTACAAAAGGCTCAATTTCGGCATATCATCTGCAGCCGAGGTGTTCCAGAACACCATCAGAGAACTGCTCTCCGGCTTACCGGGCGTCATCAATGTCAGCGATGACATCCTGATACATTCCAAGACAGCAGTGGAACACCACAAACACCTCCGGGACACTTTGAAACAACTAAGTGCTCACGGGGCGACACTCCACAGAGAGAAGTGCAAATTCTTTCAGCCAACAATCGAATTCTTTGGATACATCTTCAGTCAAGAAGGCATACAAGTGGATCCCAGAAAATTGAGAGCCATCAAAGATACCCCAGCACCGAAATCCCCACGGAAATCCGGAGCTTCCTAGGTATGGCCACTTATTGTGGCCGGTTCATACCTGGTTTGGCCACCTGGAGTGAACCGCTACGTGCGCTGACCAAAACAGAAGCAGTTTGGCGGTGGGGAATCAAGGAAGAGGAAGCGTTCCAAGGAATCAAAGACGCACTGTTGGAAAAAGCCACCCTGGCCTACTTTGATACGGACAAACGAACAGAAGTATTGGTTGATGCCAGTCCCGTAGGCCTGGGAGCGGTACTCACACAGGAACAAGAGCCAGGACAATGGGTCGCACTGGCGTTTGCAAGCAAAGCCCTCACTCCAACGGAGACGAGGTATGCGCAAATTGAAAGAGAAGCACTCGCCATTAAATGGGTGTGCAGTCACTTCCACCTGTATCTGCGAGGACACCCATTTGTTATGGTCACTGACCATCAGCCACTGGTATCCCTTTTCAAGGGGACTGCACCACACACCCCTCCGCGCATTGAGAGATGGGCAATTCAGTTACAAACTTACGAAATGGAGGTGGTCTACAGGCCAGGCGCTAAAAATCCAGCTGATTTTTTGTCCCGCCACCCCGGGGAGCAAGACCAAGTGGGAGAAGATGAAACTGTGACGAATTCGCCCAGTGGGTAGCCCTAACCTCATGCCCAAAGAACATGACACTCGAAGACATCAAAGAGGCCGCCACTACTGATGCTGTGTATGCTCGGACACTAAAAGCGGTGCAGGAGGGATCCTGGGCGGAATATCTCCGTCACACCAATTCCTGGACTGTAGAAGATAAAGAAGCACTTACGAAAGTGTGGCGGATCCGACATGAGCTAAGTGCCACTGAGGACAACATACTCCTACGGGGATCCCGACTAGTCATCCCCCAAACTCTGCGACATTGGGTGATACAACTTGCCCATGGAGGGCACCAAGAGGTAACCAAGATGAAGACGAGGATAAGAGAGAAAATGTGGTTCATGGACCTAGATGAACTAGTCGAAGAACATGTGCGGGGTTGCATGCCGTGCCAACTGACAAGCGCCCCAGACAGGCCCCAGCCTGTTATCACAGAAGAAGCATGTGTGAAGCCCTGGACCAAGATAAGTGTCGATTTTGGAAGTATCCCTGGAGGTGGACATACCCTAGTAATCATCGATGCCTATTCAAAGTACCCGGTAGTGGAAATAGTGGCATCCACGGCTTTCAGCCACGTGAGCCCGGCACTTGAAAAAATCTTCGCAATGTTCGGGTATCCTCAGGAAGTACGCAGTGACAATGGCCCTCCTTTTCAAGGTACAGAGTTCGCCATATTCCTACAACAGAGGGGAATCCATCACCACCGCATCACCCCACAATGGCCCCAAGCCAATGGTGATGTGGAAAGGTTTATGCGCACCCTCATCAAAACTTTTCGCATTGCTCTGGTGGAACAAGCCGACCCAGAACACAGGTTACACGAATTCCTGCGTGAATACAGGAGCACCCCTCACTGCACCACCCAGAGAAGCCCATGGAGCCTCATGTTCCAGGGACCCCGAAGAGACCTCCTTCCTAGCAACCCGGGATGGACACCAACTCCAGCTCCTGTGGAAGACTCCAGGAAAGAAGAACACAGGGAAACCAACGAGCTAGCCACACTCGGAGAGCGAAGCCCAACAGGATAGAACCGGGAACACATATGATCATCAAGAACAGGCGGCAAGGAGGAAAATTCCAGACAAGTTTTGAGCCAGGCACCTGGACTGTAGCCTCAACCTCAGGAACCATGGTGACAGCACGGAAAGGAGAAGAAGAGGTGTCCCGGAACACCTCCTGGTTCAAAAAGATCACCCCAAGCGAAAACGTGGACCGCGCCCCGGGGCAAGGGAATGCTGAAGGAGAATGGGCAGCTGAGGGCGGAGACGAAATAGCTGAGGCTGAACAACAAGTGGATCAAGAGGAAGCAGGAGGCCCACAGATACCGGCGGCCATGGAAAACAGCATGAGCCAGGGCGCCCCAATCGGAGGATCCCGGTCGAGATATGGATTGCGGCCAAACCCGCGGCCTAGTCAAAGACTACGCCTGTTTGCTGAGAAGCTGATCTCTCATCACGAGACGTGCTAGCGACACCCTCAACATGCTAGAAACCTGGGAGACTCTGCATGTGTTGAACTGTTTGTTGCAGACTTTTTTCATTTAGAAAAAAAAAGTTATAGTTGGATAGGGATGTAATGTCCCCGCTCTAGTTGTTGGTGACACGTCACCCCTCACCCATCCTGACATCCGCAGGCCAGGCGTGGCCTGCGGGGAGAGAATAAAAGGAGGCGGCCCGCAAGGGGGCAGCACTCCCGACCCTGACCTAGTGTCCGTGTGCCCTTTGTTTCACCCCCTCACCTCACGACCATTTCTGTGCCATTTCTCCACTGAGTTCAAATTACAATCAACTTTATTGGTGATGTTTAGTGAAGCAGACCCCACTTCCGTTCATATTCAGAGTGCTCTTGTGCATTCTTAATATCTGGTCACTTTTGACAAGAAGCTCTCTTGATCCCATGTGGTGGACTGTCATAAAAAGAGCCAAATTAAATGGCAGTGCTGAGAACAGGTAAACAACGGCCCAAATCAAGCACTGGATTATTAAGCAAATGGTCCTTTTTGTGATTGGTTGATATCTAGCTTTATTCTTCAATACTGAAGTTTGGCAGCTGCTCCATGGTATCTGCTGATTTCCTTTTGGTACTGGTAGAAAACTGGCTATGTGTTGACGGCAATCATAATGAAGACAGGCATTTGCCATTGTGTGCTATTTTCATGCATATCGTTGAGCTTACTTCACATCAAAGTGACTCAGCTGGTTAGATCGACTCTGAATCAAAAATATTTATTAATGAGACCCACTATCTGCTGTGTCAGTAAACAAAAGCAGGTTAATGACAAGCTTCGTACAGGCCAGCAGGTCATCAACCTTGTTGCAAAATTGTAAAACACTTTCACTCCTCTGAAAGCAGCAAAAATAAAAATTCTGAGAAATTGCAAAAATGTAAACATCAAATTAATATTCATGTACAAAATAATAATTGGCACTATAATTTCAAGCAAATCGTTTGAAATACATTTGACAGATCTACACATGTAAGATAAGCACAAAGTGCTTGATTCTCATACAAAGTGTTAAAACTGCACCTACAGGTCGATGTTCTAACATGCGTGCAACACATACAAGCACATGGGCGTGGAAGTATGTGGGATGTGGGGGATATATCCCCACTAGATTTTGGGGTCGATTCCGATGTCGGACAGAAGGGGTCCGAATCGGATTCGGTTTTGCCGAAACTGATTTGGAGCCCTTTTTTCCGACCTGTACATGTTCCCAGTTCGGAACGACCAAGTACGATGCCTGGAAACTGTTAGGGATGACTGAATCGGTTCCTAAAGGCATGCGGTCAGGTCCAGCCTTTACGGAGGCGATTCGTACAGCTCTATGGGCTTGGTTTCCGAATGAGCGAGAACGATAACCGATTCGGACAGCCTTTCCAATTCGGTTTGCCTGGAATTAAAAGGCTGCCGGAATCAGTCTTTGGGGTCCCGCAGGCCCCCCTTCATCCTGGGCCCTCTGAAACAGGCCTGTGTGTGTACCTATAGGTCCTCCCTTCCCAACCATGCCCAGTGTGGCAGGCACCATGGGGTGCTCACTGCTCACTACAGGTTGCACGATTTTCCTCAGCCACCCCTTTCTTCAATGGGAGCCTGTGTTCGCGTTCTGAAAACAGGCCTCTCTTGAAGTCAATGGGAGTCCGACCGAATCGTATCTAGATGCCTACAGATGCATCACACTCACTCGGTCGGACCTCCCCGATCTGAGTTGTATTGAAAGCATTCCGGAACCGATTTGGTCGGTATGCTTTCTGAACGAGATCGGAATCGGGCCCTTTGGCTTCAAAGTCAAGCTTCACTCTGCCTCTGTTTGAAATTCTGTGTTGTTCAGCAGTGCAGGCCCTTTTTAAACTTCATTCATTTTTCAGTTCATTAAAAAGCATGGGGACTGAAAAACAAATTAATTTTAAACTAGGGTTGCTGACTTAGGCATGCCTCTTTTCATGAAGCCAGGTGTTCAGCACCCATTGCACTAACAGGGCTTCAGAACCTCTGCCCCACCCCGGTTGAGTACTGTAGCCCAGGCTGCTGCAAAGACTTGGTGGGGACATATAAACAGGGGAGAATGGCTTCATTTTCATGTAAAGTGTGTTGGGCCAACTTCTTACCATTGATTACCCCTTCCCTGCTCATGACGAGCTCGGCTCGTCATGAGGCACACTGGAGCTGTGCTTATGACGAGCTGAGCTCGTCATGAATAAAGAAGAATAGCAATTTCCAGCACAGGATGGGAATTGCCTTAGCAGCCAAGGTGTTAACCAAAGAATCTTTCTTTGTCGACTTAGAGGTAAAGGGAGTCAGCATTAGTTAAGCAATCTAATTAACAGGGGAATCCATTTGGCTACACAATGCGGAATAAGAATCAGAAAATAAAGTAAAGAATCTTTTTACAATTTAACAGTCAAGTTAATGTAAATGAATCTCAAGGCAATGCTTTAAAGATACAGAATAACACAGGATATTTATTTATTACTTACATTTATATGGAGCAACAGCTACCCTGAGTGTTTCCCGGCGCCTTGGATCTGGGTTTTGCTCGGTAAGATGGAAGGTTTATGAAGGAATGTGGAGTTTATTGGTTAAATAGCCATGCTTTAATGCCCTTCCGGAATTGGGTGTAACTTGGCTCAAGACGTAGTTTGAGCGGAAGTGAGTTCCACAGAACTGGGGCCAAGTAGGGGAAGGAGCGTCCGCCCAATCGTGCCCGTTTGAACCTAGGGACAGCAAATTTTGCCTGATGCATTGACCGAAGGTTACCGGAGGGTACATATTTATGCGCCCGCTTACATAAATAAGCAGGAGCCTCCCCTGTGCTATTTTCTGAACATATAACACAGAGCTTTGAATTTAATTCTGTTGGCTATCTTCAGCAAATATAGTTTCTTAAGATGATCCGCAACACTCATTCGCCCGGGAAGGTGGAGAAGCAGCCTTGCGGCCGCGTTTTGAATGACCTGGAGACGGTTAGTGATATCTTTGTTGGCTCCTAGATATAGGACATTCCCATAATCTAGTTGTGAGCCAATGAGGGCCTGTAGGACTGTTCTCTGTGCCCCTTCTGGAAGTTGCCATAGAATTTTCCTCAACCATTTGAGGATGGCGAAACAAGTTGAGGCCGTTTAGCTGTTTGCAGATGCATGGATAGTTTGTCATCGATTAACACCCCAAGGTTGCGTGCGGATTGTACTGCTACCGGGGTAGGACCCATTTCCGTCAACCAGTGGGTAGGACCCCAGAGTTCCTTATGTTCCCCGAAAATAATAAGCTCAGTTTTTTCCCCGTTCAGTTTAAATTTCTTGGTATGCAACTAGTCTGACATTCTCAAAAGCCCACAATGGAGGGAGGAGGTGGTGGATTTTTTCGGTGGCTGATAGGGAGAACACTAATTGTGTGTCATCCGCATAGGAGTAAATAGTGAGACACATTTCCTCTGCTATTTTAGCCAGTGGGGTAACACAAATATTAAGGTGCAGTGGACTCAATGTTGAGCCCTGGGGTACCCCATAAAGGGAGGTCAGGACATCGGAGACTTTGTTTTTGGAAAAGACCTGGAAAGTCCGGAGAGAGAGGAATTGTTCCAAACACTCCAGTGCTTTCCCTCTTACCCCTATGTCCTCTAGGGCCTGAGTCAAGGTTTTGTGGGCGATGGTGTCAAAAGCAGCAATTAAATCTAGAAGAATGAGTGGCACCGTGCCACCATTGTCCAATACCTGACGGATAGCTTCTATTACCCCTAGTAGGGTGGACTCAGTAGAGTGACCCCTTCTGAAACCCGACTGGGAGGGGTGTAGTAACTTGTTGCTATTAACAAAGTCCGGTAGCTGTTAACATGTTTTTCCAGGACTTTGGAAAATATTGGCAGGAGCGATACTGTGCGAAAGTTAGAGAAGACCTCCGGGTCTCCGTTCGCCTTTTTCAGCAGAGGTACTACCATAGCACGCTTCCAGTCTTTGGGTACAACTGCTTCAGTTAGGGAAGCATTTAACAATGTTCTAATTATATCCAAAATGTATGGATCCAACTGTTTCAAGATGCGGCTGGCATTGGGTCCAAAGTTGAGCCTGATGTGATGCTGCTTAGTACTTCCATGAAGGTAGTGGTGTCTAGTGGTTGCCAGGCAGTGAGAAAGTGCTCATAAGTGTTATCCCTTTCGTCAAACTCTTTAAGAATGGGGGTCACCAACGGGATGGCAGTAACGTCGCAACCTTCATTGAAGTTTGAGTAGATCTTAGCTATTTTCTCATTAAAGTAGTTTGCAATGAGATTGCATTGTGTGGTAGACAATGTAGGGGGTTCAGGTTGGAGTGCAGCTCCTGCTAGGTCCTTTAAAACTTTGAATAGGGTGCTGGGGTTACATTGTGCTTCTAAAATAAGGTTTTTAGTATGGTCTCCCTTTGCTATTTTGCAAGACAAGTGGTAAGCATTAAGCGCTTACTTATATACTTCCTTGCTGGCTGTGCCATAGTTTCTTTTCCAACCTCCTAAAGATGTTTTGGCACATCAGCATGAGACAAACAGGAAGTTCCATCACAGCAATAACGAAAATTAACAATAGGATTTGATGTTCAGAGAAGCATCTCCGATCCTCTCTCCTAAACATGAGTAATGTCTATAGCCATCTAATTTAGAGTCTAAACCATCAAGGGTGATTAGGTCTAAAACAGTCTCAAAAAGTTGGGAAAATGAAGAAAAAGAGAAAAATGTGGGAATGTGTCAGCATAGCAGAAGGTCAATCAAGAGTCGTCTAGGGGTACGAAAATGTGTTAGCCTAAGCCACACTCAGCAAAGAATCAAAGGGAAAACATAGAGGTCTAAACCTCTGCATTCCAAATGAATAGTGGCACACTCAATCAGTGAGAATACAAGTTAATACCACACAAATCTTCTGAGTGATGCCTCTTGTTCATGCCATCAAGACTTCCATTGCCCTTTCCATTTTCACATTGTGAGCTGCAACATTGACAGATTCTCCCAGACCAGACCTGTGAACGATATCGACCTCAGGTACCCTACAACTCTTGATGCATAACTGAATAGGGATTGTTAGTTAACACTCAGGCTCTCCTTGTTCCTATCAAAGCCCTCTTCTTAGACTCTCTATCACTACTACAGTGTTACATCTATTCTCAAACTAACAAACCATATGAACCTACCTGAGAGAAAAAGAACGCAAGCTGAAATGGAAAAGCAGCATTTTATGCAGAAAGAAATAAAGGTGTACTTAAGTCAACTTTAATCGCATGAGTCAATGGTGCACATTTAATATGTGTTCATATTTGCACATACAACTACAAACAAATGAAAGATGTCAGTACATACATTCAAATTTAGATTCATGTTGCACTTTAAGTAAATGCAATATAGCTTGGAATACATGAACATAAATGTAAGTGTCAACTATATTCTAAAGGCAAATGTGAAAACATTAGCGCATATGTTTACATACATCTTTCTTGTTTCTGTAGTAAATACATTTAAATAGTGTGAGGATGGTTTATCAGGATCCTAAAGACTATATTTCATATTAATAAGGTTAAGGTGCACAATGTATAGATTCAGATACACGTAAATAGTGCACTTCTGGCATATGAAAGGAAAAAGTTAAAATTACTCTGACGCTCCCCATTGACAAATACACTGCAGTTGTGAATTGTCACACTCTTTACCGCTGTAAATGGGACAATACTGATAATTACTAAATTAGTCTTTTTACCCAATCACACGTGACACTCAGAGACTGTAAAAAATCTATTTTTATTTTTGTTTTATCAATAATCTTTTTAAAGTTTTAATTTGTCTTTTGTTCATATTATTTATTCAAAGAACAATTAGACATGAATTCACATGAACCACATAACAATATTTCACACATATATACAGGACGAATCAAGTATCAAAACCAGTCATGGGAAAGGACAAACAGACGACAATACTACAAGACCTAATACCGTCTGCGATCTACAATTTATCTGGTCGTTCCCTTTCAGAGGCAGAACACACGATCCTGGAAAAAGGACTCACATTTGTCTCGACTAAAAAATTAAATTTCGTAAAAATGAAAACAGAGGTCATTGAATTTTGCAAAAAAGTGAGACTCAAGTCCTTCTTTTTGGAAAATTAATTTTCTCCAAATCTTAAAACCACAGGTCTTAGAGAGAAATCCACTTTTTGCCCTCCAGCGAACAAAGTCCCAAAGGACATAAGAACATTGGAACGTACTGTTTTATCTGCCATCTCACATATAGAAGGAAGAAAAGACTTTGTGAATCACAACATCTCGAAAATTGAAAGAGAACCTATATCTTCACTTAAGTCTGACAATTCAATAATAATAAAACCAGAGGACAAGGGGGGCTCTACAGTGGTAATGAGCACCTCTAATTATAAAATAAGTCTTAAGACAGCTGCAGGACATACACTGTTACTGGAAAATCGAGAAGGATCCAACCCTGGCAATTCAAGGCCAATTGATGTTGCTTCTCAAAGAGGCTTTAGACCGAGGCATAATCGAACCAAAGGAGTTTTGTTTTCTAAACAAAAAATATCCAAGGATCCCTCTCCTATATGTTCTTCCTAAATCCACAAACATGAAACTCACCCTCCTGGCTGTCCAATTGTATCCGGCTGTGGATCCATGCAAGAGCCTATATCATAAGTATGTGGATTTCTTTTTTAAGCCCCTCCTATCTCCAGGACACCACTGACTTTATAAACAAAATGGAAACCCAAGAATTCTCACCAAGTTACCAACTCTTGGTCACCCTTGATGTGTTTTTTTTATATACCCAGATACCCCAAGAAGATGGGTTAAGTGCTATTGAAACATTTCAAGAACTCAGGCCAAGACCATTTAGAGTTTCCAGTGAGTTTGTACTGCAATTAGCGAGCTTCATACTTAAAAAGAATTATTTTAAGTCAGGAAAAGGGACTACTATAGATTCATTTACAACACCAATCCTTTCTCTGTCCAAATTACCAACTGGGTAGGGTTTATTAACAATGTTTTTCTAATATAGAACGGAGTGGCGACCAACCGAGTAGCATTTCATGCCTGTTTGAATGATCGTACCCAAGACATCAAATTCAGTCTAAACTACAGTCCCAGCAGGATGACGTTTTTGGATGTGGAGATTTATGTGTCAGAGGGTATACTCATACAACTTTACACAAAAAAACAACTGATAGAAACCAGTGTCTGATTGAAGACGTCCGGTATAGGTGGGTCTTGGAGACCGAGGGCAGGCGTTGTGTGAAGGATGCCCCGGGGCTCGGCTATAAATATATGCCGGGACTAGAGGTCCAACGGGATCCTTAGTGGGGGGGCAAACCTTGTCTGCGTCAATCCGGTTGTGTGCATTGGCATAAGGCACCCAAACGTGCGCCAGCCCAGGGAGAGACAAAACCAGAATATTAGCTTAATCAATATAGTGGTGCTCTACTCTCTCCTATTGACTCTGGGAAGCAACATTGGTTGCTGTGTTGCATCGTATCAAAAGTTACAAATTTACCCGCCAGTTTTTAATTGATAATGATGCTTTAATAATATTTTTACTTCCACATATTAATTTTATAACTAGAGGAAACCTTTCCAGGACTGGATGGCAACAACCTAAGATTACCTTTCAAAAACAGAAAAAAGCTTTAACGCCAGGAAGTTACAAATAATAATGAAATTAAAGCCTATACTGGCTCTAAAGAAGCCTGTACATTTGCTTATAAACTAAACATCTCCCAAACTTATCTTGTTCTGCATATTGCACTACTATGAATTTCGGTGCAACATTTCTTGTTTTTTCAAGCATCTCACATACTGTGGTGCTGTGTCACACACAACAAGCTTTTCACATTTGTACGTATTCGTCACACACAAGTACATTGCCTATTATTTTTGCAAACATGTTGCAAACACACCCACAGCATCTTGTTTTGAGAACATCTCATATACTTGGCTTCATGTATCTTTTTCTTTCTGGATTTATGAAGACTCCTTGTAGCAAGAAAGAATGTTTTCTGATTAGGACAGTTGCATTTTGAGGTTTCGGAATGGATGTTGCTAAGAAGATTTTCTTAATTCTTCCTTTTTTCCTTCCCAAAATTGTTTGCTTGCTGCAGGAAGATGCAAGATTCATGTTTTCTGCCTATTTTCCAATTAGTTTGCACAGTGAAAATAATAATAAAGCAAAAGGGGGGTGGGAGCACACCGCCTCACAGCAAAGCACAGTTCGCCCCGCATTATGGTGAATGCAGTTCGCAATCAGAGCCCACTTGAATATTAGTAGCAGTATTTCACCAAAGTTGTTGCAGGTATTGCTGTTCATCTCTAGACACGTGTTTCTGTATGTTCTCCTTCATCGGTAGAAATCAAAAACTAATTTTATCACGGGTTGCTGAGAATGCTGCCACAGTCCTCTGTTCTCAGAGCCTCTCACAGGCGCTCAAGTGCATCTCCAAAAGCTTGTTGGCTCACTGGCTCAAGGGATCCTTTTTAAACTGAAGGGAGATGGGAGCAGACTGCCTTACATCCCATCACAGTTTGCCCCTTTACATTATAGTGAATGCTTTTCACAATTAGCACTTACTTCAATCTTAACTGTCATTTTTCACGAAAGTTGGTGCCGATAGTGCTGTACATCTCTAGACATGTTTCTGAATTTCATCCTTCATCAGTAGAGATCAAAAAAAACGATTTCATCTGGAGTTGTTGGAAATGCTGCCAAAGTCTTCACAAGTCTCAGTAACACTCCCAGCAGTAGTCTGAGGTCAAATGTGTGGCCAGTCCCTTAGCAAGACTTAGTGGCTGTGCATATCTGCCATCCAACAGAGATTAATCCTCAGGGTGAGATATGATTTGACCAACATCACTTGCCAACCCTCGGTGCACCTAGAAGTGCCACTCCGTAATAAGTAAACCGAGGGCATGATCAGATTTGCCACCCATCACTTAGCAATATTAACGGTTAGTTCAGCAATGCCACCCATCTTTTGGCAATCAGACTGGGTGCTAAAGGAGAATCTCATGTGAGCAAGAGTTAACATGGGCAAAGCAACAGCTAGAGTAACTGTGTGGTAGCCCTGCCCCCAATACTACACCTTGTGCGTTTTTTTTTACATTTGCCCTTTATCTTTTCTCCACGTAATGTGGATGGTGACTCGGATAGCTAATTATCCCCCTCCAAGGAGACGCCTAGGATTGTATGGGTATTAACGCTCCACTCTTTTGTTTACCTCAAATGTTATCTGCTCTGCAAACATGTAAAGATTAAGAGTAATTGAAGGTGGAATCCATCTCTCCATCCCTTTGTATGTCTGTGAAAAGCACCCCCCGCCTCTGTGTGTGCTGTCTGAATGTATGTGTGCTTTGCTGGGCTGTATGTGTCCTTGAAGCGCTTCATGTGTGTTGAGTGTGCATGTTTCCGTGCGTTTGTTTGTATCGATAGGTGAGTATATGTCCTTTAGTATGTGTTCATGTGCAGCCCTGTCTTTTGGTCTGTGTGAATAGGTGGTGTCTGTAAGCTAGGGTAGGTACTTCAACGTCAGGTAGTGTGAGAGTGGGTGCCTGTGTGTTTGTGCATGCATGTTTATATACGTCACCATGTTGTTATATGCAGACATATGTTTTCTATGTCAATATGAGTAAGGATGTTGTGTATTTCTGTGTCCATGTGTTCGGCAAAGGCAAACTATTTATACCTATAGGGCCAGATGTATCAAAGGGTTTTGTCCATTCTGTGTCTATGGGGAAATGTATTGATACATATGGCCATAATGTGTTTACACAGTACAAATAGGACAGTCAGGCGATTTTTAGGTGGTGCTTGCTGCCACAATGCCGTGGCTCTGTAGCCTCGGATATTGTTGCGTGTTAACGGCGTTACTCTTTCGCAGTCCAGTGGTACAAATGTGGGGAACCTCGGAATGATGAAAGGATGATTTTGCTCTGCCGGTATTCGAGACTATGACTTGCATGTTTTATAGTCAGATCAGATCCCTGGCACCATTGACTATAAAGGGTTAAATGATGTATTCCCGTCAGCGACCCTGCTACCCCTCACCTAGCTCAGCCTGCCCTCTCTCTCACAGCAGCGCACGCGGCCATCACCTGCCCCATCAGTGCATTAGTTCTTAGCTGGACGGTGAGCGCACCTGCTGGCGCCTCCTCGTCAGTATCTCTGCCCACAGTGCTGACGTCACCTCACGAGCCTCTGGGCTCCCTCCCTCTCCGCGCGACAGACGGGGTCAGAGAGTGACAGGCGCAGCAGCAGCACCGGGTGGCACGGGCCGCCGCCCCCACCCCGCAACGGGAGGCGCGTGAGCTCCGGCAGAGGCGGGGTCCAGAGGCGCGCGGCGGCCGGCCCTGCTCCTGCACCGCTGCGGCGGCCCAGGTCAGAGGATTTATCAAGGAAGAGACGGCGGCTGGACTAGGAGCCGGACAGCACCACCTGAAGGTAAGCAGGAGATGACGGGCTCACAGCCTGCTGTGAGCCCGCGCCGCCCTGCTCACAGCAGGTTGTTTTCAGGGAATGGCCGTGTTGTTGCCGGGTGGATGCCGCGGTGGGATGCCCGTGCTGGAGCTGCGCACGGAAGGTCGGCGGCACGGTTACCAATATTCATGTCAGGGAGCGTGGCCGTGCGCCCTAAACGTGGAGCTTTGGGGGACAGAAAATTACCACATTCCATTAGAACACGCCCATAAATACGCCCCACGTGTGAAGCCTGGACGCAGCTGTATTTCATTTATGCAAATTATGGTGTGTCATTTATTGTATACTCGGGCAAATGATCAAGCACTCACGTGCCACATTTACAAAGAAATGTTGTTTTATAGGTACTGCTCGTTCTCCATGGTTGAAGATAAAATAACCGAGGCAGTGATTTCCTAGGATCAAACAATTTGGTTGAGTGGAGAAGCAGATATGATGCCTCAGTTCCCCTAGCGTCGCAGCTAACAATTAAGAACACACCAACGGCGTCAGTCAGTGAAAGAAGGAGGCTATTGTTGCCCTCCTCCTGTTCACCTGGTGCTGTCGCCCTGTTTTTTTACGACTGGTCCAGGCATTATTGCGGTGCCAAAACACCTGCGCAGGCAGTACTGCTGCTGTGAGACTCTGTTCACCTGTTGTGAGGAGTAGGGCATGCATCACACTGATCCTTTACTGATTGGGGTAGGGTATCGGATTGGTAAAGAGGACACTCGCCTAGGGCAATGGGCTGGTATCCGGGTTCCAGCTGTGGACCGTTTTATGGGCCAGCGTGGTGGCCGTTTTGGGCTGTGTCTGTGCTGTTAAGATGCCACCATCGGCCCAATGGGGGCTAGAGTGGCATGAGAGGAGGCAGATGAGCTTCTATTACCTCCCTTAATGTATGGTGATTGCTTGAGGGCAGGGGGCCTGAGCAGAAGTGGCCTCACTAATATTCAGGTGTGGTTCACCATTGTGAATGAATCCGTAAACAAACAGTCTCGGCAACATCTGCTTATTTTAAAAAATCTCGGAGAAGTTAAGAAAACATGCCTCTTTTATAGAACTACCCTCCTCTTTTTATAATACTTAAAAAAACACTGAAGCAGCTTTTGAAAAAAGATACAATGCGCAGATGTGGGCCACTTTTCTTAAAGGCAATTTTTGATCCCAATCCAAACCCGAGAGGTGCGGTAATGCTGCTGCCCTGTCTCCCTGTTTCTGTAACAGCATGGTGCAGGCAGCACTGTTGTCGCAGTATTTCTGGATGGCCACAATAGGCACAGCCGAGGCTGTCCCCGTATGTGTAGCTGCTGTAGATTGTACTCATGCCCTCGGTGCTGGATTCTTCCTTTGCACCCGCTTCAAGTAGCTCTGCTCTGTCACCCTGTTTTTCTGCGCACCTGCAGCATGTAATCCTGCTGCTGTCACGTGGAGCCGTCTCTTTTGTTTATGTAGAAATCGGCGCCTCCAGCATTAAATGTGCACTGTTCCCCACGCGACGGCAGTGGAAAGTTGTCATCGTTACTTAGCATACAGTACATGTGGAACTGCTTCCACTCTCTGCCTGGTGCATACATTGGCGCTACTGCTACATTTTTCTCCCTTGTGGTGCTCGGATCAGCTGCTGTGACCTAAAATGACGCGTATTGTTTACTGAATGAGTAGCGATCATTAAAACACACTCGTTATCTGAATTGAAAATGTGTCATTAGGTATTTACCAGGAGAGACACACCTCTCCCTTACGCCAGTGTTTAAAGTTTAAAATTCTAGAAACCATAAACAAGTGCCCGAAGCATCCAAACAAACTGGAGCTGAGGGTAACGTTTTCGAAGGCTGAACTCCGTTATATCCAACTGTGCTGAGAACATCTGGTATTTCCTGAAAAGTCTGTGTTTTTTTTTTGCATACTGCATTTAGCAGGAATTGAAGGCGTGGTGCCTATTTGAAGGGCCGTGTTACAGACAGGGGCGCTTTAAATCCTCCCTCGCGAGCTTCCCTCAGAGTTCACCACAGGAGCAGGGCAAGGACCTTCCATGTCCTTTCAGAAACTTCATACACAGCCTAGGGCTCGAATGGAACCTTAATATTCCTTCTGCAAGGCCAGAAATCTGTGGTTGGTTATTAAAATCGGTGTATTTGTATGGGGGAGGTGTGATAATCTGGCGTGCCAGATGATCAGGCTGCTGTAATGCAACAAGTGCAGTGACACCAGGTAAAAGAGGCCCACTTAAATCATTCCTTAATCCCAATAATAAAATTATGCCATAAGAACATTTTTACTGTGGCTTCGTGTAGATCAGAAGCATGTGTTTGTGGTTTGGGGGTCGAAAGGCACTGGTTTGGCTCTACCGTGAGATAGATAAGCATGAGTGGGGATTTTGATGGGGGTTATTTTTTTTTTGGTTAAAAAGCTTTATTGAAAAAAATAGAAGCAGAGGTAGGACTTTTTTTGTACAAAAATGACATAAGAAAGAGCAAAAAAGTAACAAACAGAATATACATTATAAAGGAATACACATCTCAAGGTATATAGCAGTGATAGACTACTCTGTTGCAAAGTGTTGGAAATAATTTGAGATGGGTGATACTGACAATTGTCTCTAAGGAAGGGCACTGTAGGTTGTTGAATAGGGACTTAAAGGTGAATGAAATAAATCTTTCCTTGAGTCCAGGGCATAAGTCCTTAAAAAGGAAGTGGGGGAACGCTGACGTCACAACAGGAAGTGATGTCACGAAAGGTGGGTTGCACCATCAGACTCATTGCCTCCCCTCGCTCACCCCTTAGATGCGATTGCATCAGAGAAGCCAGCGCGTGAGTAGCATTCTGAATGGGCTCCGATCTTGCCCCAGAGAGTGAATGTGTTGCTCCATTTGCTCCTGTTATCGAGCTCCCGGTAAAATACGTGGGGGGACACCGTCCACCCGCATGGTACCCCGACTCGAGCCCTGCTTGAGTCTTATTGAAGTGTGAGATGAAATATCAGTGCATGTCAAAGATGACCTCCAAATGCGTTCTAAGTGGACACTCTATTCAGTTTCTTATCAAGGAACTATTTTAGGCCCTTTTCCTTTCTCCCTCATTTGAGCTCAAAAGCCAAAACTTTGGTTTTCTTATTGTTTATTTCTAGGCCTTGATTAGTTTTGTAGCCTAACAATGTCATTATTGCTCTTTGTAGGCCTATGGATGACAATATCATCCCTGCAAGGTAAATAACCCTGGGCAGTCACAGAGTTTGCAGAGTTTTCTGCACTTCGCCCTCTGCGAAGCACATAGAGTTCCCCAAGATTCTGCTCCGCGAAGCAGAGTTTTTTTCCTTGCTCACAATCGTCAGCATCAAGTTGGCGTGCGCGAGCGAGGAAAATCCACCTTCTGGCGAGATATTTCCTTGCTCGTGCTCATCAAGGTCTAGTTGGCGAGCGAGGAAAATCAACCTCCAGATGAGATTTCTCAATGCGGGGGGTCTGATTTCTCAATGCGAGTGGTCATGGCAGGTCGTGACCACTTGCGTTGAGAAACCTTCTCTTCGAGTTGAGAAAGCTGTCGCTTGAGTAGAAATTTTACTTGAGAAGCAGAAAGGAAGCTGTGCCCTCTTGCACAGCGCATGGTGGCGTTTTCTATGATTTTACAATGCGGGACAAACACCCATCGCTCAAAACCACAGCGAACGACATAACCTTAACGCACTTTGCCACTCGCGGAGCTCCGAGTAGCGCAGTGGAGTTTTTTGTCACTTCGTGAAGTTCCGCATAGCGGAACTCCGCCCAGGCTTAATTGTAAACTGGTTATTGACTTAAAAGCTAATCATTGAGGATGTGAATTAGCCTTCCAACGCTTTGTTGAGATCCTTCATGTAGAGGTTGAATATGAAGGATGCTAACAGGCATCCTTAATTTGGACTGTCTGATGTTTAAATTCATTTTCAAATTGAGGTGCAGATGCTCAATTATAAGGCGACTCAGGTGTTAGAATAAAGTAATTTGATTGCAAGTTTGAGTGGGGGAGAAGAATCCCCAATATTTCACTTTAAGCCATCATGTTTTTCTTGACATTGTCAAATGCTGACCTAAAGTACTCAAACCAGGTGTAGCATGGTGGTTTCTTACTGAATGCATCCCCAGGCAGAACTAATGAGGCAATAAGACTTTTGGAGGTACCGTTTCAGCCTGCTTGTTTGAAGCAACAAGGCCCAGTTGCTCTGCCCAGAGCTGAACTAATAGAAAGTTAGCGAATATTTTAGTCTCAACTTCAAAAACAGCTATTAGCCTATAGTTGGATTGGTTTGTTGTGGTGCCCCTTTCAAAGTCAGATGTAAAATTGTACTTCTCCAAGAATCAGGGATTGATCAAGATGCTAGGCAGTTGTTAAATGAGTTTGCCGAAGTCTGAGACTAAATAAATTTCCATATTTCTTTTAAGGAGGCCAGAAGGAAGGTCATTTGGCCCCGTTGCACCTTCGGTCTTAACTTGTGCAATTCCCTTCTTGTTACTATTTCCCTTAGACTTGTTTTTAAACTTAGAGGAAGATTGTTAGGAATTCTCAATTGCCTGCTTAATTAATTTTTTTCCAGCACTACCTGTTTGGAGAAGCATCTATTTGTATGAGTCAGTTGCAAGTTTTCACTCACATTCTCTTGGAAAATTGGAAGATGCTTCTGCAAGTTGTTTTTTAAAATTCATCTGTTCTTGGGCTCCATTCTGAAATGGTTGTTTGACCATCTTCCCCAGATGCATACTGGGGGTGAGGAGCACTAATAATTTCTTGCATTATTTTTTTATTTTCGGGTCTTTCCATCTTCAGCTTTTTAAATTTGTAGTTGTAGTCTGCAAAAACTGTTTTATGTCTTATGTGGGTGTTCTTATGATGATGATGATTTGAGGAGAGTGGTCACTTTTTGAGTGGTCATCTATCCTGAAATCGGTGATCATTGAAAATAGGGTTTAGGCTTATTACAGTATAATGCAGTATGGACTGGGATGAAGAAGGAATGCTTTAGCGAACAAATAGGATTCGGATTATTGAGGTTTGCTTAGGGAAACTGCCATAAGTAATTTAGGCATACTGGGTGCTCTGCTAAGTTTAGAGCAGCGTCATGACTACAGGGCTCTTAAAGTAAAATTATCCAAAGGATTCTAAGGAGTATGTTTGTATATTGTTGTGGCAGAAACGTGGACTGGCTGGGATCAAATGCATGACCACAAAATGGTTCATCAGAGAAGGTTGTTTACAGTCGTCCTGCATTCAAGGGTAGGAATGGGGAGAAGGGCAGTGGCTTATATTTACCCAGATTCATACAGCACCATGACCCCGTGTGCATCTTTGACCTGATCATTGTTTTAACTCGTTCCTCTGGCCAGGACTGTCGGGCATGGTATACAACTGTTACAACAAAGTTTTTACAACGCACTACCATTACAACGCAGGCATTACCACGCATACCATTACAACGCATTGCGCTGGGGGGCGCTCTAGGATAGGGAATAAGTATAATTTTATATCCAACACCTTCCCTAGTGTCCACGGGGACTGGAGTTGGAATATAAAATTATACTTACCACTATCCAGCACCTCTAAGCGCTATGCGTTGTAACGGTATTCGTTGTAAATACCGCGTTGTAATGGTATGCATGGTAAAAGTATGCGTTGTAACATCATACATCCGTCGGGCATTATCTTACTGAAGGACAACAGAAAGTGATCTTGTGTCCAGTGTGAGTCCCAGATATCCAATAGAATTATATGCTTTGGGAAGGACCATAACAAGAGTAACCAAGGTTAAGGTGTCTGAAGAACAATGCAAACGTCTATTGACTCAACCAATAGTTTTGTTTTTTGTAAAGTGGTGTGACATACTTTATCTTTTGGTAGCTACACATAACAGGCACAATAAAGTCTGCCGAACTGCAAGATTCCTTCACACACAGGACAGTTACATTCTCGTCTGTAGTAGTGTAAGCCAGAAACACAGACACACACACAGACGCACACAAACACACATCTCGCTCACACACTCCCTTCATGGATACAGCATTGCATGAGAAGTAATAGTGCAAGCTTCACTCAAACAAAAGTATTTCATAGACTCATTTGCATCATCTTGTGTTGCAGAAAACAGTTGATTCTAGTTCCAAAGTATTATCTGTATTAATTTTTAGAAAGGGCAGGTAAGCAAAGAGGCAGAGGAAGAACTCAGGCAAGGAGTGGCAGGCGACACAAGGGCAGGAAGGTGAATGGGGCACAAGGGAAAGGGTGTTCAGAGGTAGACACAAAGGAGGCCCCGCGGAGGGACTTGGAAGTGCAAGGGCACGGAGGCAGAGCAGTAAGGAGGTGGAGATATAAGGGGTACAGATAGGTGAGCGCGAGCACAGAGAGGCATGGTTGTGAGAAAAGAGTCCAGGGAGGACTGCTGGCATGGAATTGAAAGGGGGCACGAGGCAGGTAGGCACAGGTTAAGATGGCATGGAGCGGCAGTGTGGTACAGTAAGGCCCAAAAGATGAGGGTGGTACAGGTTTGGGAGTATTGAGATGGGTGAAGATGCTGTGTGGAACTGTGGGAGTACATGGGAAAGTGTCATGGATGCAAAGAAATGACGTAAATAAGGAGGGCAACAAACAGTAAGTACGAAGCACAAGTAGGGATGCATGGGAACTTGGAGGCACAGAGCTCAAGCAGGTACAAGGATACTGGTGAGATGGCATATGTGAAATAGGCAATGAAGCCCAAGGGACATGTGCAAGGAAGCCTCAGCATCATAGTCTGTAGACATAAGAGGAACACAAGCAGGGAGGCTCTAGGCCTTGCACAGGGAGACATGGGTACCAGGATATTCAGAGGCCACTGAGGCACACCGCAAGGTGCCACACAGGGCATGGCAAGGGAGGCATATGAACAACAAGTAGAACCGGGGTCTGAAATCGACAATGTAGCCGACTGACTTCCAATACTCCAATCAGTGAGTAAGAAAAGGAGTCACAGAGAAAAAAGGAAGAAACAAAATGAGAAACCAACATGAAGTTACAAACGTTTAGTCAATGGTGAGATCCTGGAGCAATTGTTTGGATTCCCATCAATATTAACATTGTGATCAATCTCATCATTTGGCCATCCACCCGTGCGGATGGTGTGTATCTGGATCATAGAGACTATCTACCATCCACAGGGAATTCGCTCAATTGGATCAAGCCAAAGTCGAGAACAGATAGTACATTCCCAATTTTCAGACCACAAGGGAATAAAGTGCAGTGCAAAAAACAGAAAAAGTGGTGATTTAAAATAAGGTGGTGAGGAAAAAAGAGAACTTTTTAAATATAGATAACCTCACCCCTTAGTCTAAAAACAGAACAGTGCAAGGGGCAGTTTCAATAAATAACTGTAAAACGTAAGGCCAACATGTTTCAGCCAGTAGGGAAAACATTACCCACGGCTTTCTTCAGGGCCTCTGCTCTTAAACTATGCTACTGCAACAATTTGGTTACAATTTATTTTAAATTATATGAGTGCAAAAAATTTCATTATCAAAGGTTGGAACATATACAACCTATATGAATCGATCCTCCGCTTCAAAGAATGCAGATGGCATCTAAGATAAAACATACTGAAGATTACTCCACTTTGTTTGCTCAAACCGTAGTGTTATTAATGAAGAATAACAGTCATTTTAAAATCTAGATTCCTCACCCTTCTTGACCGGGGACTGGACCTCACCTCACCTGGACCTAGCTCAGGGTATATACGGGCCCCGCTCTGGAAAGAAAAACAAAGGGAATAGAGAAGTAGGTCTAATCTTAGTCAGTCCTTAGCTTACTCATGCTGTAAAACCCTCCACTTGTTAATCCTCTCCAGAGAAAACATTTTTAAAAAGTCCATAGCATGGCGTCTCACTGCTCCCTCCTCACCTCAACTCCTCCCACATTACTCTTATGTATGTCTCCCAGGTTACATTGAGGCTTATAAATAAATCAGGAGTCCCCTAATTAATTCCTTCAATGTACCCTGAACAAGATGGTCAGTCTCTATTGAAATCTCGCACTTTTAACATATCATAGGATAAAGTAGAGCTCTATAAGAAGTATGGCATGTGTTGGTTATGTTATAAGCCATATTCAATTCCAAGGCAGAGCTCAGTGTTTCTCCCCATCCTGCTAGGTGACCCATATTTGTACCCCTCTAAAGTTCAGAGCACGAGTCACAAATGCGTTCGACATGTCCTGACCGGCCTGTCGTTGCCTCGGATGTTTGCTGAGGGGGAGGCAACAAACAGCACAGGTAGAGCGTTTTTATTGGGCTGGGAGACCTGTTCAATTAACGTCCAACGTAGCCCTCTGATCACGTCATGATCTGGATTCATACCCAAAGATACTTATTAGCCCTCACTGCCATTTAGCTAGAGCCTGAATGCGCTAATAACCTGAGCAAAGCCCCATTGTGGAAAACGAACAAGATCTCTTACTGTAAACATCGCCATTTTTTCCTTTGCGCTGGCTCGTACTATCGCGGCTCTTCCCACGGTAACATAAAGAACTACTCAATGACATCATAAAGATGGCGTTCGTAGCTCTTTTGTGTTTGTTGTAAGACTTTGTCTATTATACACTCCCTGAGCATATATTAACAGTCTTACACCGGAAAGAGAGTCTATCATGTACGAGAGATGTCGTACTGATCATTCCGTATTACTATTGTGAATTTTACATTAACTGTCATTTACATCCCCAAAATCGGTAAAATATCGTGATATAGATGTAAATTAAAGTTGGGAATAGAGTTATGTTTCTGGGATGAAAAGACATAGCCATGACCTTCACTGGTAATCCACTAAATAATGATGTTGGTAGAACAGAGTGAAAAAACTTGTTGGACGCTAATGATACTGGTAGTTTTTTCAAAACGTTATCGCAAAGCTTATTCGGCGTTGGTAACCCAAGCTTCTATTAGAATCAAATGGCGCCTTGCTCAGTAGTGATTGTTAGGACGACAACCTGTAGTATGCTCAGTAGTGATTGTTAGGACAACAACCTGTAGTATGCAATTGTTCCTTACTCGTAGATGAGTGTTAGGAAGAAAGATCGTACATATGATGGGCCTCACAGCAGTTATTACTAACCCACTGTACAAGCATTTCAATGTGTATGTCAGGTGCATGATAATCCACTTTATTGCACTGCACTTTATCCCCTTGTGGTCTGAAAATTGGGACTGTACTATCTGTTCTCGACTTTGGTTTGATCCAATTGAGCAAATTCCCTACAGATGGTAGATAGTCTCTATGATCAAGAGACACACCATCCGCACGGGTGGACGACCAAATGATAAGATTGATCACAACGTTAATATTGATGGGAATCCAAACAATTGCTCCAGGATCTCACCATTGACTAAACGTTTGTAACTTCATGTTGGTTTCTCATTTTGTTTCTTCTTCCTTTTTTCTCTGTGGCTCCTTTTCTTACTTACTGATTGGAGCATTGGAAGTCAGTCGGCTACATTGTCGATTTCAGACCCCCGGTTCTACTTGTTGTTGATATTATAGTAAATGAGGATAGGAACCAGGGCAGGTCTTTAAATATCCCTGTGACCCTACATCTCTCTTTTGTGGTTATTGGAAGGGAGTCATATCTGGACATGTGCCGAGAGGCACAGTGATCACGGATAAAGAGGCCAATATTTAAACGTTTTTGTGTGTAACTTTGTCAACCTATAGATCCTATTGCTGTACTATATGGGGGTGGCTTCATTTGGTTCATCTTGTGCACTGCAGCCACAAATACAGATGTAAAAGCAAGTAGATATAAAAAAATATATGTCATAAATATTATTCAGACCAATCTCAAATACAATTACTGTATGCTTTCAGGCGTAATGTCAGGATATTATACGTGAATGATGCAGAATTACAATAAAAGAAAAATAATTACTTGTACTGCTCTACTGAATGTTCATTCAAATTTAGATAGTGAGGTAGTATTACTCAAACAATCGCCTCACCCTAAGGTTTTTTAGAGGTTTGTAATCAATCAGGCATGACAAACATGATGATTTCCATGCTAACATTAATTGTGTGCTGATTGTGTTTAAGAATGTTGTGAATAACATTTAATAAGTAAATGTTTATATTGTTGATATGTACTTGTGTTTAAATATGTTTGTGCTTGCAGTGTACATGGTGAACAATATAAAGGGATACCAGATGGTATGTGTTGTTGGCAATGGGTTTTTGAAGGTGAGGTTGGTGCCCAGGATGAATCCAAGTGACTTGGCATTCAATGAAAGTTGGGGGTTGAACCTGCCAAGTCTCATCTCATTGAGCCAGTTTCATGCTCTTTTTTGTTTGTTGTTCCCGGAAAATAACAGGAACTCTATCTTTGTGGGACTGAGCTTCGGGTACGTGCTGGACATCCAGTTCTGGATGATGTGCACACAATATTTGAGCCAATATGTGAAGCAGAGAAGACTTTCAAGCAGACTTGTTGCATATAGGTGAATCTTGATGCTGTACTTGCACTAGAACCAGCCTCCAATCTCACAATAGATTGCTGGTCTCCACCCCTTCTAACATCTTTTAAGTGAAATTAGCAGTTAAAGATTTTACACCCCACCCACAGCAATCTTTGACTCTGTGGCTCTTGTTATCTCTTTGCATCCTCATCAGGCTAAGCCCACAGTAGTTGTGTGACTCAATAGCGAAGAAAATACATATTAGCAAAACATGTTTCCCCCCCAAAAACATTGAGGACCCAGATATAGACTTCACATACCTTGCTTATAAAATATTGATAACAAAAACGTAGAAGACAACAATACTGCAATAAAATATACAGTAACATAAAAAATAATTGTACAGTTTAAGAAATATAAACTTGTAATGTTCAAACATTAAAACTATTAACTAAACATAAATAATAAAAAACAAATAACAATTGATTATAATTACAAACACTAGATATTAAAATATTAAAAATATAAAGTAGCAACATTTAAATAAAAATAATGATTAATACAATTACATTAGTACAACATATAAAAAAAGAAAAAAAACCATTAAATTAACTTTTTAACTAAAACAAAAATACATATTAAAACAATTAACTTGTAGGATTCAGATTCACAACTCCCACCCTAACCTGACTAACAGTCTGGTAAGTGTTGGACTTAGGCAGGGTCAGATTTACTAAGTCAACTCCAATGCAAGCAAAAGTAGGGAAAGTGTTGGACTTTGAATTAGTCAGATTTGATATCACCACTCCTACATTTATTTTCAAATAAAACATGTAAATGTACACTAAAAATGTTAAAATATCTTTAAAATGTTAAACATATGTATTTAATATATAACATTTCATGTAATAAATACATATTTTATGTTACAGATAAAATAAAAATGTGTTGAAATATTAAAACTAATTTCACTTTAACCGTTTCCCACCCTATTACTCTAAAAACAAACACAGACAAACTGTTAACCCTTTCCTTGCTGCCGTCGGCCATTGGGCGACGGCAGCACTACCTTCCCAGTGCTGCCGTCGGCCAATGGCCGACACTGCCCCGCCCGCGCACGGAAACGCCCGCACCACGGCGGAATTACCGCCACGGTTAACGGGTTAAAACTAATGAAAAAGTAAATAATATGAAATGATTACATTACAAATTAAATAAAAGAACATTAGCATAATAATAAATTAATGCAATTAAAAAATAAATATATTGATCAATCAATTCCCAATTAATTTAAATGAAGAAATAATTAACATAACAATCAACTAATTAATATACGAAAGTCATCATCAATTAAATAAATACATTAACCAAAAAATAAATACAAATTAGAAATAATAATTTACATATCAAAAACATTCCACCCTAATCTCCTTTAACACCATCACTGCTGCAGTAATTCGTCAAGGATGCTGTACTTTCTGAAATCCCATTGTTCATGACGAGCTGAGCTAGTCATGAGAACATAAGCAGTGTACTGCATGACGACCTGAGCTCGTCATGAGCATCGAAGGGGTTAAACCTAACAACCTGCCACTATATTAACAAGTTCTAATTAAATTTAAAAAGTTGCAGTGCCAATAACTATAATACTAAAATCACTAACATTCATTAAACTAATTACATAAAAATATTATGTGCAACTATATTGAAAAAAACAATATATTTTTTATTTTAAAAATCTATTTTCAATACCTAAATACATGATATTTTTATCTTCTGCATGCTGTCCCAGAATCACTTGATTAATTAAGTAATGTTTATAGAGCACACGACTACTCTACAGCATGTCCAAACCAAAAAGAGGAGCGTAGAGGTTTTGATAGGATCACCCTCCAAGCGGAACTTTTACATAACCAAAACGATTCTATCAAAGAAAAGTGAAGTGAGCAATTTTTATTTTTATTTATTCTGGTGGAAGTGGTACTAGGCTCTCTCTTAGAGTAGTAAAGATGAGAGCACAATGTGCTTGTTAAAATACCCCTCACACACTAAAAAAACGTTAGTGTCATGCTTCATCATAGGGGTCTTCCCGCCCCTATAACGGGACGGGGCGTGCTACGACCAGACGACTACGCGGGAGCACTTAAGTTGTGACAGAGGCTATGTGTGGGTGTATGGGTATCAGTGAGAGTGTAGGGACCTAACACTAGTGAGTGTGAAAAAATTGAAAAAAGTTAAAAATTCCCTGGCATAGTAGAAAAAAATACACTTTATTGGTTTCTCTAGCTGGGAACGTTAAGAAGGGGTTGTGAGGTAGAGCAATAGCTAGCTACATAGTCGACATGTTTCGTAAGCAGACCCCTACTGATTACTCATCAGGACCTAATTAATGATCCCTACATATCAGTACTCATTTCTAACAAGATATGCCTACTGTCCTACAAACAATGCAGCAAAAATCAGCTGGCTGTTTGTGCTTCGGGGCATGAGTGGGCCCAGGTGAAGAGAAAAATATTTCAATGAAAAATGGACCTGTTGTGGTCTCTGTAAAGGAAAAGAGAAAGAGAGAAACCAACATGTATGCATAGATTAGCATCACAATCTGAATGGAAATACACACAGATCATCGTGTCTCACTATAATGGTGAGATCGCTTTCATCTCTGGGAGCGATATTGTACCTGAATAAAATCAAAACAGGCCAAAACTTTACATCTATCGGGTTCAGCTATCCTTCGCTTCAGTTATCTCGATAGGAATAGTATAGTGACCTCGAAATGTGGGTACACTATCATCTCATCATACATACCAACACTCATAACTCCATGCATTACCAACAACCTGGCGATTCAAAGGGGAAAAGGGGGGGACCCTCCGTCATACTGTCTACACATTAAAAAACACTCGGCTTTCCACTCAACTCACAACCATGTCAAGGGGATTAATACATACTTTGTCAGTATTTGTTCAGAGCCCCATGAGTTTGCAGGCGAGGGGTTTCTGCGCGGTTTACTGTGAAAACAAAACCGCACCTCGTGTTATATGTAGATAATTTAAGAGTTCTTAGAGTCGTTAGCATTGCCCCTGCTAACCCGTTTTTTAGAGACTCGGGGCCAGAGTCTGTTACTCACATGTCCGGCAGGTCTAGAAATCGTTATTCCTACCCCTGTGCTCCTCCGAGGATGACCAGTTTGTGTGTCCGCTCTTGTTTATAAGAACCCTGCATTTCCGCATTGTCATTCTGGTGGGTGCGGTTCTACTGTGCTGATGCTAGTGCGCAAACCTCTCAAGATGGCGGCTACTGGTGGCACAATCGGAGAGTGAAACGGAAGTCTTCCTACGATGTAGATTTATTTCAATGGATGGATATGGACACATTGTATGTTAATAGGAACTTTAGTTTATTGGAGGTTAATCAGTTGATAGTATATGCCCTCGGGAGCTACGGTTTTATTTTTGGGGGTTTTTGGGAGGTTAGTCTGGATTATAGGAGAAGCTTGTCAAAGCTGACTCCAGGGTATGTCGTCATTCAACCCGGTTTTGTGTGATTGAATGCGAAACACCCATCTCTGCTCTTTTTCCAGAAGGAATCGTTCATTGCTGACCAGCTCTATTACAGTCCATGTAATTTCCTCTGGTTTGTGATTTCTTTCCAAGAAGTGATTTGTGAGTTTCATGCTAGATTTCCTGCATTTTATAGTGCTCTTATGTTCGCCTATCCTGATTTTTACTGCCCTGCTGGTCATACCCACATATTCAAGTTTGCATGGGCAAGTGATCAGTTATATGACGTTGGCACTATTGCAATTACTGAAGCCCCTCTGTTCCCAGACGGTACCATTGGCGAATGTTATCTTCTTGCTTTTCTTTGTTAGACCACAGACTTTACAACCTCCACAAGGGTAATGTCCCTGAACAAAGTTCGGATCTCTCTGTACACTGGTGTTATTAGGTTTTGGTCTTGTGTGGACCAAAACATCTCTCAGGCTTTTTGCTCTTTTATGCGCGAACATGGGTTTGGGTATTTGCATCCCACCACTGTTCAGAATCTTCCAGTTCCGGTTGATGATTTTGGTCACTAGATTAGAACTGGTGTTGTATGTGGTCACGCAAATTGGGCGTTTCTCTTCCTCCTTCGGAATTTTTTCTTCCAGAAGGCTTTTGCGGCAGTTGTTTTTAGCTCGTGTGTAAGCCTGATTTATGATCCGATCAGGGTACATTCGTGCTTTTAATTTCTTTTTGAGATCATCGGATTGTATTTTGAAGTTTTCGATCTCAGTACAATTTCTGCGTAGGCGCAAAAACTCTCCGTAAGGGAGGTTATCCCGTAGATGTCTCGGATGGAAACTATTGTATAGTAGGAGACAATTCTTTGAGGTGTTTTTAAAGTGGGTTGTGGTCATCAATCTCCCATTTTTGGGAAATATGTTCAGGTCAAGAAAGACCAGGTTCTCTCGGGAAGTTGTGCTGGTGAATTTCAAGAAGTCATCTTGTAGATTGAGCCATGTTAGAAATCTTTCGGAGTCCTTTTCATCTCCATCCCAGATGATCAGGATATCATCGATGTAGCGTTTCCATAATGTGATATTGGATCTGAACGGGTTATTGGGGTTCAATATCTTGGTCACCTCTAGATGATGTACGTACAGTCCAGCTATACTAGGGGCAAATGTGCTTCCCATGCTGGTGCCATGCTTTTGCAGGTATAGGGTGCCATTGTATTCGAAAAAAAATTCTTTGAGTGCAAGAGAGCAACAGTTCATCACCACATTCCGTGGTGTCTGGTATTCCCAAAGTCTTCGAAAAGGACGTCCTCGATTATTTCTAGGGTTGCTTGGTGCGGCAAACTGGTGTAGAGGCTCTCTACATCGCAGCTTATCAGTAGCTGGGTTTTGGGGTCGAAATTGACCTCCTCCAATAGGTTCAGAACATCTTTGGTGTCTCTGAGGTACGTTGATGTCTTTTGCACCTGAGAAACGCGTCCGCAAACCTAGAGACAGGTTACAGGACAGAGCCGATGCCCGAAACTATCGGTCGCCCTGGGGGGTTCTCCATACTCCACAAACGTATGGAGAACCCCCCCAGGGCGACCGATAGTTTCGGGCATCGGATCTGTCCTGGAACCTGTCTCTAGGTTTGCGGACGCGTTTCTCAGACCTATGTTGCAAAAGACATCAACGTACCTCAGAGACACCAAAGATGTTCTGAACCTATTGGAAAACCCAGCTACTGATAAGCTGCGATGTAGAGAGCCTCTACACCAGTTTGCCGCACCAAGCAACCCTAGAAATAATCGAGGACGTCCTTTTCGAAGACTTTTGGGAATACCAGACACCACGGAATGTGGTGATTAACTGTTGCTCTCTTGCACGCAAAGATTTTTTTTTCGAATACAATGGCACCCTATACCTGCAAAAGCATGGCACCAGCATGGGAAGCACATTTGCCCCTAGTATAGCTGGACTGTACGTACATCATCTAGAGGTGACCAAGATATTGAACCCCAATAACCCGTTCAGATCCAATATCACATTATGGAAACGCTACATCGATGATATTCTGATCATCTGGGATGGAGATGAAAAGGACTCCGAAAGATTTCTAACATGGCTCAATCTACAAGATGACTTCTTGAAATTCACCAGCACAACTTCCCGAGAGAACCTGGTCTTTCTTGACCTGAACATATTTCCCAAAAATGGGAGATTGATGACCACAACCCACTTTAAAAACACCTCAAAGAATTGTCTCCTACTATACAATAGTTTCCATCCGAGACATCTACGGGATAACCTCCCTTACGGACAGTTTTTGCGCCTACGCAGAAATTGTACTGAGATCGAAAACTTCAAAATACAATCCGATGATCTCAAAAAGAAATTAAAAGCACGAATTTACCCTGATCGGATCATAAACCAGGCTTACAAACGAGCTAAAAACAACTGCCGCGAAAGCCTTCTGGAAGAAAAAATTCCGAAGGAGGAAGAGAAACGCCCAATTTGCGTGACCACATACAACACCAGTTCTAATCTAGTGACCAAAATCATCAACCGGAACTGGAAGATTCTGAACAGTGGTGGGATGCAAATACCCAAACCCATGTTCGCGCATAAAAGAGCAAAAAGCCTGAGAGATGTTTTGGTCCACACAAGACCAAAACCTAATAACACCAGTGTACAAAGAGATCCGAACTTTGTTCAGGGACATTACCCTTGTGGAGGTTGTAAAGTCTGTGGTCTAACAAAGAAAAGCAAGAAGATAACATTCACCAATGGTACCGTCTGGGAACAGAGGGGATTCAGCAATTGCAATAGTGCCAACGTCATATACCTGATCACTTGCCCATGCAAACTTGAATATGTGGGTATGACCAGCAGGGCAGTAAAAATCAGGATAGGCGAACATAAGAGCACTATAAAATGCAGGAAATCTAGCACGAAACTCACAAATCACTTCTTGGAAAGAAATCACAAACCAGAGGAAATTACATGGACTGTAATAGAGCTGGTCAGCAATGAACGATTCCTTCTGGAAAAAGAGCAGAGATGGGTGTTTCGCATTCAATCACACAAAACCGGGTTGAATGACGACATACCCTGGAGTCAGCTTTGACAAGCTTCTCCTATAATCCAGACTAACCTCCTAAAAACCCAAAAAAAACCCGTAGCTCCAGAGGGCATATACTATCAACTGATTAACCTCTAATAAACTAAAGTACCCATTAACATACAATGTGTCCATATCCATCCATTGAAATAAATCGACATCGTAGAAAGACTTCCGTTTCACTCTCCGATTGTGCCACCAGTAGCCGCCATCTTGAGAGGTTCGCGCACTAGCATCAGCACAGTAGAACCCCACCCACCAGAATGACAATGCGGAAATGCAGGGTTCTTATAAACAAGAGCGGACACACAAACTGGTCATCCTCGGAGGAGCACAGGGGTAGGAATAACGATTTGTAGACCTGCCGGACATGTGAGTAACAGACTCTGGCCCCGAGTCTCTAAAAAACGGGTTAGCAGGGGCAATGCTAACGACTCTAAGAACTCTTAAATTATCTGCATATAACACGAGGTGCGGTTTTGTTTTCACAGTAAACCGCGCAGAAACCCCTCGCCTGCAAACTCATGGGGCTCTGAACAAATACTGACAAAGTATGTATTAATCCCCTTGACATGGTTGTGAGTTGAGTGGAAAGCCAAGTGTTTTTTAATGTGTAGACAGTATGACGGAGGGTCCCCCCCTTTTCCCCTTTGAATCGCCAGGTTGTTGGTAATGCATGGAGTTATGAGTGTTGGTATGTATGATGAGATGATAGTGTACCCACATTTCGAGGTCACTATACTATTCCTATCGAGATAACTGAAGCGAAGGATAGCTGAATCCCATAGATGTAAAGTTTTGGCCTGTTTTGATTTTATTCAGGTACAATATCGCTCCCAGATATGAAAGCGATCTCACCATTATAGTGAGACACGATGATCTGTGTGTATTTCCATTCAGATTGTGATGCTAATCTATGCATACATGTTGGTTTCTCTCTTTCTCTTTTCCTTTACAGAGACCACAACAGGTCCATTTTTCATTGAAATATTTTTCGCTTCACCTGGGCCCACTCATGCCCCGAAGCACAAACAGCCAGCTGATTTTTGCTGCATTGTTTGTAGGACAGTAGGCATATCTTGTTAGAAATGAGTACTGATATGTAGGGATCATTAATTCGGTCCTGATGAGTAAGCAGTAGGGGTCTGCTAACGAAACATGTCGACTAGGTAGCTAGCTATTGCTCTACCTCACAACCCCTTCTTAACGTTCCCAGCTAGAGAAGCCAATAAAGTGTATTTTTTTCTACTATGCCAGGGAATTTTTAACTTTTTTCAATTTTTTCACACTCACTAGTGTTAGGTCCCTACACTCTCACTGATACCCATACACCCACACATAGCCTCTGTCACAACTTAAGTGCTCCCGCGTAGTCGTCTGGTCGTAGCACGCCCCGTCCCGTTATAGGGGTGGGAAGACCCCTATGATGAAGCATGACACTAACGGTTTTTTAGTGTGTGAGGGGTATTTTAACAAGCACATTGTGCTCTCATCTTTACTACTCTAAGAGAGAACCTAGTACCACTTCCACCAGTATAAATAAAAATAAAAATTGCTCACTTCACTTTTCTTTGATAGAATCATTTTGGTTACTCTACAGCATGTCCTGGAGCTAAAGGCTCGATGACCACTGCTCCAACAAATAAACTGGAAGACACAGTTAAACAACCAGGTCTTTGGGCTATGCTGAAAGGAACTTTCATCTTTAGTAGCACGCAAGTATAGAGGATGAGCATTGCAGCCAGAAGCGACCAGAGCTGAGGAAGAGGTACCTCTCCATTTCTTCCTCTTGATTTTTGGCACCTTCCAAAGAGAGCAAAGTTCTTGATGGATGATAATATGTGAGTCTTTTGGCCAGGTAGCTGAGACCTGACCCATAAAAGACTCTATGGGCCAACACCAGTCCCTTGAACTTTACCCTCTCTCAAAATGCCAGCCAGTGCAATTTCTTGAGATGAGCATGAATTGAATTGATTTTCGGACTATTTAAAAAGGAGCTGTGCTGCAGCATTCTGTACCAACTAGAGTCTCTTAAGTTGTTATAATGGGAGATCCCAGTATAAGGCATTGGCATAGTTCAACCGAGATGTTATGAGGGCATGAACTACCATCTTCTGGCAGTGTGAGGGAAGCAGAAACAGAAACTTTCTCAAGGATATGAGGTCAAATATGTCCAAGACACGCTGCCCACCTAGAAATTCAAGACAATTTAATGTTAAACTTCACCCCAAGGTTTTGAACATCTGTGGCAGGAGTCGGAGGAAAAGGAGCAGAGATATGCCAAAATCAACTTCCCTAAGAAGGGAGAAGGATACTAAAAATTTGGATTACGGTTTTACTGGTGTTTCATTGGCGATTAACCCAGAGCATTCACTTGAATACCCCTGATAAACATGATTATTTTCTGTTCTGGGCATTAGAAATATTACCGTCCCAGGTTAGAAGAATATGCGTGTCACCAGCGTGTGAGAACACCTGCACGCCAAAAGATTCCACCAGGAATACCAAAGGAGTCATATAGAATATTCTTGACATTATGATATTTTTTACATAATATTTGTGTCTCACAATAATTTTCACACAATATTTTATCGGAATACCCCAACAGTAGTATAGTTCTCATCTTAACTCAAGAAGGCAAAAAAGGTTTGCAAACAGAGAGTACCTCGCGTATATCGCATACATGTATAGTTCCCAGTTTAAAATCTATAAAGCACAGATCAAGAGTGCTATGCTCAAGTTTACTAATGATTTGGGCTGGTGCTTGCATGCTGCAATGCGTTCAAATGGGTGCAACAATCTACTGTGCATTCATTAAACAGAACACCAACAGCACCCACGCAAGCCTTAGGAGATTTCAGTTCCTTTCTACCCACTAGTATTTCTTCAGAGAGTAATATAGCCTAGGGAGCTTTTCATATTTTCCACACTCTTATCTCCCTTCTAGTCGGCTTCATGGTCACTAATTTTTTACAGCACTTTTGTGATTAACTGTTTTCATGATAAACAAGCTTTGGCAAACTCAATAGGTCTGATGCTATATTCCAGCCTTTTGGCTTTGTCAATGCTTGTTTAGATTTACCATTCTTTTTGAAAAGAAAATGTGTTCTCCCACCCTATCCTAGCAAATGTTTTCGAGGAGGGTGTGAAACACAATGCCCTGGATTGAATTGCAATCCATCTCTCTAATAGTAAACCCATTTTCAAATGGGTTGTCTTAAGGGTCAGCTTTAAGCCTAATTCTATTTCATATTTATGTGGCTCCACTAACTTGCCTCTTATAGTTCACGCAGTGATTTATGGACTCTGTCTTGCATCTATTTCGTTTCAAGAACTAAAGGCGTTGTAGTCTGCTTGGATTCTAACCCACTACATTTAAAATCTAGTAAAACAGAGTACTTAGGTTTTTTGCAACTCGGAATCAGTTTCGTCCGATGCATGGTGGTTGTCTGACTTGGATACTCTTCCAAATCCTGCCCTAAGTGCCTGTATCCTAAGCTTCAAAGAGCATGTTTTCTAACTCTGGTTGGTGAAAAGATCTTGCCTCTGCTTTCTTCCTCCTTCAGAAACACTATTGCCCAGTTATGCTTCATGTCTAGACCGCATTGCTTAAACTCTTCGCTTCTTTTGACCATGCAACTCCATTCCTAGATGCGTCCTGTAATCCAAAACTATTCTAGTTTCATTCTTGGCCTAGAACAAAAGAGCACGTGTCACCTTCTGTGGCTCTTCCACACTGACACCTAGGCCCCCATTAGGATGGCGGGCGGACTTTTCCCGCCCTCCATCCCATCGTGGAAAGGGACCGCCCATCATAATATGGCTGGCGGTGTCTGATGGACACCGCCACCATAGAGAACCCTTTTCCACCTGGTCCCAAGGCGACCGGGGCGGAAAAGCGGCGGACAGTCTTTCCGTCCGCCGCAGACCCCCAGTCATAATATTATGGCGAGGGTCATTCCAGCACGGATGGCGGGCGGATCGCCCCCGCCAGGCCGGCGGTGGCTACCGGCGGTCTGGCAGGGGCAATCCACCCGCCATCCTAATGAATGCCCTAGTTAGAAGACGCGTTGCCTTTAAGGCTGGGAACACTGACCCATTTTCATTCAGAGGCATTTTACTCTCAGGTCTGTGTTTAACTGTCTGTTTTCTATACCTCATATCTGTAAGACCATTATAGGGGGTGGTTCTTCTCTTTACAGGCCCTCAGAAGATGGAACTCGCTCTTCTGGAAAGCAGAATGACGGTTCATCACTTTTTTTGTGGGAGAAACACAAGACCCGTTTATTTTCCTCGGTTTTATTTTCCTCTTCTTTTGTTGCTGTTTAACTTCTATGTTGCTCTGTGTTATAATAATACACATTTGGAAAGCGCGTCGGGAAGATTAAGCAAGCTATTGCCCAGAGACACAGGGTGCTGGGTTAATCTATTGCCGGCACCGGGGATTGAACCGTGATCCCCAGGTTCTGGAGTCAGTCGCCCTGGCCTGGAACAGAGCGGGAAGTATTGTGCTTAATACACGTAGACGTAGAGGGTAGAGGTACAGGCATTGAGGTACAGGAAACACAAAGTGCACAGGCATCACAGCACAAGGGAATGAAACGGGGGCGGCTCCCCTACTAGGGCGTAGGAGCGTCGCTCGCTGCTTTCTCGCAGTGTGAGAAGCAGAAACATAAAATGGTAATAACAACCATTTTATGTGTCTGCTTCTTGCCCTGCGGGAAATCAGAAGGGTTTGGTTGGGGGCTCTGCTCTAGGGCAGGAGAGAAGTGGTGTGCCCACTGCTGTGGGCACTGATTGTTTGGTCGGCCATCTGGGGCTGCCCAAACCAGTCATGTGCACTCTATAGTTCTCCATGTAGGCTGCAATGCAGCCTATATGGAGAACATGGCCTCCCCGTAAGCCACTTCCTGGGCGGTTGCCTGACCAATGTGGAGCATTGTGATTGGCTATGGGGAGGTGAGGGAGGCTGCCTGCTTCCTGAAGATGCGGGACCTGGCAGACGAAAAAGAAGTTTGCATTTTTTAAAAATAATTATTAATTAAATTAGCACCCCCCTCATACGACTCCCACAGTGCGACACCCCCCTTCCCGCCTGACCCCCCCCCCCCCCCCCACGCCTATCCCCACACCCGAGACATGCCTGCTGTGACTGCTTCACTTGCAAAACATTTCAGTGCTGGGCCCAAAGTTTTCCTCAAAAGGATACTGCTAGTACTACCAAAGGTTGGGAATGACAAATACCAAGGCTGTCTACTCTTGATTTCACTTTATGCTCTTTTATCTACCCCATACTCCTTACCCTTTATGTCACTCTTGCAGATTCTTTACCATCCTTACTTTCTTCTGTTGTCACTGTTTCCCTATATTTCTCTCTCCTACTTCCTTCTCTGCCTTTCTCTCTCTTATTCTGGGTCAAAGTCTCATGATGATAAAAAGTATCGGTCTCAAGAAATGAGTGCTGGTGGTCCCTGCCTGCAACTACCTGCTCAAATTAAATACTGACGAAAGATAATATATTCACAAGTAACATATTAAATGCACCAAAAACCAGAGAGGTAAGAAGGGGGCACAGATGTACGGCACCAACTTAAAGTTAACCACCTGGTGTCAATGCCATCTGGTGGCTCCGAAGCAAAGCAGCGTCTATAGCTCGGAGGAGGGTAGAGATGCTGATTGGAGAGATGCTGGTGCTGAATTGAAAATGTGCAGCTGGAACAAAGAAAGCACTTGCTGAGGCAGGCAGAGGAATCTGAGTAAGGGGATTTGTAGCCAGCAACTAATGCAGCATAGATTTTAAAACACACTCAACACAGGCGGGAAGGGCCAATGCTTCCATAAGGGAAGGGAAAGTTACTGTCCCCTGTTCCTTACTGCCTGTGCCTCCCTGCTCTTAATGTGCCCTCCTGCACTTCCCATGCCCGAAGTGTTTCCTGTAAATCTGTGTATTTTCTGTTAGCTTCTGGTTCCCACACTTTGCTTTCCCGCACGAGCCACCATATGCCTTTCCCCACTGGTTTCAATGAGCAGGTATTGACTCATTGGCCCCTTTGCCTTTCTGCCTGCATTCCCTGCGGCCTCTCCAACCAATACACTGTACCTTCCTCTACACCAGCCCATACTTAGATGCCCACTTTACTCAGTTCATGCAACCCGTGTGCTTCCTGTGCTCCTCTGTGTGTCTTTCATTCCGGTCGTGGCTCTCATGTCACACAAGGTGCAGGGGAGTGAGGGGGGTCGTGTGGGGTGGGGAGTTGGGTAGAGGTAAGTCATGCGAGGGGGTGGTGTTAATTTAAGTAATATAAAATAAAAAACATTGAAACCTACCTTTTCGCCAACCGCATCTTCCTGAAGCGGGCAACCGCCCTCCCCTCCCCTTCACTGGAGTGTTGTGATTGGATGGGCCACCACCCTTAAAAGGACTTACGGGGAGCCCATGTTCTCCATGTAGGCTGCATTGCAGGCTGCATGGAGAACTATAGAGTGAGCATGACTGGTTTGGGCGGCCCCCGCAGGGCGACCAAGTAGTCATCGCCCTCAGCAGTGGGCACACCACTCCTCACCTGCCCTAGAGCAGACCCACCTACCCGCCCCCAACCAAACCCTTCTGTTTTCACACAGTGTGAGAAGCAGAAACATCATATGGTAGTTATTGCCATTTTATGTTTCTGTTTCTACTTCTCGCTCTGCGAGAAAGCAGTGCGGTGACGCTCCTTCGCCCTGGTAGAGGAGCTGCACCTGAACTTAAGCAGTGTTTCTAAAGGGGGATTTACAAATACAGACCAACCAGGAGTCTTCTCTTCCATTATCTCCTACGATTTACAAACTAACTTAGAACACATGACACTCTCTTTTTCACTACATCTACCTGCCATTGTTGTCTTCCACTCGTACATTTTTCCTTTGCTCTTTTTCCTTTATCGTAACCTTCCAGAAGCCTTCCAAACATCTTTAAGCCCCACCTCCTTTCACTTTCTGCTCATATCACCATAGTTATGCATATATCTCAAAATCAACTTTTACTCATTCGCTAGATTTGTTTTTGGGAAACAACCTTTACAACGCAGTCATTACAACACACGGCATTTACAACGCACTGCATTTACAACGCAGCCATTACAAAGCAACTGCCTAACAGCGCATGCGATTATAACGCAGACATTACAACGCATGTTACAACAACGCATGCCATTACAGCGCATTATAAGGTAAGTACTGGGGAATAATACATTTTCTCCCTACACTATCCAACACTTACCCTACTGTTGCTCTCACTGGAGTGGGAATAGTAATTGTTACCCCTACACTATCCAACACTTACTCTACTGTTGCCCTAAAAGTATTATGCGTTGTAATGGTATGCGTTGTAATAGTATGCGTTGTAATTGAATGCGTTGTAAATGTAGTTTCTAAAAATGTGTTGTAATGGCATGCGTTGTAAAATCATGCGTTGTAATAGATGTTGCGATATAAAAACTGTGTTGTACAGGCATGTGTTGTAAATATTTGCATTGTAATGTGTCCTATTAGGTTTTTTTTTCATTTAGGCTCCACTAACATCATTTCCTTCCTTATTTTTCTTCTCTTGCTTGCACTTCTTCGCTCCTGGTTGATTTCCCTTTCCTAGTAATTTATAAGTCTGCAATCCACCTCCTTTTTCAACTTCTTCATATGACACTTTTCTCTTTGTATTTTGCTTACCTTCACTTGTTCCCTTTCCCATCTCAGTTCAAATGTTGCTTTCTCCGTATGTTTGTAGTTCATTTTTGCCCCTCGCTTCTTTCTTCTCTTATAGATATTCATCCCGCAACTCGGATCTTTCATTCAGAAACTTGATTTCTTCTGTCTATTCGTCGCCCTCCTTGTGTTGCTCCTCGTTTTCACTCTGTCTCTCTTCTTTCTCCTAAACTGAGAAATAAACCCTATTTATATTTTCTCGACTCCCACGATATTTTCTTTCTTTCTAGGCCTGAAGATCACTTATAAACGTATCCTTAATTGGGTATTCACACCATTGCACAATGTACATATGTCTAAATTGCTTTTTATTGTATAATTAGTTGTTATGGACAGCACTTTGGCAAAAATGATTGCCGCACCGTGTGCCACCAACGCTAAAGCAATCTGGAAGTCGGAGAAAAGATTAGGCTGCCATGGTTACAGGCATTACTCAGCACTGAGCTAGAAAGAAGTCACTGGTGCCCGTGCATCTAGTTCTCAGCCCGGTGTCTGAGTTGGAACAGTCTGAAATAAGTTACCGGAAGCTCGCTGCTATGATATCACCAGAATAAAAAGTACCTTACATTGGCATCGTGATACCGGGAAAGAAAACAGGAGCACACAAAGGGGAAGAACATACAGGACTGGAAAACAGGAGCCAAACATACACGAAAAACCTACAAGCACTCGATTCTTTCTCAGCAACGAGCTATAAGAGGGAAATGGTCTCGTTGTATTCAGGTCAGGGGTCAGGTACTTATTTTTAGAAACCGAGGCATTCCCAAATAGAATAAGTAAACGGATACATGCAGAATCACCACCAAGAAAACCTGGGTGAAACACTCGAAGGCACAGAAGCACTTTTAATATTCGGGTTGGCTGTAACGCAGTTGGAATTCTGCAGCCAATCACAGTTCAGGCGCTTTATTATCTTATGGGGCTGCATACACGCGAGTACACTAATGAGCACTTACTGATTGGCTGGAGCCAACAAAGGCTATTTATTGACTTGTTCTTGTGGATTGTCTGGAGGCGAGGAAGGCTCTTTCTAATTGTCCTCCAATGCCTCATTCTGGGATTGTTAACGAGGACATAGCACATGCCTCTTGTTTTCTGCTATGCTATCTTATCTCCAAACAGAGAGAAGATGCTGCCTTTGATCAATCTCGGATTGTTGGCTTTTCAATGGTGAACACAAGCACTGCCCTCCCCTCCCCAACACTTCAGAGCTGCTAGATGCACACCGCTATCTCTTCCCAGCGCTATCTTGGCTCCCACAATTGACCTAGCACAGAAGAATAAAGCATCGCTATACATGTTCATGTATCATTGCCACTGCAGCTCTAGACTCTGGATCTGGAGAAGATCTGGACTATTTCCTGCCAACTTTAGTCTTTTTGATCTACCAATAATGCTTTGGTTGGTCCATTGGAGTTCTGGACTTTTTGGTTCCGTCCAGAGGTGTCAGGGTACAACACCCAAAGACCCCGGAGTTCCACCTGCCTTGGTGCACAAATGAACAGAAACACGGGCTTCTCGATGGTGGCGTCAAAGACCAAAGGTTTATTACTGCAGGGACACAGAAGTCACAGAATCTACACACGGGCAGAGACTAGGAGCCTGTTCGATTTGTACAAAGTGGGTTGCTCCTTATATACGGTTTTTTATGCTAGGGGCAAATTCTTTACATGTAATACATTCCCAAAACCTTTGTGTCTAAAACAATAAATATTTGGTGTTACACAGGAACCGTCGATAATATCTGGGGCCAAACATTGCGAAGAGAGGGGTTCCCACTAGTTTGTCACAATTCCCTGTCAATATTGCATTCAGGACCCGGACCGCCTCATCGTAAAGTTCGTTACCTCCCCCTAATAAAGATTCAGAAAGAAAGAAACAGAGCCAGGTGTGGGAGATAGAAAAGTGGGATAAGGGATGTTTGTGGGTTGTAAATGGGCAAGGCTACCGGCTTCGGCCGCCTAATCATGATCAGGTACAATGGACACGAAGACCAGTTTGGCAGGGCTGGCCTCGGGCAGAGGAGGCAGCCTTTGTCGAGTCATGCAGCTACAGCGTGATCTGGTTTAAGGTGCACGTGTCATGTAAGAGGTGAATCTCCGGCTAAGGCTACGTGTCCTTAATCAAAGTGGAGTGAATGAAGTGATCCGAGGCTATTGCATATGTGAGGGCAAGGAAACACAAAATGGCGGCGGCCATGGTCTAAGATGGATGCCGTGGGTATATCAGAAATATGTCAATGGAAGGAGTGCTCTTGCTCGTAGCGTAGCGAAAACACTAGGATATACTAAATGGATCATTTGCGGTTCACTGATACCAATATTAGGTATTTCCGACAAACTTAAAAACACGGGTTCAAGTCGTCACAGAACCGTCACGGAACCTCAGACCCTCCTTTTGCCCTTACATAGGCAATTACTCAGTCTATGTCAGAATCTAGTTCTATGCTCATCAGGTCAGTGACATGTTGTTGTATCATCATCCTTTCTCGTGTCCTTTCTCCAAACGCAGGTGGTTTTCTGAGACAAGTCGCAGCACAAAGACTACACAGAGCAGGACCACACTGGATAATCAGACAACATGAGAATAGGAATACTAGGATGACACCAATGACCATTAGAACCTTCCATCCCCACGCTGAGATCAGAGTCCAAAACCACTCCATGAAGGACCAGTTTCCCTTGTCTACATGTATGGAGTCTGAAATCTTGTGCAACTTAGAGATCGCCTCATAGACTGTTGGAGCATTATTAGGAATAAAGACACAGCAGCTCGATTGGATCATTCTGCATACCCCACCTCGATCTGCAAGTATAACGTCTAGAACCATACGGTTCTGCAACGTCATGAGCCTATCCGCCTGAAGCTCAGCTGTCAAATTGCTAAGGGCACCAGCAGTTTCAGTAATAGTAGATTCAACTACCCGTGTTAGCTGACGTATGTTTCTACTATTGGCCATAGGTCCCCAGAACGGAAGGAAGCCTTTGAAGAAGTCTCCGGCTTCCTGACCAGCGGTATCTTCCTTGCTGAAGACACCTCTCGCTACTCTTGTTCTGTGGTAATCGGGTGAAGCAGTGTATGTCGGAGGCAATAATCGAGCAATATAACATGATCCTGAGAAGTCGGCAGGCAACCATGTATAAGCTCTGTCTCGACAAATGAAATAGGTACCCCTAGCAGTAAGAAAGGCAGGGGAAGAGTTAGCCGGAAACACATAAGCTTTTACGCTTGCTTTCTCCTAAACTAAGGCGATACTCTGAAGTATTCCAACTTAAATATACTCGCAATTCGTCTCTAGGGTATGATGGAGTATTATTGACGTCCTTGACCATGTCAATAATTCCCTGGACTAAAGCTTTGTTAGCAGAGTTATATTTAGTGGAACGTGGTGGACGTGGAGGATAGGTTTCAAGGGCATAAGCAAAGATGGTTTGGAAGGCCTGAAATGATCCATTATAGCTGTAAGGCAAAACCAGATATGGAATACCTTTATCCATAGTGTGAGGTATCAAGCCACACACCCAGCAGTCTGTAGTGTTAACTACCAGTTGGTGTTGGTGCAAGAGCTGTACAAAAGTGTTGTTGGTGAATTCTGAGCGTCTGGCTTGCTCATGTTCCGGAAACGGGTGAAAAGAGTGTATAGAGGAAACAGTAGAAATAGCAGGGTCAAGGGGAGGTACTGTAGAAACTGGAACAAAAATCAAATTTATGCTAAAGACGATTCCACCCACCAATGTTGCTAAAACAATCAAAAATGTAACAGCACATTGCATCAAGAAACATTTGCTGTGAAGAATTCTATTAAGTCTGTTTCTGCGAACGTAAATCACATTCTTTCGTTGCAGCGCAGGAAGCTCCATCTTCTACAATCCGCTCGCGACCACTGATGATGTATACGTAGATGAAAATGCCTCTATCAGCCCTGGGAGTTCCCAGAACTAACAGAAAGATCGACCTTGTGTCAGACCCCTGCAAATTCAAACTAGGCACACAGCCACGACCCTACGGCTACCCAGACGGCAAGGCAATTTTAAAAAACAATAAACAATAGCAAACTTCCTGGCTGAAGGCAAAAGGTTCAATATATCAAAAATCACAATATGCAGTTGCCTGCTTTATTTGTCCTTTTTATGGCTTCTAAGGTTGTATCTCTTCTTCGCTGGTACTGTCTGATCGGAAAATAGTGTATTACTAGCAGTTGTTGCAGAGTTTAAGTTCGCAGATAGCAAAGTTTCTTCTGATGCCGGAGTCAAATGTTCAGTGTTCAAAGGAGTCTTTTCAGGAGGAGAGTCAGGTTTCAAAGTGTCAGTAATCAAATCGGCATCGCTGAAAGGGATAAATTTCGGAGTGATTTCAGATTCGGAGGCACCAATTCCCTTCTTCACCCAGTCGTCGTAGGGCAGCGGCAAAGGAACACGCTTTACGTGAGAGGCGTGAATCCAATGCTTACGGCCAGCGACACGTACGGCTGTCCTCGTTTACAGTAGGACCTGGAAGGGGCCGATGTAGCGAGGTTGAAGATTCTTTGTCCTCGCAAAATTTCTGACCACCACGTGGTCGCCGGGTTTCAGCTGATGCCCTGGACTCTCCGGAGGTTTTGGCAAAGCATCGAAGACCTGTTGATGAATAAGACTCAATTTAGCAGTCAAGTCGTAAAGGTAGTCTATCAACATAGGATATTCAATGGAGCACAATTGGATGGGGATGGTTTGCACTGTGGAATTTTTGTTTCACTCCTAGACCAGCACACACACTCTGCATAACTTTCCCTATAAACTCACTTCCGTTATCTGACCATACGATCCGTGGCATTCCAAACCTAGGGAAAAATTCCTTGAGAAGAATTTTGGCAGTTGATAGGGCAGTGTTGTCTTTTAGTGGGTATGCTTCTATCCACCTGGAAAAAGCACAAACTACCACCAGGACGTACTTTAAATTGTTGCAGCGTTCCATGTGAATGAAGTCTAACTGAATCACTTCGAAGGGGCAGGAAGGAGGAGCGAAATGGCCAGCTGGAGTTGGAGTTCCCTTGCCAGGATTATGCATCAAGCACACCATACAATTTTTCACCACTCTCTCTGCACACTTACTGATTCCCTCATTCTTCCAGACCGGAGCTAACATCTTACATATCCCTTTAGAACTTATATGCGCAACTCCATGTGCCATCGTCACTACTGCAAGCACATATGCATCAGGCAACATCCAACGCTGCTGTTCTGTCAAATCAATCCAACATCCATTTGAGTCCAATTTGCCCGTACTTTCTCTCCATACACGTTTCTCTTCCTCAGTCGCTTCTTTCTGAATCTCTTTCACACTTTCCATAGTGTCCTCACACATTCCAGACTCAGCAATCCATCTTGCAGACGTAGCAACGTACATTCTACTCATCGTGTCTCTAGCTGTCTGCTTAGCAGTTTCATCAGCAAAGGCATTCCCACGACCAACATCATCCGTGATTGCTTTATGAGCACTGCACTTCACAATCGCAACTTCAGTCGGCAAGGTTAGAGATTCCAACAAGTCGTTAACTAGCTGACCATGTTGGATCTTAGTCCCATGGGACGTAATGAAACCTCTTTCTCTCCACAACCGGCCAAAACTATGGGCCACGCCAAATGCGTACTGACTGTCTGTAAACACATTCACTCTCTTTCCCTTAGCTAAAACACACGCTCTCGTTAGAGCTATTAATTCTGCAGCTTGGGCAGAATTCTGACTCACTCTCGCAGTCTCCACAATCGTCTTCAAAGTCGTTACCGCATAAGCAGCAGTCACATCACCATTCTCCAATTTAAAACATGACCCGTCCACATACAGCGTACCATCTGGGTTGGATAGAGGAGTATCTTTTAAATCGATACGTCCTTTTGTCTCTTCCTCCGTTTTGAAATAACAGTCATGTGGCTCAGAATCACTCGACTCTTGATCAGTCGGCAACAATGTTGCTGGATTCAATACATTGCATCTTTTGATCTGAATATGACTCGCTAATAATGTCAGCTCGTAACCAGATAATCTCGCACTAGTAAGGTGTTGTGTCTTCGTTCGGTTCATGAGTGTATCCACTGCATGAGGAACCATGACCACTAACATATTGTTCATCACCAAACCAGCAGATTGTCGAATGGAAGCTGCAGCTGCCGCTGTAGCCCTCAAACAACTAGGTAACGCTCTGGCTACCGGATCTAATGTTGATGAAAAATACGCACAAGGGCGTTGTTTATCACCAAATTTCTGTGTCAGAACACTCAACGCGCAACCTTCTCTTTCGTGAACGTAGAGCGTGAATGGCTTGCTGTAATCAGGTGTACCCAATACAGGAGCTGAACACAATGCTTTTCGCAATTCAGTAAAACTCTCTTGACATTCATCAGACCATGGCACCGGACTCGGAACATTTTTCCCAGTCAAAGCTACCAACGGTTTTGCTAAAAGAGAAAAATTTGGGATCCACTGCCTACAGTAAGAGGTAATACCTAGGAAGGCACGTACTTCTCTCTGTGTGCGTGGAACACTCATCTGCGTAATTGCTTTTATTCTTTCTGGGGTCAACTTCCTTCCCTCCTTTGACAAGAGATGACCTAGGTAGGTCACTTCTTGGCAGCAGTATTGCATTTTTGAAGGTGACACCTTATGATTCAAATTAGACAAATGATGCAATAGGGAAATTGTAGCTGCTTTGCAAGTTTCCTTGTCATCTGCAGCCACTAAAAGATCGTCTACATACTGCACTAGGGCCGAACCTGGAGGAAGGACAAAAGAATCTAACTGACTTTTTAAAGCTTGACTGTAAATGGATGGACTTTCACAATAGCCTTGTGGAGCGCGTTTAAATCTGAAACTGCGACCTCCTAGACAGAAGCCGAAAATATCCCTACTTTCTTCGGCTATCGGAATGCTAAAGAAAGCATTCTTTAGGTCTATAACTGAGAACCATGTAGCTGTAGCAGGTATCAATGTTAACAAGGCAGTAATGTCTGGCACTACAGGAAACTGCGGAATTACAATCTTATTAACTTCTCTAAGGTCTATGACAAATCTATAAACTGGAGGTTTTGTAGGGTCAGTTCGCTTCAGAATCGGTAATACAGGACTGTTACAGACATTTCCTCTAGTTTCCTCAACCACACCCTTCTTGATCAAATCTTGCACAATCAATAAAAGTGCACGCTCACCTTCACTCGATATTTTATACTGGGGAATTCTTGGAAATTTCACATTTGCTTTCAAAGTTACTACATACGGTGGAATTTCTAGGAGACCTACATCATTAGGACCAGTCGCCCAAAGAGAATCAGGGAGTGAACGTAGCTCCGGCGGGAGTGCGTCCATTGACAAGTACATCGGAGAGGTGATATTTTTACCCAGTGTAAGCTGTACCCCTTCCGGAGAACAGTACAATGTCGCATATAGTCGTTTTAACAAATCTAAACCAAGCAGATTTTCATTACAACCTGTCGTCAAAATCAGGGGTGCTTTCAATTGGCACGGTCCAACAGAAATAGACAAAGGACCAGATATCGGGTTGTACACAGGGGCGCCTGAAAAACCTACGGAAACATTTGTTGAGCCAGACAAAGGTGCGCCAGGGAGTTTCGCATGCATGATAGAACTTTTTGCGGCACCAGTATCCAACAGAAACGGTTCGACCACACCTGATGTTGCTACTGCGACATAAGGCCCACTCTGATCCACTGGAACTGATACTACTCCCTCTCTCTGTCCATGGCTGTCCTAGTACCCATTTTGTTGAAAACCCTCTTCTACTTCACAATAATCTTCAACAAGATATTGCTGAGATCTATTTTGCTGAACAGATTGTCCATTTCGTTGATCAAAGTGATTGGAGGGACGATCATTCGTTTGTGGAGGCATAGCACCTCGTCCTCGTCCTCTAGAATTCTGCACAAAACCACCACGACCTCTTTGAGCTGCTGCTGCATTATTCTGCGCTAAGATCGGACATTCATTTTTATAGTGACCCTCTTTCTTGCAGTACGCGCATTGATTCCACTGATATTGAGGTCTTGATGTACTATAATCTGTCCTTTGGTATGAGTTTTGCTGCGTATTAGTCTGGTTCGTGCGAGGCGGATACGCCTGCTGCAAAAGAACTTTAGTTTTTAAATCTTTCGTTTTCTTTTCTGATTTTTCCTTTTCCTCTTTATCCCTATTTTCGTAGTACTGCGCAGTCGCAAGTATTTGCGCTGTCGTAGATACAGCCCACGCACTTTCTGAGTCTTTTAATTTATTGCATAATTCAGGTAACAAATTATGCACAAATTTATCGACAAACAATCTTTGTCCTCCTTCTGTACTCATGTCCTGACCACTATGATCCACAAAAGTTTCTTCGAACCTCGTGAAGAAGTCCGAGACACTTTCGTCTTTCTTTTGCTTACATGCTGACAACTTGTCCCAATTAACACGCAATGCTGGCATCAGAGTCTTCATTAGATCAATTATTCTACCTGGCAGATTAGCGATCAAAGGTTCAGGTTTCGCACCACCTATTTGTTGACCATCTGCTGCAGTGATAGCTGCCCAATCACCACCTAAAGCAACTTGATGATCTTCTCTACGAATTTTAGCCCACACTGGTTGCGGAACTACATTACCAAACAACATATCAATGTCGGCTAAGTTCATTATACAAGCCTCAACTGTCTGTGTTAATTCTTTGTAATATCCGGCTGGATTCTTACGCGGATCTGGCAAGGCCTGTTTCACTGCTAATACTTCTGCTCGCTTCCATGGAATGTGTATCCACACTCGTTGGAACTGCGCTGGAGCACCTGCAATACCAGCATTATCATCACGTGCCACTGCTTCGCGCCAGATTGGAGGAACTTCCCTCATAGGATATTGGCGACTTAGCTTCATTTTACCTTTCTCTAAATCTCTTGGTGAACGAAGAGATGGTTCATTCCTAAAACTTAAAATGAGTTCCATCGCTTGTTTTATTTTCTCACCCACTATCATTCCAGCAGCAAACTCCTTTTGAACCCTAATTAAATCTTCCAAATCTGATTCGACATCGTCTTCTTCTATCTCTTCACGTAACAACGAGCACATCTCATCAAAGACGTATCGCTGCGTTGGTTCTCCCCACTGCATAAATGTGTCTAGCACATCTCTCGTACTATATCTTCTACCCTTCGAAATCCATCTGAGAGCCGTGGAGTCTAAAACTCCCCGTTCTTCAGTACTCGGAAGCTGACTCCGTCTCTGTACAGAGTCAGGAGTAGGAGTCTTAATCAAAGTTTTATATATAGGAGACAGCATATTAGTAACCGAATCAGTGATTCTTCGACGAACAGAAAGTGGAGTTAGTACACTCGCAGACATAGAGAATGCAGTGGAGGTAGGAATAGATGAGGAAGCAGTAGGAGAATCGAGGAAAATAATTTCTGGAGCAGTAGGTACAGAGGTAGGTATAGTGGCTGGCAGTGTAGGAAGAGGAGGAGCTGTAGGAACATTTACATTCATCACAGGAAGTACAGGAACTTGATTCTGAGGGATAGGAGCAGGAGCACCAGGTTGTCCAGCAACCGGCAATTGAACATTCGGGACTAGTGGAGTCGTAGCACCTTGTGCATACGGTGGAGGTGACCGTAACAGATAAGATAGCAGAGGATCGTTTTCGGAGTCCTCCAGTATCTTAGCCATTTTCGATGGCAAGGCAGGATAGCACTTGTCAATCGCTAAGTTATGTTCTCTAATGGCTACATCTATGACCTTCTCACACTCGTTAGCTTGCAACTGTTTAGTCGCTTGCTCTAGAGTTAACTCTTCTTGTTCTTTCTGCTCTTTCTTCAACCTTCTCATTTCTCTCTGTTTGGATTCTTTCCGCCAATAACGGAAGGAATCAAACATTGCCGGCCGGGCTTTCTTCTTGAACAATTTCGCTTCCAAATTGTCGAGAATCTCTTGCTCAAAACTACCATGCAGTGGCCAACTAAGGACACCATCCTTCTTACAATAGCGAACCCATATCTCATTATAAGCTATAGGACCCACGCCATACTTACAATATAAATCATATAGGGGAGTCCCAATCGGAGGAACCAGACAAGAGTCCTCCAATCGTGAGTCACTGTTGCAACTAAAACAAGACAACATTTTCCGACTTACCATTTTCAGTCCGGAACACAAAACAAACAAAACGCGGAACAAATATGTGCACTCGAACCAAGAACTTAGGCCTACCAAAACGAACTGATGTATCGATACCCAAAACTAAACCAAATAGATTATCGTAACTAGAACAACCAGTGATAATCTAACAAAACCAAACCAAACCAAGAACCGATCAAGGATTTTTAACAATCCTCACAAAGTAACCAGCTAGCTATCACTAAATACTTAACTGAGTCACTGAAGACGTCACCAAGGAGAAACCCGTCACGTTTCGCCGTACTAAGGACTGCACCACTTCGGGTCCAAGACAGGGCGACGGTCAAGGCAACGGCCCACTGCAGCCGTCCTGAACGGGAAACCCTCGTGGAAGAGAACTTCGGGCCACTTTTGCGATATGCCGGGATCGATGAAGTGGGGCGCCTCCCTCAGGAATCTTCACACGAAGCTTCTCGAACTCTTCAGGCTTTTGGACCGGTACCGAATGACGTCGCCCCACGTTGGGCGCCAATTGGAGTTCTGGACTTTTTGGTTCCGTCCAGAGGTGTCAGGGTACAACACCCAAAGACCCCGGAGTTCCACCTGCCTTGGTGCACAAATGAACAGAAACACGGGCTTCTCGATGGTGGCGTCAAAGACCAAAGGTTTATTACTGCAGGGACACAGAAGTCACAGAATCTACACACGGGCAGAGACTAGGAGCCTGTTCCATTTGTACAAAGTGGGTTGCTCCTTATATACGGTTTTTTATGCTAGGGGCAAATTCTTTACATGTAATACATTCCCAAAACCTTTGTGTCTAAAACAATAAATATTTGGTGTTACACAGGAACCGTCGATAATATCTGGGGCCAAACATTGCGAAGAGAGGGGTTCCCACTAGTTTGTCACAATTCCCTGTCAATATTGCATTCAGGACCCGGACCGCCTCATCGTAAAGTTCGTTACCTCCCCCTAATAAAGATTCAGAAAGAAAGAAACAGAGCCAGGTGTGGGAGATAGAAAAGTGGGATAAGGGATGTTTGTGGGTTGTAAATGGGCAAGGCTACCGGCTTCGGCCGCCTAATCATGATCAGGTACAATGGACACGAAGACCAGTTTGGCAGGGCTGGCCTCGGGCAGAGGAGGCAGCCTTTGTCGAGTCATGCAGCTACAGCGTGATCTGGTTTAAGGTGCACGTGTCATGTAAGAGGTGAATCTCCGGCTAAGGCTACGTGTCCTTAATCAAAGTGGAGTGAATGAAGTGATCCGAGGCTATTGCATATGTGAGGGCAAGGAAACACAAAATGGCGGCGGCCATGGTCTAAGATGGATGCCGTGGGTATATCAGAAATATGTCAATGGAAGGAGTGCTCTTGCTCGTAGCGTAGCGAAAACACTAGGATATACTAAATGGATCATTTGCGGTTCACTGATACCAATATTAGGTATTTCCGACAAACTTAAAAACACGGGTTCAAGTCGTCACAGAACCGTCACGGAACCTCACCATGCATGGAGCTGGTGCAGAGAATTATGAAAGTCTTCTTGAAGAAACCTCCTGAATGGCATGCTCCTCCAAGAAGAGATCTCAGAGAATCTGGAATAATCTACCCCGGCCAAGCATATTTACACAGACACCCAAACCACTCCAAGTACCGGAGCGGGGAGTTATTGCCTTTACAGAAAGGAGCCTGCTGTTCGTGTCTGTTCCTTCTGACTAGTTTCTGAGTATGTGGTGAGATAAGACAAATACCAGATGTTTCGGTGGGCATCCATTCCGGAGATGCCCCTAAGTAGGCAGAGGTGGCCCTGAATCATCCACACTTCTCATGTCAGCCACAAATCACTAAGTCTCATCCTCACACATAGTGCTATACACCAAGGCACATTGAAGGGCAGTGCTAGTGGGTACAAAGGCCAGTGGCATTGATAGATGTGGTCAAAGGAGAAAAACGGACATCGTGTGAACACATAGATATGTACTTCTCTCATTAAGTAAAGCTAAACATAGCTGCTACCAAACCAATGCTGCATGCTAGATTATTCATCTTTCTGCCCATACACGGTTGGCATAAGAGTATATTCTTCTGGAAGCAGTAGAGTCCTCTTGCAAAAGTAAAAAATATAGAACTGAAATTGGCAAATTACTGGGTGGTACTAGCGGCAAGTTGGTTTTAACGCACACAGTTTCTATTGGCTTGAGGATGTAGGGTGGCAGATTGAGGTCAAGAGGCTGAGTCAGAAGGCTGTAATCAAATGACTAAAATCCAAAGTGAGTTGTTGGCACTTTTAGCAAAATAGGAAAAAGCAGGCAGTATGTTGTGAAACCCAAACATTATGTGGTTTTTACATCACAACTACCATTACATCACATTCTTTTACAAGGCATGCCATTACAACACATTTTTTAAAACTATCATTACAACGCATACCATTACAACGCAAACCATTACAACGCATACCATTACAATGCATAATACTGTTATAGCAACAGTGGGGTAAGTGTTGAATATTGTAGGGGTAAAAATTACTATTCCTATTCCAGTGAGTGAAACAGTAGGCAAAGTGTTGGGTAGTGTAGGGGTAAAAATGACTATTCTCATGTACCCCAAAATCCATACGCACCCTAAAACTAAAAAAATCTCCATTACTTACCGTATAATGTGTTGTAATGGCATGCGTTGTAATGGTATCCATTCTAATGGCATGTGTTGTAGTGACATGCGTTGTAATGGCATGCGTTGTAATGGCATACGATGTAAAGGCAGTTGCGTTGTAACAGCTTTGTTGTAAAGGAAGTGCATTGTAATGACAGTTTTGTAATGGCTGTTACCCGCATTGTGATGAAGGTTAAGTTAGTTTTATTATTTGTAATGGTGACCACTGAAAGATCAAAGCCATTAGTTGTAGAACCACCAGCTCGCACCAAACATATCCTGCCTCTGATTCGGTTAATATGCTACAGATAGGGATGACAGAAAAAAAACGGAGGGTTACACAAGAGAGAATCACAAAATCATTTGAATGTCATAATTTGCTGTAGTCTTTAAAAATATGTCATCAACTGAGTTATTGGCAGCCATATCTTTGCAGGCGGATATGAAGTGAACTGGGATGGCCAGTTGATTCTGAAATAGATGTGCTGGTTTGTCCTAAAGCAGCGTGCCTCTTGTTTGAGTAGCAGATGTGGGCAGGCTCACATCTGAATGTCCCCCTCTTTCAGAAAAGCCCAACTTGCAGAATGATGATGGTGTATACGTTTCTGATTCAGCATTATTTAAATGATTGAATCCCATCTCGAGAGATGGAAAAAAGCCAAAAGATGAGAGAGAAATAATTCCTAAATTGGAAAAATAACATTCTTTACCATTCTCCAATGCTGAACCATTTGCTAACCTACTTAAAGGTGCAATTTAAACCCATTACATTGCCATGTAAGATAACAATAGTACCATTTTCTATGAGTTAATCAGAATCCAGTGTTCTTATGATATCCTGGTTTTATGGCTGAATTGTTTCTTTTGGCTGTGCAAAGTTTTTGATTCTGATGCCAAAGGTGTGGTAGGTTGGATTTTCACCAAATTACTCAGGATTAAAAAAAAACTAATGACGTAGACGAAGTGCCCAAATAGGCACATCATTTTAACACGTCCTATATAAAAACATACCTTTTAGTTGTGTGACATAAATATAGGCAATACAACCGTGTCAGCACTTGAAACCTGCATGACAGTTGGTTAAACTTTCAATTTTGAAAGTATTTAAGCACAGATTGTAAATCTTTAATTTTGTGATGAAATGGGAAATTATGAAATAGGTAATTAAACATGTCCTTTTAATTCACAAGATACTTGAGTTAGATTGACACACTAAGGCCCTGATTATGATGTTGGGTGGACGACACCATTGCGGTTTGGAACCTCCCGACCTTGGGTCGGTGGTCCCGACCGCATGAATACGATGGGCGGTTGCAAACATTCATTTTCCAATGGAAGTTTGTGCGTTGGGCAGAAAAGGCACACAACAAAAGCTGCCATTGAAAAATGTATGGTTGTGAACATCCCTGCAGGGATATTTATGGGGACACCATTATGGGAGGCCATGGGGGGAGGGGGCCCCACTGTCGCTTTCCGACAGCCTTTCCTTGTCGGAAAGGCCGACATGGAATGGCTGTCCGAAACAACATCATAATCCTGACTGCAGAACCGCTGTCATTTAATGATTATTCTGTCTTTCCGATGCACTAACTGGCTCATTGAGCCAATCGGAACCACATCGGAATCCCCTCATAGGTTTTCCTCCGACTGCCATCATTCTAATATGATGGTCAGACTGTAAACCTACCATGTTGGGTGGAAATTCTCCAATTGTTGGCCGGAGGCTTTTCTCCTGACATCATAAGATGTCAGGAGGAAAGAAACAGTGCAAAATATTGGCCAATATAACTTTCAATTTACATGTACAGCTCAGAAATTTAGATACTGTCTTAGAATTTGATGGTTACTTGATCATCTGATATCATTTCCTTAGTTTGTCTACAGCACACAAGGTTTCTTGAACCCACAGCAGACATGTACCTCACATTACATTTTCATAATCAGAATCCTATCTTCACAGAGAATTATAAAAAATGACATACATTTCTAACACAGAATCACACTTGTGAGTTTTGCTGTTTGTAGGAAGGTAGGATCTTTCTGCATGTGTACCCCACTTTTTGCCTGGTGCTCAGTGGGTTTTTGACAAATGTGACTGGAGTTCTGCTGATCAGGAGCCCAGTCTATCTGCTTTCTCCCTAAACTGTTTTTCCATGTACATAGGCACACTCCAGATTGGATACTGGGGTACCCTTGTCAGTCCCTAGTATATCGTACACATGTACCCAGGACATAGGTACCCGAGAGGGCTCTCATGGGTTGCAGCATGTCCACCCATGAGGGGCCGTGCAAAATGGAACTACAGGCCTGCCATTGCACCCTGTGTAAGTTGGTGCATGCACCACTTCCTTAAGATACAGGTTTACAATATCTAAGGGTCACTTCACTTAAAACCTATAAGTCACCCCTATAGCAGGCCCTAACAATCCTGAAGGCAGGTTGCTTGGTTCTAAGTGAGAGGGTGCCACTGCATGAGCAGAACACCCCTGTAGCCTACCGAGTCTATTCTCCAGGGTTGTCAGTGATTCAGCCATATACAACCTATAGAGTGGCAATACTTGATTGCGTACTGACCACCTTTAAAGTGGCTGAATCAAACCCTTTCGTGTTTCATATCAAGCATTGAGGAATCATACCCCCAAACTGGTAACCGGTGTGGGAGGTATGAGTCCATTCCTCAGAAGCGAGCATCGTTGAGTCCCTGGTTTTCCCGGTACCAGCCTTCTAGTCCCGGACAGCACAAAATGGTTGCTGCTGACCAGAGACACATTTCTGCACTTCTGCTGCTGGTCTAAGCTCGAGCAGGGAAAGGCAGAACAATAGGCATCCTGTCACAGGGAGATATGACCACCTCCCCGACAGGATTTAGTGTATTAGGACTGGTTGGGTGCGCTTGTCTTCATCAGCGGCATATTTGGTGTCCCTGTGCACAGTCCAGTTCAAACCAGTCCTGGGAGCTGTTGGCTCGTGCTCTGGCATGAAACTGGACAAAGGACATGTGAGTAGCCTCCCCACTGTCCAGACCCTCCCCTGGGAGGGTCCCCTGAATCTGTCCAACCCTCTCCAGTGGGTACAAAAGCGCTTACCTGGCTGTAGGACCCTAGATTCAACATGGACAGGATTCTGAACTGAAAACACTGAACTGCGACCATCTGGACACTCTGAACTTCTTTTGGGCCTGACTTCATCTCCCTCTAAGTCTGAAGCATCATCTGTGCCCATGCACCATACAGGCTCCATGCAGGACCTGTGGAGCATCAAGGAGAACCAAAGATATCTCCCTTGAAGTGAAGGAGTCACTCCTCAGCATCCGCAGGCATGACAAAATGACTGGCCGGTCTGATGCTCCTAAGATCCTACAGACTCCGAAGGCTACAGCAACAAGTAGGTAGGTCCCTATGTTTCTTGAGGTCTGAGCTGCCATATTACCAACTTTGAGACCAGACTTTCTCATGGGGGCTGCAATACCTGTACCCCTGTGTACTGCGTTCATTTGCAGTTGCATATGCTTGTTGGCATGTCCCAAGCAAGTGCATTGGGATCCGTGTAGCCCAAGCCTCTGGCACCATTTCCTACAAAGAACTTCAGCCTCTTCACACCGAGTGCTCCGCGGGCTGCTGTTTGGTGAAATTGCTTGAGGTCCTTTTGCGACTCGCGGCCTGTGAGTCCACTTGTGGGTCAACTTTACTTTTCTTGGGCTCTCCCGATTCCTCCAGGCCTGCCCTGATTCCCCTAGGTTTGGTGAGTCTTCTGGATCTTTCTGGTATGTACCGTAACCTTCTTTGACCTTCTATATGGGTTGCCATTGCCAAGGCTTGTTGATGCTCCCGACAGACACCGACCCCTCTGCACTCGACATCCTTCATGCAAAATATCGTTTGTGGCTCCTGGTTGTCCTCTACATCTCATGATGCCTGTGGCTGCAGAGTCAAGAACCCCCTCAACGCACCTGAAGAACCCAACATCGTTGGGCGTTCGTCTACCGAGCCCCTGGTCACTCCTGAGTGAGACAGACTCTGTCCCCTCTGCTGTCAGATACCCTTTGACCAGAATCCACCTTTGGATTCCAATGTACACTTTTTTCCTTCCAGCAGCGGCTCTTCTTCGAAGTCCTTTTTTGGGTCCGATGGCGGTTTCTAACGACACTTCAGACCTGTGCACCCTGCTTCCCTGGGATTGGTAACTCTGGTACTACGGTATCCAACACTGGGGTGGCTCTCCAACCTCCTAACTTCCTATGGGTTTCGTCAACATCCACTGAGAAGGGTCCTTAAACTCTAAAACTTCAACCGCAACTCTCCAATAGAATTGTACGGAGCACATGGTCGTCTTCCCACACTACACCCGTCCTCCGTGGGGACCCTACTTACTCACCTTGGGTGGTTCCTTGGGTGCCAGTGATTCTACAACATCTAGACCCTGACTCGAGTCATGGTTCTTATACCACTATTTTAGTATATGGTCTGGTCTCCCCCTGGAGCCTGGCATGTATTAGTGCTATTTACTATTGTTTCTGTGCTACAGTATTGTGTGCTTTATGATTATCTCCGTGTAGGAGATACTGTGTCATAGTAGAGAGTGCTATATTAATAAATACATATTTTTATAACTACTGTGTGGTTCTCCTTTCATTTAACCAATACTATAAGGTTGCATTCTGGTAAAACAAGCTGCTTAACATTCCTTCAAGGCTAAGCTTGAAGGCTGCTATCCACAGCTCCCACTTGGGTAGCTTTCTAAAGTTATCTTTGAGCTATTAAATCACTATAAGAGTTGTTTGGACTGGTGCAAGGTGCCCACTTGAATTAGTGGACAGCACATACCAGGCCAACTTCGCACATTGTTGATGTAGAATTGATGTTGAATCTGTAAGTCATGCTCTGACTGAAAGCCCTCACGTGAACTATTGGAAAAAAAAGCTACATAACCATTGATGTTTGAATGATTGGGATTTAGATAGAAATGTAATACATTTGATCGCTCTCAAAAATTGCAGATACAATATTGAATCTGTATAATTTGAAGAACCTGATGATGTATTTGTAAGCAATGTTTGTAATTTCATACATGACTGGATGACATAAGATGGTTCAGAGGATCTTTTTGATATTCACTGGATTGTTTGGATGATGTTTTAAAACATACAGTAAAACATAAATGAAAACTGATCAGGTATGATCCAGCGGGCCAAAGGAAATTCAGTCTCATATGTACAACTCTCCACCACAATACTCACCATTATTAATGAATTCTACACTAGGCCCATAAATGACTGAGACATGAATTGACCAACTAAATCATATGACCTAATTAATCGAACACCTTTATAAACATCTAATTAAGTCAAAATCATAGGCAATGGATAAACTAATGGTGACTCAAACGAACCAAACAAGACCAGCTTGTCATTTCAAAATCTATTTTATTAGCTTTATTATCAGGCAAAGGGCATTTTTAAGTAATTAATTCTTTTATTTGCATTTTAATTAGCAGCATTATTTATTAGAAAGGCACATTAGACTGTCAGTTTAAAACAAAATCAGCATGAGAAATGCTTAAACATTTAGGAAATCATTGCCTAAACCCTATTTTCCTAACTAAACTAAAATGAACCTAAGGACAAAAAGTTAAGTATGGAAGTTCTTACGTGAGAGGAAAGTCCGACAGCATCTCACGAGCAAAGGAATTAGCCAACAGTGCTCTTCTCAAGGGGGCAATTTTTATACCTTTTCTCTATCTAAAACTAACTAAAAGAATACAAATAACCGACCAACACGAAGCATGATTGGTCAAGAAATGTCACTTCATGAAGTCATTTGCCTTTCACATTGTAAGAATCACGTTCTTTAAGAGCGGCATTGTCCTTTGACTACGTGTGTCACAGGCTCTTTTGAAGCTTGAAACATTTAATAAAAATGTTTGTTGCTTCCTCCGTCCAAGCTTTTCCGCCGCTACACATCCTGTCGTTGGCAATGAAAGTTTATACAATGATTATCTCAACGCTCTGCACAGCCTAGCTTCCGCGTGTGTTTTTCAAAGAATTATGAAGAAAATGTTTTTTTTCTTTTCATTCACTGCTGTGCAAGGCCCAACTCGACATGACTTCGGACATCCATTTTAGAAATAGGCCACTGGCCTCTTTTAGCATGACTCTAGTATGCAAGGAAACAGAAGACATCAATTAATTCAAGAAATGATAATTATTCTGTTACCCACCCCCTTGACTAATGTTAACCCATTAGTCTATGTTACCTAGCATAATGCACAAAAGACAAACAAAACACAATCACATAAAATAACACGACATAACAAAAGCACATTTAAGAGAATGCACATTCTATTATTTAAAACAGCCACGGTTAATGTTTGACAAAACAAAAGACAAGGTAAATATATTATTTAAAACGTATTGACAAACATAACAAGAGCACATTTAATTAATCCCATATGTTCGTGTAGGTGCACATTATTCTAGGTTGAATCAGTACAAAAATATGCAACACTTGTTAATGAATTAAAAATTATGGGAGTTTAAATCGGCGTACTGAATCTAAACTTATCTCTAAAGTCCGCTTCATCAACTCCCTCATCTGGTGATTTTTAAATCACCAAACAAAACCCAAAAATTTACTCAAAAATGTTACTTTTAGAAATGTCATATAATGATCTCTCTCTGTGTTAGTAAATCTAAACCCCTGTTTCATCAGTCTGTCTGGAACTCTCATATTGAGCCCTGCGAAATTCATCCATTTCTATCTCCCTCTTCTGAGCTTTTCTGAGTTTGTATATACACTTCTTTTCCCTCACATGCTTCTTTCTCTTGTGAATCATGCAACTGATTTTTAACAAAGGTGTCACTATAACAATGATTATTACAGGATAAAGCACTTTGCCAATGATTGAACTGCCAATTTCAGCAAACCATTCCCTGATTGCCCCAAATCTTTTAGCCAAACGTTCAGAAAAACTGTCACTTTCCATGGGTTCTATTTCAGAGTGAAATTCTGTGATATTCTTAATCAGTAATTCTATGTTCTGACTCTTGTCTGGGATATATGTGTAGCAGTGCTGAACATGCAATTTTTTTTTTTTAAGTGTATCTTATATAGCGCACGGCTACCCCAACGGGGTGTCCCGGCGCTTGCATTGGGAACCCGTCCTGGCTTTTCCCTGTGAGATAACCCGTACTGGGCATCCCCAAGGTGAAGGCCAGGCATCCCGCCGCGGGGGGCCGTTGTGGAGATTAAGCAAGCTATTGCCCAGAGATGCAGAGTGTGAACCCGTGGTTCGAGTAGGCACCGAAGTGAGAATTATCGAGTCCGTGGACACTTGGGCTCAGACCCTGCCGCGTCGGGAATTGAACCCTGGTCCCGGGTCTGACCTCAGCTTCCGGGTATGCCTCCTCTAACCATTGAGCCACACTTCTCCAAATCCCACAGACTCCTCCCTCTTTTGCTAGGAGAATGTCTAACGCAAGCCTATTCTGCATAACCATGCTTCTGGTGGCAATGAGCTCAGTATTGACCAATTGGAAACCACTTGCAGTATCAGTGAATAATCTGTCAACACTTGTGGAAACCTTTCTGATTTTGATTGCATTCAAAGTTATTCCCACCATAGGAATTATCACACCAAATATATCTCCCATGATCTCAGAGAAGCTTTCTCTTTTGTACCTATTCAGGTGTTTGCCAATTTCAAATGAACCTTCCCCATTTCTGTCAACATGGAATATTTTAGGAAAGACTAGTCCAAGGTAACATGTACCATACCAATGGTCAGGGAGACTGAAATATGCTTTGTTCCCACAGACAAAATACATTCCTGGGAAAATTGGGTCCTTACTACCTTTAAATCCCCAACCCCCTACAATTCGATAAGTGTCCTCACATTGGCTTGCACCGACAAAATAATTGTCATAAAGCGTGTTATCTCTTCTAATGCAGAACTTTCCACTAACTGGATCATCTATGTGAATAGCAGCAAATCTATTTTCACCATTAAGCTTCTCATCTTCGAGATGCCAAAACTTGGATTTAGAGTCTGTTTCAGCATTTCATTCCTTTTGTAAATCGCCCTCCTCTCCTCAACCAAATTGAGAAAAGATCTTTCTTCATCTCTCATTTTGCAGGTTAGATTATTTTTGTAAGCCTACTCATATGTGAGTTCATTAGTTACCAGGAAGAATTCCCTCATCTGTTTGGCAGGCCTAACTTTGTTAAGAATATGTACAACCTTCAAGTTAGCGAATGTCTCATCGAAGTCTGAGTAATAGTACTCCAGACGACCTGTTTGATAGAACAAGCTAGATATAACACTGCATGTTATTCCATAAGTGAGAGGAAGCATATTATATGTACAACTCTGCACCACAATATTCACCATTATTAATACATTCTACACTAGGCCCATAAATGTCTGAGACATGAATAGACCAACTGAATCATATGACCTAATTAATCAAACACCTTTATAAACCTCTAATTAAGTCAAAATCATAGGCAATGGATAAACTAATGGTAACTTAAACTAAACAAACAAGACCAGCTTGTCATTTCAAAATCTATTTTATTAACTTTATTATCAGGCAAAGAGCATTTTTAAGTAGTTAATTCTTTCATTTGCATTTTAATAAGCAGCATTATTTATTAGAAAGGCACATTAGACTGTCAGTTTAAAACAAAATCAGCATGAGAAATGCTTAAACATTTAGGAAATCATTCCCTAAACCCTATTTTCCTAACTAAACTAAAATGAACCTAAGGACAAAAAGTTAAGTATGGAAGTTCTTACCTGAGAGGAAAGTCCGACAGCATCTCACGAGCAAAGGAATTAGCCAACAGTGCTCTTCTCAAGGGGGCAATTTTTATACCTTTTCTCTATCTAAAACTAACTAAAAGAATACAAATAACCGACCAACACGAAGCATGATTGGTCGAGAAATGTCACTTCATGAAGTCATTCGCCTTTCACATTGTAAGAATCACGTTCTTTAAGAGCGGCATTGTCCTTTGACTACGTGTGTCACAGGCTCTTCCGAAGCTTGCAACATTTAATAAAAATGTTCGTTGCTTCCTCCGTCCAAGCTTTTCCGCCGCTACACATCCTGTCGTTGGCAATGAAAGTTTATACAAAGATTATCTCAACGCTCTGCACAGCCTAGCTTCCGCGTGTGTTTTTCAAAGAATTATGAAGATTTTTTTTTTTCTTTTCATTCACTGCTGTGCAAGGCCCAACTCGACATGACTTCGGACATCCATTTTAAAAATAGGCCACAGGCCTCTTTTAGCATGACTCTAGTATGCAAGGAAACCGAAGACATCAATTAATTCAAGAAATGATAATTATTCTGTTACCCACCCCCTTGACTAATGTTAACCCATTAGTCTATGTTACCTAGCATAATGCACAAAAGACAAACAAAACACAATCACATAAAATAACACGACATAACAAAAGCACATTTAAGAGAATGCACATGCTATTATTTAAAACAGCCGCAGTTAATGTTTGACAAAACAAAAGACAAGGTAAATATATTATTTAAAACGTATTGACAAACATAACAAAAGCACATTTAATTAATCCCATATGTTCGTGTAGGTGCACATTATTCTAGGTTGAATCAGTACAAAAACATGCAACACTTGTTAATGAATTAAAAATTATGGGAGTTTAAATCAGCGTACTGAATCTAAACTTATCTCTAAAGTCCGCTTCATCAGGTACATTTTTCTACCTAATCATGTTTGGATCTATGCGTCTATGCGCACACACACAAGGAATGTGTACAATCTCTCTCTCTCTCTCTCTCTCTCTCTCTCTCTCTCTCTCTCTCTCTCTCTCTCTCTCTCTCTCTCTCTCTCTCTTTCTCTCTTTCTCTCTTTCTCTCTTTCTCTCTTTCTCTCTTTCTCTCTTTCTCTCTCTTTCCCCCCCCCCAAGGGTTAAGCCTGAACAGAAACAGGAGTCTAAGAGGCAAAACGCTTTCAGATTTGGCAAAAAATTGGCGTCTTTTCTTCTCATTCTCCCTCGTACTCAATAGCTACATTTTCTTTCTCGTTCTGTCTCTCACACACTCTTTCTGAGTTTTACCCCTGCCTCTCTTTTGTCTGTAACCTGTAACTATCTCCTCCTCCAATTTCTCCACTCCCTCCTCTATTACTCCCTTTATCGCTTTTTCTATTCCGCCCTCTCATTGTTTCCACTCTCTTAATCCATGTGGAAATTCAAAGAACCAAATGCGCTGGCTAGACCTACTCTGCTCCAACCAGGAGCTTTGACAATGACGTGATAGTGCACTTGAGGGACGCAGGAGAGACTTAGGCTCACTTTTGGTGCAAGAGTCCCAGAGGACACCGGGCCCAGTCCGTCTCAAGGGGCCCGTCCACCTATCCTGTCTTGTTGAATATACCTGTGCCATCTGTATGTCTAATCTATGTCACCCCGAGTGGGACGGGTGTGCCCAGACGTGGGTCCTGTGCTCTCCAAGCCACTGGAGTCAAGCATTCCTGGTTGGGGAGGGGTGTTACCCCGAAACCGGTCTCAGGATGCTTGATTCCGGGCCTGGACTGTTCCCATAGGGAGCAGGGTCAAGACTGATTTGCATCTGGCTTGGTTCAAGCTGGAATGGCATGAGGATCACACAAAGGATGGATTTAGGCCCAGATCTCTGTACTGGGGTGAATGTATGACAATGTTCTGCATTCTGTCCATCAATTGTTCTTTTTGCACATGTCTGCTCTGTCTACATTCATAAGACATTTAAAACCTTCAGTGCCTATATAATGTAAATATCGAAATTATAGTAGCAGAACGCTAAAAATACTGCACCTGTTAACTACTACCACATGACACGGCGTGTCCTGCTCTCTCTGATGTGACCCATGACAGTCTCGTTTTTTTCCCCTCTTTTTGGTATTATTTACTCGCAAAAGTGATTTTTTTTTCTTGCTTCACAGCATTGATTTCTTCTGCTGTGCAGGGAACCACTGATATTTTTCGTAGTCTCTTTAAACATTATAAAAATGTTTGCTTTATGCCTGGTTTCCTGTAAAGAGAGAACTCATTAGGCTTGCCTGCATCTGATTTTGCAAACTCTTATAATTTCATATCCGACAGCTGGTAAACTAATGAACAGATGTTTCCATCTTAGTACACGGTCTCTATAAATAATTTAATCTGTGATTAGAAAATTTAGTTTTGATTTTGGCGGATGGGATGCGCCCTTAAACATGTGGTGCATAAAACATACTCATTTATATGGCAGATGGGACAAAGTACCCTGTCCCCCTAACTGTTGGTGAGACCCTTACTCTTTTTGCATTGCTTAATTTGAGCTGGTGCTCAGTACTGTCACTTAATTGGTTTCCAGTGCTGGCACCTAATTGTCAACACCATACTTGGAACAGTCTACCACATGATGGCGCTGCTCATCTAATTTAAAGATTAGCAGAACAACGGATGTTTAGGAATACAATATACATTACAATTGAATTAGACAAGGTAGTCCTGCAGTATTATCAAACTTTGAAACAGCCATAGCAATACTTGATTGTTCATTGTTTACGCGTATGCAGTTGTATCTGAGGCACAGAGAATTAGATCCAGACTTAGTCACTATGGAAATTGGTAGCTGCATAGATACGTGCCAAGCACACCCTATCTTTAAAATACCGCTTACAGACTTATTAAAACAATAAAAAGGATTTGCAGTCAATGAAGTATCTTTTCCCATTGGAAGGAATCAAAAGAAGGAATGAGAGAAGCAAACAAGGAAATGAAAATACTTCCAATTAATGCCCATTTCAGAACATCTGCCAATGCGTCTTGGTGCAAAACTGTTATTTATAGCTACATTATAGCTACATTTTCACTGTGCATTAAACTTAGTGCACGTACTTTTTAAACATTCAAAATATTTTTAAAGCAGAAGACTAAAAAACACTTTTCCTGTCAATTCTAATCCAGATGGCTTTTTATATTGATTATCAAGTATGTCTTCACATAAAGCGCCTAAATTACTCTGTAGGAAAAACTTCAGGGTTCTTGATTGGGACTGCGTTACTGGTTCAGTAGTTCCTGGTGCATGTAGCCCTCAGGCCCTCTGCCCCCTCCTGAGCCCGGAATGTTTGGTTAGTTGTGGCTCCATGAGACCTAAAGAAGGCGCATTGCTGGTCCAGCAGTTGTGATGAACTACAAAGAGGGTTTGAGGAGACGTATTTATTTATTTATTATTTGAATTTGTAGGGCGCAACCCAAAAAGGGTTTCCTGGCGCCAGACGGATTTTGTGCTGAGAAATGGCAGGGCATACAGATTAAATTATTGATTTAAATAACCAAGTCTTTAAAGCTCAACGAAAAGTAGTGTAGACAGTTTCCTTGCGTAAGGCCAGGGGGAGAGTATTCCAGAGGAACGGACCTAAATAGGAAAAAGATCTTCCCCCCCATCCTGGTCAGTTTGACTCTAGGCACCACGAAAGTACACTTAGATTCGGACCACAGATGGCTGGTGGGAACAGAGACGTGTACAAGTGACTGAAGATACTGAGGTGCTGTGCCAGTTTTGATTTTGAACATATAGCTCAGGGCTTTGAACTTATACGATTCTCCACCCTGATCCAATGTAAGCAGCGCAGATGTTCAGTTGTAGAGGAGGCTTTGGGAAACCTGCAGAGGAGCCTAGCTGTAGAATTCTGTGCCAGCTGCAGTCTACGGGTCACTGCCCTATTAGATCCCAGGTACAGTATGTTCCCGTATTCAAGTCGTGAGGTAATGAGGGCGTAGACCACGTTTTTTGGGGTGGCGGCGGGTAGCATCCAAATAATTTTCCTAAGCCATTTTAAGATGGTAAAGCAAAGTGCAGTGGTTTTAACTGTTTGTTGTTGCATGGTAAGTGCATCATCAATTATGATGCCCAAGTTTCTGACATAGCTGGAGGGCTTTGGGAGATTACCCATCTCAGCGGGCCAATGCATTGGACTCCAAAGGTCTTTTTTTTGTTGCCTAGAATCAGTATTCCAGTTTTTTCACCATTTAACTTAAGAAGATTGTGATTCATCAAGGTAGAAATTTTACTGAGACCCTGTTGGAGAAGAGAGGGTGCAGAAGGGTCAGAGTTTGAGAGGGAGAAAATCTGCATAATTGAAGAGTGTTAGACCGGCATGTTCCGTGATGTCTGCTAACGGTCTGACGTACAGATTAAAGAGCAGTGGACTCAGGATCAAACCCTGCGGAACTCCATATGGGGATGTGTAAACCTTGGAGCAATCTGTGGCAGATAAAATTTAAAAAGTGCGGTTGTCGAGAAAGGAAGTAATCCAGTCAAGAGCTGAACCGCATATGTCTAATGACTTCAGTGTGTGGATTAAGAGAAAGTGGGAGATGGTATCGAACGCTGCACTGAGGTCTAACAATATTAGTGCTACTGTCTGTCCGGCATCCATATTCTGTCGAAGTCTTTCAGTGACTCCCAACAGTACTGTCTCTGTGGAGAAACCAGTTCGAAAACCGGATTGAGAGGGATGAAGAATGTTATTAGTTTCGGTACATTGTGAAAGATGGGAATGAATATGCCTTTCAGTGAAAGATGGGAATGAATATGCCTTTCATTGAACAATGCCCACCTCTCTCCTGAGCCTACATGCTACAACTCTGCACGTCTAGCTCTTGATGCCTTCTGCTGGGACCAATAAGAATGCAGGTAAGAAGAGGTGCAGTGTTGCCTACCAAGTAAGTGTATGTAAGGGGCAGCATAACATTTTCTGTGTTTATGAGTGTATGCTTCTGTTTGTGTCATTTATGTACGGGCAGGTGTATATTGGAAGAACTCCCTGAAATCTTGGGGACCACCCATGATGTCCAGTGACCAGCCCTGTCGACTGGTGGTCACCCTTGGCATATAGCAGCAATCCCTTCCATTGGTGCCACCGTTTGCGTTTTTTGGTGCATGTGATGAAGATGCATGGGCATTTGAGGGGTTGCTGTCGACGTACGTCAGTACTGCATATACTAAACAAGAAAAGCTTGTATTTGGGCATACATTTTTATTTTCAGAAAATGAAAATTTAGACCTTCAAGGAAAAGCTATTATTTGCAGGAAACGCATGGAAATTTACAGTGATCGAAATTTGGAAAAAGGAGTTTATATATCAGATTGGAAGAAAATGTTAATTGAAGGCAAATTTAAATAAGATGACAAAACAAGCACATTTATTAAATACATGCAAAACGGACCTTTTAATACGGACACCCTCATGACTTGTGGCCTGGGATGGGTCAATTTCATATCCCTTCCACCTCTGGAGTTATTAATATTAAGGGCAGGGAAAAACAGCCCATTGTGAGTTGGATGCTGAAGGCCCTCTACAAAATTAGAAATTACAATGAAATTGGGAATATCGTGCTCCATTACCTAGTAATGTTTCATTATGACACAGAGTAGAGGTGCGGGTGAAACTTACTAGGTCCACACGTCTTTCTAATAACGATTGGGCCCAAATAAAGGTCAGACTCATAATGAGGGCCTGAATGGAGGAACACTTATTTCTAACTTTATTTGCATGGTACTGGTGGGCACTTATTGGTAAGGTGTTAAGAGTATAATAATGGTTTAACATATGAGATGTATGATGTCTGCATCTATATGGTCAATCATTCAATCAACAATCAGGTGGCTTAAAAAGCGTGACGTAAGGGTCTCAAGGCACTGGGCTGTGGGATGTGGGGGAGCTGCTGGTCCATCAGAGGCACTCTGGTTCAGCCGAAGTCTTGAGGTCCTTCCTGAATTGAGGCAGTGGCAGTGATTGCCTGAGGTGGAGAGGCAGGGTGTTCCAGGTCTTTGCTGCGAGGAAGGAGAAGGATCTTCCTCCAGCCATGGTCTTGCGGATAAGTGAGACATGGCCAGGGCCAGTTTGGTGAAGCGGAGGTGTCTGGTGGGTGGGGGAAATGCGCAGCGGGGGTTAAGGTACCCAGGTCCAGCATTGTGTAGGGCTTTGTAGGCGTGTGTGAGGATCTTGAAGGTGATGCTTTTGTTGACTGGGAGTCAGTGGAGGTCGCTCAGGTGGCCAGTGATGTTGCTGCTGCAGGGGATGTTGAGGATGAGTCTGGCTGAGACGTTCTACATGTTCTCTAGTTTACTTGAGGAGTTTCTGGTTGATGCCACATAGAGTGCGTTCCCATAGTCGATTCTTCTGCTGATGAGTGCATGGGTAACTGTCTTTCTGGACTTAATGGGGATCCACTTGAAGATCTTTCTGCGCAGGCATAACATGTGGAGGCAGGATGATGAGACAACATTGTTCTTGCAGCTCATGGTGAGTGAGGAGTCCAGGATGATGCAGAGGTTCCATGTGTGGTCCGTTGGTGGTTGGGCTTTCAAGTACTATGGGCCACCTGGAGTCTTTCCAGGTGGAGAGTGTGGAGCCCATGATAAAGACTTTGGTCTTCTCTGAGTTGAGCTTGAGGCAGCTGTTCTTCATCCATGTGATGACAGCCTTCATCCCACTATGAATGTTGCGACTGTGGGTTTGTTGCAGAGGAAGAGAATCAGCTGTTTGTTGTAGGTATAGGAGACAACGTTGAGTCCATGGTTCCTGACGATGGCTGTGAGCAGGGCTATGTAGATATTGAAGAGAGTGGGGCTCAGTGAGGAACCCTGAGGCACTCTGCAGCGGATCTCTGTGGGTTCAGAGTGGAATGGTGGTAGTTGGACTCTCTGTGTTCGGTCGGTGAGGAAGGAGCGGGTCCATTCCAGGGCTGTGTCATGGATGCTGGCGTTGTCGAGTCTTGTGCATAGGGTACTGTGGGAGACTATATCAAATACGCCCAAGAGTTCCAGGAGGATGAGGGATGCAGCTTCGCCTCGGTTGAGGAGTGTGTGGACATTGTCAGTTGCGGTTAGGAGTGTGCGCTCACTGCTGTGATTGCTTCGGAAGTCGGATTGGGAGAGGTTCAGGTTGTGGTTCACTCTGATGAACTTGGAAAGTTAAGCATTTATGGCCTTCGCAATTACCTTGGCTGGGAAGGGTAGAAGAGAGATGGGTCTGAAGTTCTTGAGGTCTGTCAGGTCGGCTTAGGGTTTCTTTAGCAAGGGGTTGATCTTTGTGTGTTTCCAGTCTTCTGGGAGTTGATAGAGTAGTTGATGGTGCAACATAGTTCGGGGCTATGGTGGTGCCGGCTCTGTTGAAGATGTGGTGCGGCAGGGGTCCGAGGGTGCTCCAAAGTGGATTCTCTTCATGATCTTGAGGTTGTTGTTAGTGTTGAGGAGAGTGCAGCTGAGTAGGGTCTGCTGGGGTCCGGTGTCGGTAGGTGCAGTGGTTGTGGAGCGGAGGGTGGGAGGGTCTTGGGTATCAAGGCTGTCAAAGCTGTTGTATATCTCCTTAATCTTACAGTGGAGAAGGTGCTGAGGTTTTTGCAGAGGTCTTGGGAGGGTTATGTTATGTTATGTTATGTTAATAACATTTATTAGGCGCAACAGCTGCCCCAGCGAAGGGGCGTCCTGGCGCCTGATCACATGTACAACACAACAGATCAGAGCTGAGAAGTGGGGACATTAGATAGCAGAGATGAACAGGTGGGTTTTGATGGCCCGTCTGAAGAGAGTCAAGCTGTTGAGGGCGCGAATGTGTACAGGAAGGGAATTCCATAGATCCGCCGCCAGAACACGGAAGGAACGTCCTCCCATCCTGCTAAGCCTGAACCTAGGCTTGTTCGCCAGATGCTGAGCTTCGGATCTGAGGGACCGCGTGGGGACATACGAAGAAATAAGGCCCGTCAAGGCCGGGGGAGAAGAAAGCTTCAGAATCTTGAATGTCAGACAGAGAGCCTTAAATTTGATTCTCTGTCTGACCGGAAGCCAGTGCAGAGAGGCCAGGACAGGAGAGACAGAACATCGTCTCGGAAGACCTACAATGGCCCGTGCAGCAGCGTTCTGCACCCTCTGAAGCCTAGTCGCCTCAGCCTGGTTGACTCAAAGGAGCAAGGCGCGCCCGTAGTCTATCCGGGAGAGGATAGAGGCCTGAACCACCAGTTGTCGCGTGGGAGGGTCGAAAAATTTGAGGACTGGTCTGAGTCCTCGCAGAATACCATAGCAGGTAGCTGCTGTCTTCTTTGTGTGGCTGGTAAAAGAAAGATTGGAATCCAGCCATACCCCCAGATTTTTGACTTCGGCCACTGGAATGGGCATCGCCCCCAATTCGAGAGGCCACCACTGGTCTCCCCAGAGTTCCGCCTGCTTCCCTACAATCAGGACCTCGGTTTTCTTGGCATTAAGCTGTAGGCAGTTGTTACGCATCCAGCTAGCCACAGCTATAAGTCCTGCCCGGAATCTGGGCGCAGTCACCTCAGGGTCCCCACTGAGTGTCACCGCCAGCTGCGTGTCGTCGGCATACGATGTCATAGTAAGGCCATATTGCCTGACGACGGCAGCCAGCGGTTTCACATACAAGTTAAATAATGTGGGGCTAAGGGCAGAGCCCTGAGGGACTCCCAGTTCCAGAGAATGGTACGAGGACTGGCCAGGTGGAATGGCTACTTTAAAAAACCGGTCCAAGAGGAATGAGCGGAACCACTGAAGAGCCTTCCCTACGATCCTCATCCCAGGGTGGGATGTCTGCTGTCCCTGTGCTGGCTCTGGCAAATTCTTTGACTACAGCCAAAGGTTTTTTGCTATTGTGTCTGTAAACTAACCAGATGCTCTGCTGTCTGAGCCTGTAATAGCTGTCTAACCTGAGGGACACTTCAGCTGCTCATTGCCTGAACGTGTGAAAACGTGGGCAGTTTTTTATTTTAATCCCCATTTAGAGCACAATTTATTTCATTGTAGTAGAATTCTATTCATATTGTATGATTGAAAATCTAGTAGAAAGAGGTAAGCAGGAAGATAAAAGGGATTATGACATCGAATTTAACACTGTAGAGGTTTTTATAAAAAGATAGCAGTGTATGTAAAATTACATAACTGAATAAATGACAACTCTGAAACTGTATTTGTTCTAGCTAACAACTTTTAAAACCGATGACAACATATTTAGTTAATGCAGTGAAAACACATTTCTGTTGCCTTTTCACCTTGTCGTTTATGTCGTAATTGCAAGACGCATTAAGAAATGCTACAGAAGGCACCAAGATGTATTGCTGATATGTTGAGCTTAAAAAATGTATGCATACCCCACATTAATCATGGAAAACTCCATACATGTTTCTAATCCATGCTGGTTATGTTTGTTATCGAACTACTAGAGTATAGACAATGATGTGGGCTACTCCTAATACCGCCATAAGGGAAAGTCTTGCAGTTATTTCCCTGGTGAATTATTTTCTCATTCCTCCATTTCCATGTTTGATTTTTTCATAAGGAGATTCTCATTTGATAAAAGCAGTGGCTTCTCCCGGAAGTGCAAACCACCCCCCATCTTCCAATCCTGATGGACTGAGGGTTAGAACTCCCAAACTGTGCTTTTTAACCTGATTCCAGAGAACTTCCTCGAGCAATCACTGACCTGCTTGAATAAAACGAAGCTTCAGCATTTAGGGCTCGTAAGTCACTGACATGTAAAACATTATTGTTAAATAGTGGCCTATTAAATAAGAATCTAGGAAGAGAGTAATTGAAAACGTGATCTTACTATTAACATATGCAAGTGTGCAAACCTGCTTATCTGAGGTTTTCCCATAGTTCATTGATAGCTATGATTACATAGATTTGCTTAATAATGCAAAAAAAAACAACTCGTTTTTTCATGAGTCGGTATGAAATTTCACGAGGTGTAGCTCCCCCCCACCCCAAATCCAATCACTGCTTGAGTCAGAACATTTCATGTTCTTGCTCCATGTTTGTGAAACACCCTTTTCTTTTCCTGCATAGTGTCAACAAAAAAAAGTCAATTCAGAAAGACATTGCTATTCCCTAATAGTTACATTGCACATATGTATGCTACTTCTCAGACAGTGTTAAAATACCTTATAATGCATATATTGTACAAAACAATTAACTATAAGTAAACTAATGTAAAGTGCATTTACCATGTCTCTTATGGCCAGCGCTTTTGTAATTCCCTTTCCCAACCCCTCAGATTACCTATGTTTCATTAGTGTTGATTGAAGCTGACTTCATCTAGGCTTGTTTTAGAGCTTATCCCATGATGCCTAAACCAAGGAACTTTATCATTCATTGGAATGTTACGCCTTCCTGTATTTGTGTTATAGTTTTTCCAGATATTCCCTCCAATACCTTTACAGTTATTTTTTTCTCCGACAAATTCCCATATAGTATTGTGTTGGGCCCAGGAGCCTACATCAATCTGGAAATTTGGGACAGTGTTTTCAGATTCCCCTGTCTTTCCTAACTTTCCTCGCCACCTAAGGGTGTTTAGAAATCAGTGGTTTTTCAAAGTCTCATAATTTCTTTCCTGGTGGTGATCATCACACTAAAATCAACTTCTATTGATTAATTAGATTGCTCTCCTATAATCTCTAAAATTCCTTCAGATGGGGTTATGATAATGGATTTAGGCTTCATTATCAGATAAGACGTCTATTGATCTTTTCCCAATGCAAGAGAATATGCAAACAGATAGAACTCAAATGCATCAGTGTTCTTGAGGAGCAGTAAATGCGGTTGACTTAATCTCGATTTTGAACATTCTCTCTGTGGTTAGATAAAGGTGATTCAAAGTGAATTTTAAAATTTGTATTTATTGTTATGGTGCAAGTCCAATTTGGCTTTGTTATGTTGTTATAATCGTTCGTAAGTGCTATTCCCAATTTAATGTTGCTCTTTCTCCATATTCTTGATGTTTTGTTTATTTCATTGCTTTATAATGTTGAGAAATGTGGGTCTTCACGATTGACTCTTCCAAAATAATTTCCTCTACTTACTATGAATTGCTAATACAAATTGAATGTGCAGAACAAAGAAGAAAAGCAGATGGATATAAAGAAAAGGTGTGATGCCTACCTTACTAGCTTCTTGATGGTCTGTAAATGTATCCATAGTCAATAAACTCTTTTTTGCGCTACTCTGTCAAATCACGTTTACAGACCATTTCCTGACCTTTACACTGCTGAAAATCTAAACACCTGTTAGATTCTCCAGAGATTGAAATTTTTTTCTCAAAGGATTAACATCTGCAGATCCTTATTGTATGAATCAGGGTTTACAATTTGTGGTTTCAGGTAAAAAAAAAGTTTGCGCTGCGAGGTTCTGTTTGGGTGGACACATAAGTTCTTACACATGAGTCCATTGTATTCCTTAACCTTTACTCTAATAGTTCAAGTTCTTTAAAAATGTTAAACATATCAATATTTAAAGAGCTGGAAATAACATGTAAATCCCCGAGTGCTGATAACCTTTCGTGGCTTCTTGACCTCAAAATACTGTGGTGTCTTGAATAGTGAAGTAATGCAGTCAGCAAATGGATCCAGCCTTTGTAGTAACAAAAAAATATTACGCATTGCATTGTGATGTATGACAGTAGTTCGTATGCGTGACTAACGCTGTATTTAAAATTTCAAAGTTGGAGTCTCCACAGCTGTGATTTCTGTCTCTCTTTCACTCCTCAGTGCAACCAGCTGACATGGCAAGACGCAGTGCACATAAGTTCCCTCCCAGAGAAAATAATTCTGTTATACCAGACCTTCATCCTAAAGGGACCTGCGATGAAACATATGATGTCCCTCCCAATGAGGATGCCTTTCCCATATATGAGGAACCTCCAAAAGGAACTAGTGATGAGGTAAAAGATGATGATTTTCCTGAATTCACAGGAAGCTCCAAGATATATGATGACGTTTCCTCAAATGACAAAGATTGGACCTCGTATGATGATGCATCTAAATTCACTGCAAGTTCTGCGATATCTGAAGATATTTCTAAAAGACATACATGCATTGGAACATCTGAACAGCCGCACATGGGAAAAAACACTGTTAACCATAAAATGTCTCCCTGGGTATCGATGCGCCCCCTGCCAGATGTGCCAACCCAGAGGCGTACCCCTAGTAGGAATGGGGCACCACCCACGGTGGAGATCAGTGATGCATATGAAGAAACTGCCACATATCTGGAGGTGCTTCCAGCCTTGACAACCCCAGAGACAGATCATGTGTATGAAGACGTGGGGACTCTCAGCAGGACAGACCAGCAGCAGCAGCTGGCAGTGAGTGAACTGATCATGACTGAATCTAGCTACATTCAAGACATCCAGCTCATGGCTACGGATATTCGATCCCAGCTGCAAAAGGTACGCTTAAAACCTGCCAGACAAGACATAAACTCATTGCTTAATGAAATAAAAAATATAGCAGCCTTACTTCTCAACAGGAAAAAGTGCACGGCGTAGGCATAGAAATACCTGATAGGTTACCAGATGGGGTTACTGACCCTGTTGATTTAGATTTCTCTTTGCCAGAGAAAATGGCCTTGCCCTCTTTTTGGTGGCATCCCATTACCATTGCTAAACGTTGAGTTGAAAGCCTCAGTCTCTATTACAATGTTTGTACTAAGTTTAAATGACCAATATCAAACCAGTAGGTCTGGTTTGCTTCAGGTGCACGTCTGTAACAGGGCCAGGTGGCAGGAATAGGTCTAGAAGAAAGCACATTGGTTAAGTTTGTATAGGGAGCTGAACAGTGGAATGTCAACTTGAGCATGTCTGTGTAATATGTGATCTCGCCCTCGATGAGGTTTTCACACATGGCACAGGCTGTTAGCTGGTAACCACAAAATGGGCTTAGTGTGAAAAAATGGTTTTAATGAATGGTTTAACTAGTATGTCTAAGATGTTTTTCATTTGAATGGGCTACTTGCATATTGCTTCTTGCTTCACTACTGTTGTTTTGTTACAGTATGTGCTGCCATTTTATTTTTACTTTTTTTAAGCGTAGCAATGCATTTTTCTGTACAGGAACACGTTGAAGTCATTATAGGTTTCACTTGGAGGAAGTTAGGTTTTCTATGCAGTAAAGTCAGATTTCTGGGATGATGTCGGAGTTTCCACCCTTTTTCTAGCTCATTGTTTTTCTTTATAGAATTTAGAAAATTGACACAGAATGCAACTAAAAAAGGGAACTTTGACAGAATAAAGTAAGGAAAAGGGCATCTCGAATGAATTGTCAACCCAGGCAGGGATATACCCTGCAATCTGCCCAATTGCCAGTCCGACACATTGGAGTGATGAAATACTTTAAGGCAATTACCTCTCTCTAGTATAATAAGGAGAACCACAGTCCCCTCTCGTCTCTGACTCTACTGGGAAAGGGCTCAAAGTATGTGATGAGGGCACTGTCCCTGTCCGATCCCTCCTTTGCACAAAAAGCTATGAAGGAGATCTGTTAAGATGGGGTAATAAAATATCAGAACTACGTCACACAAGCTCATCTGATATTTTGTACTTTTCTGTGGTTCACTCAAGGGACCTTATCCTTCAAGAATTGTTCCCACTCTCCTAAGAAATGTCCCACTTCAATGACTTTAAATTTGAGGAAGCACTCCCAGGCCCCTCGGTCACTCGGCCACCTACTACCCAAACAACACAGGACCAGAATACCTGACCAGAAAAGCAAAACATGTGCTTACACTTTCACTAACCCTCCAGGCACCTATCTGCATCACTCTCACTTGCACACATTCCCAACATCCGCAAAAGCAAAACTGGAGGTCGCTCATTTTCGTACATCGCACCCAAGACATTAAACAAACTCCCTCTACACATCAGCGCCTCCTCCTCACTTCTTGAGTTCCGCAAGAAGCTGGAGACCTGGCTCTTCAAATATGCACCTTGGGGACCTACACACCTGCCCAAGTGCCTGGATACCCTCAAAGGCTATTGGTGCGCTATACAAATCAAAATAATGTAATATAACATAACAGCTTGTGGGAACACTAAATAGTAATTTTTAGTGCCTAACTAGGGAAAAGTAAAGATCACTGCATCCGCCACAGAGCCCTTTAAAGAATGCTTTGACACACAATTCCTTAACATGGCAAATCAGCTGCTGCATCAATTAGGCAGATCCATCAAAAGAGGAAAAGCAGAGGAAAGCATGTATGGCCGGGATGCCCGCCACCCCCTCCCAACACCAATTCCCAATGGGAGTAGACAAACACAGGTTTGAACTTTTGGAAGGCGGGGGGGAGTCACCCCCCGGCCGTATTTATTAAAATATGAAACAAAATGTAAACATTAAATAAAAGTTTCATAGATTATGTACAATTTTACATTTATTACATTTCGATGAAGACATGTTCTTTGGCTAACCTTAACAAATCTCTAATACAAAGGTTTCCTAGGCGAGTCTAGCATCCTGAAAATGCATACATTCTAAATTAAAATTGTACATCCTAGCATTAAGGGCCAACGGCAAGGTCTTAACCGGTGTCAGATCCCTACTACCAAAATCCCGCCCTCACGGTGTGAGTGGCGCATGCGCAGAGGACTTTACCCTCATTGCCACCTGTAACTTCCCTTGTCGTGGGGGCCCCCTTTTCACTCGACGCCATCTTAAAGGTCGTCCGAGTTCCCGTGTGAGGTATCTGTAGGAAGGACAGCGTGGACTCCCCCCCCCATCCCACACTCTCTATTCGCCGTCGCGGATATCCGGCCCTCGGGAAATTCGTCGGAGGGGCATCTAGCCGTCTCCCCCTAGGCGACCCATCCTTAGTGGGTGCTGCCTCCCCGTGGAAGGGGCCAATGGCCGCCTCCCCCGGGCGCTCCCATCCTTTCTGGGTGGCGCCCCCCTCTGGGGACCTTGAAATTACTGCTCACCGATCATGACCTTACCGCCACAGGCCGGATAGTTGACCGACTATCCGGCCCCCCCAATCCTCCTAAAGGTCATGCTTCCTCAAACCCCTTAGCCATGCTATGAAGTCACCTATGAGTAAATCATTTCCCTCCCTGGACAGGTGAACCCCATCATTCAGATACATGTGATCACCCCGAATACACCCGTGAGGAATGCTATGCAACTGGGCTGAGCGAAACAATTTTCCTATTTTGTTGTTAACCCTTTTCACAGAATGGTTCAACGCTGACACTGAAATACCCCCCGCCAACTCTTCCTGGGGATCATGTGGGACCAGGCAATTGTGCACCCCGGGAGTTTCTTAGCCAACCAGCTAACTGCCGACAGGATGTGTTCCAATAACACTCGTCTTCCTAGCTCCACTAAGTCGTTGCCACCCAGGTGTACTATGACTACAGATGGCGGTGACCTTTGCCGCCCTAAAAGACCCTCAAAGAACGATTGAAATTGGTCAAAACAGAGTCCGCCCTTCCCATGGAAGGTCACTCTGTACCTGTATTCCCCAGATGCGTGAGTCGCGTCACCTGCTTTGAATACATCCCCGGCGCGCCTCACATATGAGTGGCCCACGACCCATACCACTCTTTCTCCAGTCGGTGATCCTCGACCGCTGGTCTCCTGGTGCTGGGTCGACTTCCAATTCCGCCCCGCGTGACAGGCTTGCGAAACTGTAATTCAAACAAAAGACAAGAAGCGTGAGTGCATGTCAATTGATCTTTACAACATGTGCAATCGCACATACCTTTTGAAGCAATTCGAGGCCCATCGTCCCAGCTGCTTTACTTCTTCAGCACTCTGACCCCGGGCTGTAGCCTCAGTAGCAGCCCCTATCCTAAATGAGTGTGTCCCGAAATCGCATGGGTCCATGCCCGCGGCACCGATTGACAGTGCTAACACCCTCTGAAACTGAAACCTCGTCAGTGGAGTGCCATCCTTGTGCCTCAGCAAGCTCCCCCCCCCCACACAGCCATCCTCAATGCCAAGTATTCCTCTACGCATTTTATCGGACAAGTGGGGGACCCTTGTGCGCGCTGCATGATAACACTCGCACCCATGGCTCCCTGGTCAGTCTTGGACCTGGCTATCGAGATTATCATCGTATCACCCCTTATCTGGATGTGATCCCTGCCCAGGCCTCCCTCTATATACTTCTTGTTCCTTGCGGCCAGTTCGCTCACCCGCATAGCCCCGTGGAATGCCAAGGAGAAAGCTGCCCGGAACAGAACTGCTTCGTAAAGGGAGGAGCACGTCTCATCTAGCTTCGCTAAGAGTAGAGACAATCTATCTAAACCAATCGGGTGCCTCGTATCCTGCTTGCGACCCTCAAGGCGTTGTCAGCCGCGGAGTGCCTTTCTAACCAAAAAGGAATCCGTCGGGTCTCTTATGCCATGCACCTGCGCCATGACCGAAATGGCTGCCCTATGTCTATTGGCCGTTGCCGCTGATCGGCCTCCTCTGTGCAGCGCAACCAGGAACCCCAGGAAGGAGTCCTCCTGACACCAGCTCTGTCTCCCTAATGGACCCAAAAATGTGCAGTAGGAACGAAACGCTCCTTCGTATGCCTTCCTCGTTCTGGGCGCTAAGCTGGCTGCCACGAGGTCTTGTAATCCGGGGCACCGATTAGCCATAGTGCTTCGGGGAACGGTGCCGCCACTAGGTCCGCTGTGGGTAAGTAGCCCCTGAAAGCCTGCATGTGTGAACGAGAGAGTGCATCAGCTGCATAATTAAGAACACCTGGCACATGCTTCGCCCTGAACTGTACATTCAATTTCATGCAACGTAATACGATTTCTTTCAGTAATCTCAAGATCCACTTGCAGCGGGCTGCCTGCTGGTTAATGCACTCAACTACAGTCATATTATCAGACCAAAACACCACCGAGCGGTCCCTGAAATCGTCTGGCCATGCCATCAGAGCAACCCAAATGGGGAACAGCTCCAAGAACCCAATGTTACCTGTCAGACCGCTGGAGTGCCACCACGTCGGCCATACTTGCGCCGACCATTGGTTACCAAAAATGGCACCAAATCCCACGCTCCCAGCTGAGTCGGTCCACAAACCTAGCTCATCCGAAGATGCTGGCGGCTTGTTCCACACAACTCGACCGTTGAAGTCCGCCAGAAATGCCAACCAAATGCGCATAACCTGGCGAACCTTTGCCGACAGTCTCGTACGGTGGTGTCCCTCCTTGAGACCAACCATCGCTTGTGCAATAGAGCGTGAGAAGGGGCGGGCCATTGGTATCACCTCAAGGCAAAGTTAAGCTGACCCACCGTTTGCTGTAACTGGTGCAGGGTCACTTTCTCCTTGCCCAGGCATTGTATCAGGGAAGCCCTAAATTTGGCCACTTTTTCCATCGGCAAACAGAAACATCCTTCCACCGAATCGAGCTCAATTCCCAGAAACTCCAGTGAAGTAGATGGCCCGACTGTTTTACCTGGTGCCAGTGGGACTCCGAACTCCCGCGTGAGGATGCAGAAGTCCTGTAGCGCCTGCGCACATCTCGTATCGCTGGCCGCACCCAAAAACAAGAAGTCATCTAGATAGTGCATCACATGCTTATGGCCCATGGCCTCGGTGAATACCCACTGTAAAAAACAGCTGAACATTTCAAAATAAGCACAAGAAATGGAGCAACCCATCGGCATGCATTTATCCATGTAATAACTCCCCTGAAATGCAAAACCTAGCAAGTGCTGATCCTGTGGGTGTACCGAGAGCAACCGGAACGCCGATTCGATGTCTGATTTCGCCATCAGCGCTCCGGGGCCCAGATGAATTAACATGGCCACGGCATCATCGAACGATGCGTACCGTACTGAACAAACGTCTGGGTCAATGGCTTCGTTCACCGAAGAACCCCTTGGGGCAGACAAGTTGTGAAAGAGTCTAAACTCCCCCGGGTCTTTTTTCGGGACCACCCTTAACGGGGAACACACGAAATCCGCCACCGGCGGGCGATGAAAAGGCCCCGCCACCCGCCCCAAGCTGACTTCCTTTGCAATCTTCTTTGCCGCAACACTTGGGTTGTGTTGGACAGATAACTGATTCTTACAAAAGGACTCCCCCCGAAAATCCCCCGCCGGGATGTTGAAGCCATATAGGAATCCCTTCCTCAAAACCTCGGCGGATACATGATCAGGGTATTTGTTCAACCAAGGAGTCAGAGCCATGATATCAACAGGTGTACGCAATCGGTTACAAAGTCTTACCTCACTCCTGCTTAGACCCCCCTTTTCCTCCCGCCCCGCTGTTTTTAGATCTACAGCTACTCTCCGGGTGTGAGGAGTTCCCACAGCCTGCACACGCATGCCTGAACCTACATGTCCCCTGGGGCCTGTTACAGTTGCCTCTATTGAAGCCCCAACAAACCCCCCGCTTGCCGCCATTCCCGCCAGTCTTGGGCTGATAGTCCCCACCGGCGCCCCCTCGAAAGGGCACCGCGGGCTTTTGGCGAACTAACCCCGACCCGCTCCCCTCCGGCGAGGACGTACCTGCCGCTCCAGGCAAGAGCTGCTTGTGCCATGACACCGAGTCGAGGCAATCCCAAGTTAAAGTAGTATCAAACTCTTTCGCTTTACGGAATTTCATATTGTAACCTTTCCATTCATCCCCCTCATACATGGAATAAAAATCCATAATCCTATTCTGATAGCAAGTCAACTCGGTCATAAGTTCAGGCTTACGTTCCCCCATGACTGCAATAAATATAGAAAAGGCCTTAACCCAGTTTGTTACAGTTTCATCAACCCTGAATTCCGCCATCTTGGCGCGCCATACACTGGGATGCCATAAATCTTTCTGGAATTTTGCATATTCCATCTCGCGATGGTCAGTCAATAATGAAAACATATTTACATACTTCTCCCCCCCATATTAGTTCTTTTGTGGCCATAGGGATGTGCTGTGCCACCTTTTCCCGCCTTGAGGGTAATGAACCCTCCCCTGCCATAGGCAATATTTGCTTACCAGGCTCGGCCGTTGTGTCTGCCGCCTTTTCCCGGCTAACCGCGGGTCCTCCCGGCGCCACCTGTGAGGGAACAAGAGGAACATTCGCCGTTGCGGCCTCTCTCGACTGCCGCAATTGCTCGATTATTAGTCTGGCCTCCTCGGCCGGGTCACCTGCAGCCACTGCCCCCCCTGCTTTCTTCTTGAGCCATGGCAACACCGCCGCTAACTGGATGGCCAATTCGGGGTGCATCTCCTCATCGTTAACCGAAGTAATTACAACCGGGATCGGCAAACCTGTATCTGGGTTCGGTACCGGGCTGTCCGCCGGTGTGATGGGGGCAACTGGGGGTACCTCAGGAACAGGGACCTCCCCAGAAACCGCCCTCCTCTTAACCCGCTTCCCCCTACCCTCTGGGACGACTCCCAGCAAGGCCGGGCCTATTACCTTCTTCGGACGGCCTGAGTCGTTCTGGGCCGCTAACTGTCTCTTAACCTCAGCCAAACCTCGACCGATCGAGTCAACTTTTCCGAGCTTTCGGTCCATGCTGGCCATTCGGTTCGACAAATGGCACAATACCTTCTCCATCTCGGAGCTTTTTCCCGCTTTCTTGCCGACCATGGTTTCGGGTACTCAGCTCTAGTTGATCAACGAGGTCCTGGATCCTTCGTACTTCAAGTAACTGAAAGAGAAACAAAAAGATTACAAGTTCTCAAAATTGCCGCTTGTTCCGTCGAGGGCTCATGAGCAACGGGTTGGTGCAGCCTTCAGAGCACAGGAACAAGAGGACGCTTCTTCGGATTCCCGCTCTATTTATCCATCTGCGGGAGGGCGGGGACCCTCCTCCGGTACGCCTACTGGGCGTGGTCTTCCGTGCAGGTGTCTAGGACAACCCCTCCTGGGCGGGAAAGGGCGCGCCCCGGCTACGCCACTTCGGGCATACCAGCCGAGCCACGCCTCCCGCCCAAAATGGTTACCCGGGGGGATCGAGGCACCCAACCATACGTTCGGGGGGACGGAGTGGTCGCCCCTTTCCAAACTTGCTCTCCTGTGCAGCTAACGGGATTGAAATTACTGTGCTCAGATGCACAGGCTGATGAGAGACCTCAGCAGTCCCATGTCGAAAACTGGAAGTACTCTTTCCATCTTCCCAGTTACCACAATAAATTGAGAAAATATTGCTAATTTTGGTGCTACTTGGGGATAACGGTAGGGATTAAGTAATCTATTGCATGTAAAATAAAGTACTCCTGTGCTGAAATTAAAAATAAATCACAATTATTTTTCTCTTATAGGTTCCTTGTTTAATTCAGATGTAGAGTGGGCTTCCTGTGTAGATCACTGGGTGAGGAAGACCAGTGCACTTCCATAGCACCAACTGGTTGGAGTAGGTGGCTCCACAGGAAAAGAAAAATGAAGTGTTACTGGAGCAGTGGGATGATGGTAGAGGAATTGAAGAGGGGCACCTCACATGTGTAGGGGGGCAGGGACGCGATTGAAAAGAAAAAACCCAGATGCATTTCTGTCATGGTCTGTCACTTCTTGGACCCTATCATTGGTAAAAATTATTTTTATCACAACTGACCCACCTATTTTTATACTATGGCCCAAACTATTCTGCTCTTTTTCCATCTTCCAGCTAATTATCAAACATCTGGTAGACCAGGAATGCTGGTTGATCTGGTTCAGGGATACTCAACACCCTTTTCTACAGGCTCTGTCTGATCTTTCTTTCATGTCAGGTCCTGGTGCACCCTTGATCTATAATAATTTGGTTACAATTTCAGCAGCAGGAGAATCCTTTTATGACTGGCTGTTCTCTGCTTTGGAACTCGATGCTTCACTCAAAGCCTTCCTCGCTCCTCCTGGTTTTCCAATGAGCTTTTGACTGTTAACAGGAAATGTAAAGCAATAGGAAGATCATGTAGAAAAAATGTTTGACCTGAGTCTAAAGAGAATTATAGTAAAAAAACTATCATAAACGTATCCGCCCAACATGCATCACATACATTGTTTCTAAAACTGAAAGGCAAAAAAACGCATCCAACGGACCTGTCACCATTATAAAGCTCAGTCATATTTAATGCCGAGTCTTGTAAGACTACAGCCCCTTCCTGGCAAACACTGTGCAAGTGCAAGACCATTTAAATTGTTTTCCTTGATAAAATAGCAAAACTGAAGTGAAAATTGATTTACAGCCATTCCTTGATTCCATTTATATCTCTTCATCTCCGATAAACATGAAAAACGTCTCCTCACAAAAGTTATTTCACCAGGCTCTTCAGCCCAGCCCTTGTAAACAGAGCTTCAGCACTCCCAAAACGTCCAACCCAGTTTTTGTCCTATTCATTCTTCGTTTAACACATCAGCAATGTTACTGGTGTGCGCAATTCTTGGTGTGAAAGACGTTTGTTTTACATATGATTATTTTATTTTAAAAACGTATTCTCGGGAATGGAGTGTATACATTTTGCTACAAGGTTGGCGGTAGATTGAGACGTTGGTATTATATTTTTAGTAAAACATATTGATACTCTGAATATTTCTTTACTGCAGGAAGCATTAATAATTGTGTTGTGTGACGTATTGATGCTATCAAATAGTTTCCTTCGCTGTGGAACTGTAGCTGGTCCAGTTTAAACTGCACAATAGCAATAACAACCAGATTAATATCCGACTTTGTCCTGCATATGTGACATTATCAAGCTTCATGCATGGCCAATATGATAACTGTTTGTTTAACAGTCGCATTCCAAATATAGGGATCTCTAAATCCATTCCTCTACAATATGCTGTTGAATAATCTAGATATAGTCTTTTAAATAGGCCTGGCCGTGAAATGAGGTCCCGCTTATGGAGTTTGCAGAGTTTTTGCCACTCCACACTCCATGTAGCACGCAGAGTTTAGAAAATATCCACTCTGCATAGCAGAGCAGAGTTTTTTCCTTGCTCACGCTTGCCAGCGTTAAGTTGGCGAGAGCGAGCAAGGGAAATCTTACTCCAGACCACCTCCTGGCAAGATTTCTCAACGTGGGTGGACGCGGATGTTCGATCCCGCTCATGTTGAGAAATCCTCTGTTCGCGTTGAGGAAGCTGCCGCTCGAGTAGAACATCTACTCAAGCAGCAGAAAGCAGCTGTGCCCTCTTCTTCTGATTTTCCAGTGCCGGACAAACATCTGGTGCTACAAATCATTGCGAACAGCGCAACTTAATGCTCTTTGCTGCTTGAGGAATTCTACATTGCGTGGCAGAGTTTCTGGGTCACTATGCAGGACTCCACGAACTACGCCCAGGCCTACTTTTAAACTTGAGCTTTGTAAAATTGAATCTGCTTAGAATAAAATAGCAAGGTCTTTAGTAGGATTATCTCAATGTGGGATGTGAAATTTATCGTACATAATAAAATCCCACACCACAGTGTTCTAGATATGTCGGTGCGATAAATAACACCTTATCTGAGCTTTTCCCATAATGGGGCATGACATGATGATTTTGTGCTTACTGTATTAATAATCCGCATGTGATGTTATTCACAGGGGATTTTTCGTGACAATTTTCAAAAGGTTTGTTCTGACAAGATGTGTTGGGGAATGCAGACTTTATGTTTTTCGGTTTCATAGAGTGCGCTTACACTCGAAGGTCTCATGGGGCTAAAGCTTGCCCCTTACCATTGAGTAGAAAAAAGTAAAGCTTTTAGTGTTTTTCTAAACAATGAGAGTGAAGGAATGAATCTGCTAGAAGGTCGTAGTTAATTCAGAGTCTGTTTTGTTTTGATTTCCAGATTCCGGCTATTGCTGTGGATGAGCTTCTGTCAAACACAGATGAAATTCTTAGGGTGTCCCAGGCGTTTCTGGAGGAGCTGAAGCAGTCTGACTGTCAAGAGCAGGACCAGCTCTGCTTAATTGGTGCGTTGAACTGTTAGGTTTCCTAGTCTCAGGGGCGCCTCTAGGCAAGGAGCGTCGGTAGGGGGGCCCTGAAGAGGGGGTCCGGGCGGGGCAGAGCGCGGAGGCCAGTGAAGAGGGGGGTCAGGGTGTTTTGAAGTGGAACAGAGCCGGAGGCCGCCAAATCCCTGCCAGGGGCCGCCACGCAAATATGTATCCATCCTCAGAGGATTATTATATTAAGGATATATATTGGGGTGGTGGACCCTGGGATTTGGTGGCCCTGTGCAGGTGCACAGCTTGCACATGCCTAAGGCCGCCCCTGCTTTAAACCGAAGTTTCTGCTTTCTCTCTCCCTACAGCCTATGCTTTTTCTACTTCACCACTTGGTGTCTACCTGTTGTTGCTCTCCCGGTGGTTTCCAGGCCTTCCCTCGCCCCTATGTCCAACTTCCTGGCTAATATAAAGCCACATGGCCTTTACATTGCCTGTTTTCGTTCTTTGCACTGGTTGGCTGTCTTCTACTACCTCTGTGATTGAGGTGTTTATTTTGAGGCTACATTTTAGTCTCCATCAGTGGTGAGCATGGCCTGCCCAGGTGCCTTTTGATGTGCATTTACGTGAACAAAGCTTGGCAGCTGAGCAGTACTGTGCCACTGTATGATGGCACGGTCTCTGAGGCTTCCAGCAAGGGCATCATGGGTGATCGAGGTTTCTGACGCTGGGACATGATCCCATGTAACTACACTAAGATCATCTTTTTACTCCAAAAACAATCATCAGGTGAGCAGCAAACGAAGGTGACCTCCTGTGTGGGTCGCCCATAAGAAATTAGGCTGGTAACAATGTGAAACACTAGCTTGATCCTTTAGGTTAACCAGACCCTTCTCCAACATTGTGTCCCCTTTCCACACGCCGCCACAGCATTTTTGACTGACGTGTAGATGCTAACTATTGTCCAATCTCCCAGGTAACCTGTTTGTGACGTACAGCCACGACATGGAGCTGGTCTATCGGGTTTACTGCGCGGATTACAAGAAGGCCCTCTCGCTGCTGGATGACTACAAGAAGAATGAGGGCTTGTACAAGGAGATCCTGAACTGCGTCAATACTGGACTGTAAGTAGGAAAGCCTTCACTTCCATGCCAGGCCACTGCACACTTCTGGTGGGCTACACAAGCTGTCACGAGTACACTGCACACAATTCTGCACAAGTGTGAGGCCCAGAGAAAGGGACGAGGAAATGCAGTGAGGGGCAGAAGTGAGCACAGCAAAAGAAGTTTAAATATAGTCCCCCCCCCCCACTCCCCCCCCCCCCCACCCCGGTTAATGGCAGGCGGTGCGGTCCCTCTAATGCTAAATAAGCCCGTACATTTTTTGAGATCTACCTCACACCTTGTTTACGAAAACCTGAACAAGGGTTCAAGCTAGTGTCAAGACAAAGAATCTGGGATGCCTGCGCCTCCTGGACAGTGGAAAGGGCAACAGTCTGGGACTCTTTCTACAGAAGCCCTTGGTTGAGAGCTGCTTCCAGTCTGCCCGCATGCTGACCGTTCAATTGTGTTCTCAGTATTCTTGACACAACTGCAGCAGTACATTCCTACACAGCCCTCTGAGCAATCATACGCTCTTGTCATGCTCATGCAACCAGCAGATTACAGAAGAAACACTCTTATGTGGGAAATTACACTAATTCAACACATGAAAGTGATAGACAATATTTCAACATGGGAGCACACATTACTCATGATTTAACATCTATTTCGTCTTGGTAACATATTGATGGATAGTCAGCAAACCCTATCATACCACATTGCCTTCTGTCAATCATTGTGTACCAGAAAAGACTGCCCGATCTCATATCATCTTGGACCACTGCCACTTAACCCCAGTATACTTCACCTTAGCACACCACAACACAATGTGAAAGGACACAATACAATATACTATACCTGGGGGAACAAGTATGTGATTCTGAAATCAAACTAGTGTCCTATTAACTATGGATTTGCTGCCCTTGCTGGTTAATTCCCCATCTGTGGGATAATTTACAGATGTCAACACAAAAAAATCTCTTCTTCTAGCTCGGACTGATCAAAAGTTTTTAAAAAACTGCACATGAAAGATACTTAGGCCCTGGAAGTATGAGGTCTGGGGGGTGCTGTAACACCCTCAAAATAGCCATGCTGTTGTTCAGAAGGTGAATGAGCAATAACGATACCTTTTCGTTTTTCTTCTATTTTGTCACAGGGGTCAAATATCATTACTGCCTTCTGACAAATTGCTGGTTATTCTTTTAACCTGGACATTTGTGTTTTCTTTCTCTGACTGCAAAGTGAGAGGCTTTTGTAATGTAAATCATCTGACAACCCAGCTGAGAGTGAAAGGAAAGACTGTCAAGTGTTATTCTTTTCTAACAAAACAAAATCTTAACTGTACAAATATTTCAAAATGTATCAGCAGTTAGGAAGGCACAAATGAAGCACTTTCTTTTCTTCTTCTGAAATGTGATGAAAATAAATATTTTAAGTGAATCACAACAAATCAAGGTACTTTACTTGGAAATGCGCAAATGATAAATACTCAGTGAAACTCAGTTTCCACACATTATCATTTGATCCCTGTAAAGTTTTATTAGTAAAATTAAATGTCTGTGCAAATTTCGTGGCAATTTCAGTGGAAAATGTGCTGTTTGTACATGACAATGTGCTACCACACCATGCCTTAGAAATATATTTGCGGCAGTGTGCTCCAAAATGCACCACTGGCTACATACCACACCCGTACCACTTTCTTGCTGAAAGTGTGGCGTCTTTTATACACTTATTGTTTGTGTGATGCTTGGATTTTTCACAATCCCTATGACCTCAGAGACAGAGGTGCAACTAGAGCCAAATTTTGGGAGGGGCTAATAATAATTTCAGGGGGGGCTACGTCTTCCAGCAGTAGGCAGAGTGGAGCTGCAGGGACTCTAAGAAGGGGTGAAAACACAACAAAACCTGGTTAACAAGTACATGGTCTTTTAAAGACCTGTGAAGTACTTGGGTCCGGCTGCAACAAGGCGGTTTGCAGCCCGAGAAGCTGTCTCAGCCCGGGCTGACACACACAACGGTGCGGGCTGAAACCCTTTGAGCCCAATGGGTGTTGTGCGCCTGCTCAGAGACGTAACACTGATTGCTGCACTCCCTCTCTGAAAATTGCTCTGTCACCAGGGCCGGACTGGGAACCAAAACCGGCCCTGGCAAAGTGCTCGGCCGCCCCCCCCCCACCCCACTTGGGGGGGGGGGGGGGGGGGGGGGGGTTGGAGGTGCTGCCGAGCTCTTTGCCGGGCCCGTTTTTTGGCCGATTTTGTTGCAGGGCCGATTATGCTGCAAAAACGGCCCTGTAACAAAATCGGCTCCCAGGGGCTCAAAACCGGCCCCCACCCTTGCGGCGCACCGGGGATTGCCCGGTGCCCGCTATGGCCAGTCCGGGCCTGTCCATGATCCCTGGGAAGGGAATGTAGTTCCTGACTCTTATCAAATAGTTATTGATTGCCTTTAGCCTTCTTGTTGCTGTACTCGTGCATGAAAGAGGTGCGGTGTGCTAAGTACACCAGTTGATTCACCAAGAGAAATAAAAACTTTAAACATTTAAATGTAACTTAAACAGAATTGAAATATTGAGTTCCTGTTTCTCATTGAAATACTTTGCTTTAACATTCATGAAAATTCATGTTTTTTTTCTCAAAGTAGCAAGAGATCTCTTTGAATTTTAGGAAAGTCTCAATTATCGTGCTTTTTTAAAGTGTTCTGGCCACACCTGAAGCTCTCGCATCACACCGTTACATCAGAACTACCCTTATAATTAAAAGTACACTAAGGAACTTTAATCACAGTCCCAGACCTACCACACGTACTACACACCACCACAATACAATATGTTATGACTGCAAAATTGGAGTCTCACGTAGTTCCCCTAAACTAGGGAGTCTCTGGAAATGGTGGAATGTTTGCTGCACAAACCTTAGAACATGACACAATGTAACCTCATTACTTATTAAATTCTTCAACAACACATACTGACACTTCACACCACACCAAAGACATCAACTACACAACATGTGACACAACACCACACTGACCTCACTCAGGTAAGTACAGCCTGACATACCTAACTTTAAAGACTGTGGATCACGTCAGTAGTGACATCACCCAAGGAGCACTGCCCTCTGCCTAGATCATATCTCATAACAATGTTTTACTGTAAATATAAACGGAAGGTAGCAGTGCTATTATACAGGCTTAAAGTAACAAAGAGACAACAGAGAGACAAAATCCATCTGGCTACGTCCAGAGAGGCAGGCCTGGGCCCGTCCAGGAGGAGGTCGTGTGACCGGCAGGGCTGGGCGCGAGAGGTGGGGTCGGACCTCCCTGCCCCTTGTTTGACCAGCGTGTTGGGCTTGCGCCGCGCTCGCAGAACAATGCCAGCTATGCAGCGGGTGGGTGTGGACAGGACAGGGAGCCAGTGTGGTTGTGAGAATGTGCCAACCTCGTGTTCTCAGCCCTTTATGTTTGCTAATCCTGTTGTTGTTTTGATTCATTTCAATCCAGTCATCTGATCGCAGAAACAAACAGCACACACAGAAAGAACTCCGTGGGCAGGCATACATGGCTGCCACTGCAAGATATCAACTGTGGTGGTGGTGGCCGGGGGTGCAGGCCTGCACAGGTGCCAAGTGTTTGCACAGCTTTTTAAAATGAGTCCCTCTTGCCCCTGCTTAATCTGTCAGAGTGCCACAAACTTATTATCGACTGTGTTGCTTAGGCTGCCAGGTCGACGATGTGTTCAGTTTATGTAGTCACTGTTGCACATAGTATATTTGCAGACATCACTACATCTTATTAACAGGTGGGTTGATCGTTGTCGAAATGGAGAGATTTTTCAACTTTTCTTTATTTCCTCTCTTAATGTCTTTGTCACTCTCTCTAACTCACTTTCATTTCAGTTTATTTTCTGTTTTTCTCCCTTCAGCCCACCTTGTAAATTCCCTTCTTTTTACTGACTTTCTGTCCTTCTTTTACTGTTCTTTGCCTGGCGTTTCTCCTTTATTCAAAAGCACCTATGTGCACTCTGCTTGGTTAATCGTTTGTCAATGGTTCAGTGAGCTAAATACTCATTACAGACCTCTGTTGTGATCTGCGGGCCATGCGTTCAAATCCTGGCGAGCCCACCTCATTCTGACTTTGGCAAATCGAATAACATTAAATTGCATAATAACTTCATCTACTAGTCACAACGCTTTTGGAAACAGTACAGCTGTTGCATTATATAACTGAATGTAAATAGAAAGCTCCCCCCACAGCAGAAACAGTACCCAGGGCGTAACTTCTGGCTTTGAATTCTCTCTTTCTCCATTAGCAGAACATTCACAAAAGTGGTTAACCAATGTGTACTTTGGTGACATGTTTGAAATGTAAACACATTTACCTGGCAGAAGGTTCATTTAGGCCTTGAGTTATTCAACTACCTATGGGAGTCAGAGAGCCTTCAGCAAACAATCCTTCGGACTGCAAGCAGGCCTTTGTTTATACCACATTTCTCCCACATGAATTATATAGGTGCCAACATTTCATTAAATCATAAGATGCACAACCCCAGGATTCTGAAAGGCTAAGTTCAGAATGGCATGTGGCACAAGAACCTACGTGTGTCACCTGGAGTGCTGATTGACAGTCTACACTACCAGTGGCGTAACAAAACTTGAGCCCCCCCCCTGCAATGTACGCTGTGGGGGCCACTTCCCTGGCCCACCACCTTGCACTTTTGCTGAGGGGGTCCCCTGCACCATGGGGGCTGCAGGGCTTATGTTACTCCACTGTAGACTAACTTCCAAACGCACCGCTTGGTGCCACACACTTCATTACATATTAGTTCAGTCATCCATTGGGCTGACCACCAAGTCCCACACAACAGCCACATGCTAGCCCAGCCTCTATTTCCACTGGTTTATGTTCGGAAGTTCAGACCTTCATCAACACCTGTCTGGGGAAATTCCTATGGCCAAACACCATCAGCAATAACAACCTATGATAGCAGACTTCCAACTCCCTGCTCATGAAGAAATCATGAAAAGATGCTGGGGATGGATAGGTCACACCCTTCAAAAACCAACAGGCAAGCCTTGACCTGGAACCCTCAAGGGAAAAGGAAAAGAGTGGAACCTAAGGAACACCTGGCGCCAAGGCCTCAAGGCTGACTACAAGAAGAGCCTGGAGTTAGATTGAAAGAAAAGCCCAGGATAGAGATAGCTGTAGAGTACTATTTCATGACATTTATCACAGGAGTGGTAGCAGACATAAGTAAGTCACTATGTTCAGAGGGAATGAGCTGAAAATGTGCCTATTTATGAGAAAATACTTTGGGTAAGGTGAGGTTGGCAGTTTTCAAATATAGGTCTAGATTGCAAATTAATGCCCCAAATAGAATTTATTCAAGATTTTTGCCAGTTGAACTTTACAACATAGCTGACAATTTAAGAACTTCACGCCTGGTGGAAAATGTACAGTAGATACAAACAGTGTCGCTGCTTTGGAAGCTTGAGTGAATTGTGGTTTGGTAGCAGGATTTCCAGGTTGATGTTGCCTTTAAGACTTCTTCAACTTGTGAGCCAGCGTCAAGAGGCATTTTTGTGCATCCATCCTGACATGTAAGTATGAGGGGTCACTGCAGGGGCAGTGCTGGGGAGGGTGTAGTCCAGAGATGGAGCCTTTGTAATAGTTGAAGCTCAGTGTGTAAATCCCCAGAACACGGTATAAGTCCGACAATTCTCTCTTGGTGCGCACCCTCACGCTCAGATTTTGCCACCCCACTCAAGATACTGGGCTTTAGATTGCGGTGGGTGGCATACTGCCTCCTTGCTGCCACTAATGCTGGCTTTTCCCCTGCTGGCCACCTTTCACAGCCTCCAACTTTTCACCTCTGCATGGTGGCCTACCAGGAGTCAGCACCCATATCACCACTGCACCTCCTCCACTGCGTCTCTAAGGCACTATTTCCATTGTTGCCCCTGTACATCTACACAACCTGAAGTCACCCAGAACCGTGCCATGTTCTCTCTGTTCTGAGTAGCACTGAGATGTACATTTGGCAGAAGAGGCAGTAGCACTCCCAGAAGCTCCAGCTAATCATCTTGAACATGCTGGTCTCAAGCGGCAGATTGCAGACAGAGTGCTAACAATTCTATTCAGTATATCGTTTGAGGACTGCGCCACCATGCTGCCACAGATTGGCTGTGATCATTAGGGGCAGAGATCTGCCCTTGTATTTTTGGTGGTAGTTCAGCAGTAATCAATAACTAATTATTTTTTTTAAATGGCACGTCGTCCATGCCCCACCCATCTTCAGAAGGTTAATTTCAGTGAGATTGGACTTCAGTAATCCATGTGTGCAGTGAGTTTCATATCTTGGAGGCGTGGCATTTGAAGTACCTGTTGTTCACTCTTGTACGCGTAGACCATGGAACCAGTAGTTCAAGGTGAGAGGAAGAGCAACCAACATGACCAGGTCAGTGGTGACAGCATTTGTCACATATGAAGGTAGGGACTGGAAGATACTAAGCCAGATGTACAAAGCACAATGTTTGAAATGAATCTTTTTGTTTGTTTGTGAGTAAGTGTAATGACTTAAGGGGGGGGGGGTATGAATTTACTTGTCAATTCTCACTAGGAGAGCATCTCACATTGGTATGCCAGGCTTTAGGAAGAGCAATCTGCAGGCAAAATGTTTTCTTGCATGAAGGAGACTCAAGTCCATGCTTGAATCTCCAAAGACTAGATTAGGGTAATGGTGTGTATGGCCTACCACTAAAGAATTGGGCCATCTATATCAAACACACAAAAGGTGACAGGAGGGATTCATGCAATTTGTCTAGTCATGCAGTCGCTTGGGCTAGCATTCCAGTCTATCGTTCTTTTGCCCACCATACCACCTCAGTTTAAAATCTATTCATATTCATATCAGTCTTTAGCCTGCTGAGGTAGGAACACGCAAGGCCCAACTGACACGCCGGGCCCCCCGAACTAGAAGCGAAGCAACAAAGTCCACTTCGTCCTGATTGGGGCTCTCGTGTTGGGTTTAGCTGGCACAGTGAGTGTGGGACCCACGTCTGGGCATATCTTTGCCACATAGGGCACTGCATTAAACACACAAAAGGTGACAAGAGGAATGCTTGCAATTTATTTAATCACTGGCAATTGCTCGAGTATCATTCCAACCCATTGCTCACCTTACCACCTCAGTTTGGACCCAGCCATATGCAAATCAGTCTTAACCCTATTTTACTAGGTCCAGCCCGTACTGTCAGGCCAGGCCCTCCTTGACCCAGAACACAAGCAACTCAAGACTGGTTTCTTCTTAATTGGGGCTATTCAGTTCGGTTGTTGGGTGTAGCTTGCCTCCAGTGGCACAGTGAGCACAAGACACACTTCTGGGCATACCCTTGCCACTTAAGGCGGTACATCAAAAACACAAAACGTGATTTGAGGAATGCTTGCATTTGTCTAACCACTGGCAATCGCTTGGGTAGCATTTCAACCTATCATTCTTTTGCCCACAATGCCATCTCAGTTTGAACCCAGTCATATGCAAATCAGTCTTGACCCTGCCTCAATAGGAACAATCCAGCCCGCTGTAGATAGAGGATTCTTTGAAATTGTGTGGGATCTCGGGCGTGGTCTGGCCACGCAGGAAGATGGCCGCCTGCTAGGAGAACTCGGACCCCTGACGAGCTTCCTAGCCTTACCTGTTCGCGTGGGTTGTCTCTGAACCGCTGACTGCACTTGGAAGCCAATAGGGATTGCTCCGGTGGTTTTGTAATTCGGATGGCAGCTTTTGTTCCCGAGTTGGAGCGGCGACGGTGAGACGGCTGGTCCGGCGATGTGCGCTGCGGTGTTTGCGCGCTTCTGAAGCCGCGCCTCTCCTCAGCGAGGGCGGCGTTCTCCACAACACAGGGCCGCGCCTCCTCATGTTGTAGGCCGCGCCCCCTCAGGCGCTTCACCAAGTCCACGGTCTATCTCTTTTAACGCCTTTGCCTGCATTTCTATGTAACCAGCGCCCTCCACAGCAATTAATCAGCTAACTACACACTTCACTGGGACAAAAGCGCCATAACAGTGAAAGGAGAAATTATTTGTACACATATTTCTGTTTCTCTACTGAACAACGCTCTCTCTCCAGTTCACTATGTACAAATGATCAATTATAATGGCACAAATCTGCAAGATTATTGCTGCATGACTTCAAATTACTCAAGGATTGCTTTTTCATACAGAAGATGATTTGAATATCCCTTGAAAAGTCAGTATTAACGGTACAGGCAGATTTACATGCAGAAGTACTGTTTCATCTTTCTCCTTGTCTCCAATCACCTGACTTTGATACTTTTATTCAGCCGATTTAGGAGACATATACAACTTTTGAGTCAGAGTTACTTGACTCTATCAGTTTTTTAATATGTCATCCTGTTCCTCTATTGTGACGCTTTCCTAATTCCGCTTTAAAAGTTGCAGGCGGATGGGGGGTGAGAGAAGGAGGGCTGTATTTTCAGTTGCACTTACCGCTATATGTTATTTGCTCATGTGAATTGCTTCATATCTCCTGTTTTCTTTGTGCCAGCCCTGAGAATATAATACTTTACCTTCAAAATTCAGTGTGTATTCTCATATTACGTGCAATCACTTTGTCATTATTGCCTTGCTAGTCCATTGTTGTGCTCATTTACTGTACTTCCATACTTTGCTTCTGAGGTACTTTTGGCACGCATGACTTGATACTTTCACACTGCTTTGGTTTAGTGCCATACTATTTATGATTTTGTGAAAATGTTGTACTGATTTGTTCAAATCTCAGGCATTAATTGTATGCTGTTCGCTTTGGTCATTCACTTGCTGCTCATATTTTATTATCCTCCTGCTATTTGCTATATTTCATCATTGCCTCATATTCCAATATTCCTTCTATTCGCTATTGTAGACCACCAATACAAAGGTGCACGGAAATGTCTAATAATAGAAATGGTGGTCGTGGTCCTAAAGAAACACTTTTTACTGATGTGGTTAAACAATCCTCTGCTTTGCAAACTAAAGGTAATGGATCTGCGTCACCTCCTGCACCGCAAGCTGCATCACCTCAGAGCGACAAATCCTTATCTGATACCATGCAACGCATTTTGCAAGAACTCTCTGGAGTTAACCGTCGACTGGAAGGTCTGGATATTGCTATGACTACATTAACTGCAGAGACCAAGTCTATTAGGGCAGACCTCACTACTTTCCATACAAGGATTGACGTAATTGACTCTAAGATAGGGGATATAGAAGGTCGTCTGGATTCTGTTCAGGGTTCAGATCAAGATCTGCTCTTTTTACATAGTAAGATCATCGATTTGGAAGATCGCAGTCGAAGAGACAATATCCGCTTTTTTGGTTTTCCAGAAAATATAGAACAGCAAGATGCGAAGTCCTTTCTTTGTAATGCCCTTCCCACTTTGACTGGTATTTCTTTTACTCCTCCTATTGAGCTCCAACGTGCTCATAGACTGGGCCCACTACGTTCCGGTACTTCGGCAAGACCCAGGCCAATTATTGCTTGTTTTCTCCGACATGAGCAAACCAGACAGATTTTATCATTGGCTCGCACTCATGGTTCCTTCCTGTTTCAAGGTCATACCATCCATATGGCCGCAGACTTTTCTAAAGAAACGAATGAGAGGAGGAAAGCGTTTCTTTCCATGCGGCCCCAGTTACGTCAAATGGAAATTAAATATGGCTTATTTGAACCTGCCTGATTCCGTATTACCAGGAATGGAGAGTCCAAAGACTTTTATGATCCTGCACTTCTCCAACAGTTTCTGGACGATATCAAATCCAATGACATGGAGACTCAGTCTTCTTCCTCTACTCAACCTCCTCAGTCTAAGTCTTCCTCTATGAATCTGCCAACATCTCAGTCACACACCCCTCCTGAATTTAGACAATGTGGCAGGATCTTACTTGTCTGTCTCGTTCTCAGGAGGACAGGGATTCAGCTCTACGCTCTGTCTCCTCTCATACTACCACGCAACAGAGAGACAAGTCTAGATCACCTCTTAAGACGCCTTCTGATGCTGACTGAATTTACTTTTATGCTCTAATATTTTCTCCTTTTTTCTTATTCTATAAGTTTATAGCAGTATTCGTTGCTCACAATGCTTTGTGGTTTGTTTAGTCTATTGAGACTTTTATGCAAGGTATAATATGATTCATTATACTTAGTGTTCTGTATAATACCTCATGGCTTACTACTTTTATATATACGCTATTAATATGTGGTTTTCAGTTTTACAGTCACTCAATCATTTTCAGGTTCTACTTATTATATACTATAAGACTGTTATCTCACTGTAGGTAGTTTTTCTTCCTTCCTATGTACTCTTCCTGTTATAGCGATGTTATTGTTCTTTGGGTAATCGCTCAATATTTCATTCATTAATTATTTCACTTTTGAATTATGTCTATTTGCTTCATTGTTTTCTATGTTTCGATTATTTCTCATCAGTGTCTTCTGTCTCTATTTACTTGCATGATTTTATGGGAGTTTTTCTTCCTTGTCTTTGCATGATGTCTCTATCCCTCTTTTATGGACCATTGTTGGTTTGTCTTCTTTTCGTGTTTCTCTTCTTCTTTTCTTTATCCTCATATTCTTGTCTAGGTTTTAATCTAAAGTCGCCTATCTTTCTGTGATGTGATAACTTCTGTTCTTGTTTTATATTGTGTTATCTGTCCCCCCTGTTCTTTCATGGTTTCGCATTACCCGTTTGGCCTCCTCACAAGTATATCTTTGTCTCAAGGCTTGACTCAAAACTGTCACCTTTACTGTGGTGGTCCTTTTTGCAATGCATTCTTTTCTAATGTTATTGTGCTTGTTATTTAACGTGGCACTATTCATTTCCTTCAGTGCTCACTTCGCTTGGGATACTTTCATGTATTTCTTAAAATACATCCTGATATTTTCTTATGCTTTTATTCCCATGTATTATTGTCTGTACTTTCTTTTATCTTCTCTACACCTCCTTCTATTGGTGCTGGCTTTCTCTATTCCTCTCATTTAACTTTCATATTTTCTTTCTCACTCTATCTCTCGCATCTCTTTCAATATGCAATATGTATCGCTTTTCTTCCATTTCCCTTGTTTTTTATTTTTCTTCCCCCGTTATTCTTTTATTGTATGATTCTTATATCTTGATTTTTTTTTTTTCATTTTTACTGCTTGTATTTCATGATAATGTTATATGGTTTTCCATATTTTTCTTGTTATAATCATACTCTGAATGCGTTTTACAGATTCAGTTTTCTTACTTGCTCCCAGAATCCCAATTTTTCCTTGCTTGGAGGGGGTCCGATCTCTCCCTTGGTGCTGCTGTAGGTGCACCCAGACCCGTAATTAACAGTCTAGGTTTCCTTTTTCTTTTCTTTCTTTCTTTCTTTCTTTCTTTCTTTCTTTCTTTCTTTCTTTCTTTCTTTCTTTCTTTCTTTCTTTCTTTCTTTCTTTCTTTCTTTCTTTCTTTCTCATTCTCTTCTTTGTACCTTTAATACTTTTTCTCTCTCGATTCATATTTGCTGTGTCTCTTCCACTCTTCATCCTGTCTTTATAATTTCCTTTCCCCTCTTCTTTTCCTTCTCTCTTCTTCATCCCTGCCCAGAGTAGCAAACCTCTTCTCTTATCTCTATTTCATTTTCTTTTTTCTTTATCATCTTCTTGTTCAATTCTATTGTCATGTCTTCTATCCATCCGTTGTCAGTGATTTCCTGGAATGTTCATGGCCTCACCCACTATATTAAACGAAAGAAGGTTCTTTCTTATTTGCATTCTAAACATATAGATGTTGCCTTATTGCAGGAAACTCATTTGGACGATATCGAATCTAGCAAACTTAGCAGGGATTGGGTTGGTAAAGTCATTCATAGCACTATTTCTAAACCAGATCCCACTAATCCCAACTCTGTTCATAAATGTGGAGTTGCCATTCTCTTTTGAAAGTCACTTCCTTTTACGATTATCAAGACATGGACTGATCCATATGGTCGATATGTATTTGTTAAGTTGAAACTTGGGAATTCTTTCATTTGTCTTGGCTCTGTCTACGCTCCATTAGGTTCCAAGAAGCAATTTTTCGTTCGCCTCAACCGCCTCCTCACTGAAATAAATGCTACCCAATTTCTCATTGGAGGTGATTGGAACTTGGCTCCAGACCCTACCCTTGACAGAACAGGCTGCCTTGATTCCGTCAATGCGTCCGATAGAGCCATTTTGCGTGACATTCTTTCTGATACTGGTCTTGTTGATCATTGGAGACTGTCACCCTCAAGATAAAGAATATACATTCTTTTCTTCTACCCACCGTACATTCTCCCGTCTTGACTACTTTCTTCTTTCACAACATACAGTCTGGCTAGTTACAGAATCCAAAATCCTAGAAGCAGCCATTTCTGATCACTCCCCTGTTTTCTTGTCTCTTGATTTAGGCCTCTCCAATCCAGGACGCAAGTCCTGGCGTCTGAACATCAATAAATATAAAACACCAACAAATTAACTTCTTCTACAGTCACACATGCGGGAATACCTTTTGAATAATGAGGACTCAATTTCCTCTAAGCGAACGGTATGGACAGCTGCTAAGGCAACTATCAGAGGCCAACTTATGCAGGGCGCTGCTCTATATAACAAAAAAAACATTACCAAACAGACTGAATTGGAAAAAGATATTAGCCGACTTTCCCAATTATATGTCTCAAAACCAACCCTTCAAAACCGTAAATTGTTAGAGCAGGCACGCATGTCTCTTAATAGTCTTTTTACTTCTAAGGCCGAATATGCCTTACAAAAGATGAAAGAGCGTCACTATGAGCAGGGTGAAAAAGCAGGCCGACTGCTGGCTGCACAATTACGCCAGAGGGAGGTTGCTATGGCAATTCCCGCTATTAAATCAAGTTCTGGCACTATGTTTACTCGACCGCAAGAAATCGTTGATGAATTTGCTTCATTTTACAGATCTCTTTATTCACCAAGCACTCACATAGACACTTCAGAGATGTCAATTTTTTTGGATACGATACACCTTCCATGACTCTCTGATGATGGTAGAGCTCTACTTGACGGAGATATCACGAAGGAGGAAATTTCCTCAGCTATTGCTGCCTTGCCGTACCATAAAGCACCAGGCGAGGATGGTTTCCCTCCTGAATTTTTCAAATGGACAGGTCAGAGTATGATTGATACTCTTCATGAGGCATTTGCAGAAGCCACAGAGGAATCTTCTCTTGGTCCTATTTCCAACAAGGCCATAATAGCTGTTTTACCAAAACCTGGTAAAGATCCTCTGCTGTGTGGTAGCTACCGTCCCATATCTCTCTTAAACTCTGACGTTAAGATTCTTGCGAGTATTCTCGCATCTCGTCTTCGTAAGGTTTTACCTTCTTTAACCCACAATTCACAGGTAGGCTTTGTTCCTGGTCGGTCATCTCGAAATCATTTACGTACCCTCTCTCATGCTTTGTGGTCGGCTAAAAATCTCGCTAACAATGCCTTACTCCTTTCTTTGGATGCCGAAAAAGCATTCGACCGAATTGAGTGGGAGTATCTTTTTACCATAATGCAATGCTTTGGTTTGGGCGACCAATTTGTAGCTAAGGTGCGTCTGTTATATGATAGTCCTTCAGCTCAAGTTAACTGCAGGCGGTTTTCTTTCTACCCCATTTCCAATCAGACGGGGTACTCGTCAAGGTTGTCCTCTTTCCCCTCTTCTTTTTCTTTTGGGATTGGAACATTTAGCTGCTGCAATACGTCAATCATTTGCTGTGGTTGGTGTTCCTCTTCCAATTGGTCATTCAAAAATGTATTTATACGCGGATGATATTCTTCTCACACTTACAGATCTTCCCCGCTCTCTCCCTGCTCTCCTTAGTATCATAAATAATTTCTCCTCTTTTTCCGGTTATAAGATTAATTGGGATAAGAGTGAAGCACTGCCCATGTCCATTGGTACCACAAAAGCTGCAATTTCTGGTTTTCCATTTCACTGGCAATCTTCTCGCCTTAAATATTTAGGAGTGTTGATTAACAGAGGATTGGATAACATAGTTATGGACAATTTCACGCCGTTGATTGCACAAATGCAAAGAGATTTTGATAAATGGAAAGTCCTCGGCTTATCTCTTTGGGGGCGGGTTCAGGCGGTTAAGATGGTCACCCTACCGCGATTCCTTTATGTCCTAGGCATGCTTCCGCTAAACATCCCCCTGCCTATTCTTCGGTCCACTGACTCCAAAATTAAACTTTTTATCTGGGGTACGGCCAAACCACGTCTTACTTTGGCCAAATTGAAATCTCACCAATTACACGGGGGATTGGGTCTTCCCTCTATTGAGCATTACTCACTCGCCCTTCATCTCTCACAACTTTCCTTATTTTTGCCCAAATCTAAAGACATACCTCAGTGGGTCCCACTTGAACGTCACTTATTATCTTCTAGTCCTGGCTTGTCCCTTCTATATGGTAAGGGTTCCAGTTCTTCCGACCCCAAAAATCCTATCTTATCTGCGATGTATAAATCTTGGCAAAGAAGTCATCGTTTACTTAAATGTAACTCGCGGCTTCATGTCAAAGCTTTTTTATGGTCCAACTCGGCTATTCGCGTTCATGGTCGCATGTTATCATGGCCTCTATGGCAGATGGCCGGTATTCACTCTTTGGAACAACTGTTCCAAGACAACAACTTTAAATCTTTCTCTCAAATCAGCGATGAATTCCAATTACCATCCACACACTTGCGTCAATATACTCAACTTCAACAAGCCATCACAAAACATTTAGGTTCTCCACCTGAACTGTTGTCCACGTCTCCTATTTTGTCGTATTTGCATTTGTGGGGGAATTTTAAGGGTGTGACTTCTGGTCTTTATAAAACCTTCCTACATCCTCTTTTTTCGCAACCTCTCTCGAAAGCTCTTCAATTAAAATGGCAATCTCGCTTATTAGTTACATATTCCATTGCTCAATGGGATCAGATTCTGGAAGGTTTACATAAAGGTGTCCGAGAGGCTCGTCTCAAATTTTGCATTTTCAAAATCATCCACGATTGGCACTGGTCTCCATCTAAACTACATCATGCTAAACTGACAACGCACTCTTTATGCTGGAGATGTTCTGCCTCTGGTTGTGATATTACACACATTATCTGTGAATGCCCTCGTACTAGACCATTTTGGCTTTTTATAAGAAAGACTTTGGCATCTTCTATGTCATTGCCATTACCCTTCACTTCTGCAAATATTATTTCACATGATTTCCGAGGTCTCCCGACACTATCTAAACCACAGGCGCGTCTTCTACATACTGCTTTGGCTACGGGCAAAATCTGTATATTACGTCATTGGAAATCCTCTTTATCTCCTTCTCAGGAAGAATGGCTGGTGGCTATGGTACAAACAGCCTCTTATGAACGCGTAATTTATAACTTGCAGGATCAGGCTTCTGTTTTTCTTCAAACATGGTCCCCATTCCTTGAAGCCACGGTGGAAAATGACTCTGTCTCCACTCCTCCCTCTCCATCGTCTGTTATACCTCCTTAATTAATCTCATTTTCTATTTGTGTACTTTTCCTGAGGTTTCTTTTCTGCTCCTTAATTCTTTCCTTATATCTTAGTCCAATCTTCTTTCTTCTTTCCTTTGTTACTCTGGGTTTCTTTCTTTCTTTCTTTCTTTCTTTGATTCCCTTTTCTTTCATTTTTTTTTCTTTTTTCTCTTCCTTTCATTTATTTGCTTTCTAACTTACAGTATATTTAACATTTTTACTTCTCCATGTCCATTGTATCCTATGTATAATTACATTATTGCCATACCTGTATTATGATTCATTTATCAATATCTTCTTGTATTATCTATTTACATATGTATGTATTTCTGTATTTCCACCTAAAATTCTTTAATAAAAAATTTCAACACAAAAAGAAATTCCGTGGGATCCTTCCAGTGACCCTGTGGGATATCACAAACCAACTTGGTAGCTTTGTACAACCTGATATATTGCCATGTGCGCTCACGTTTTATTTAAAAAAAATATAAGATTCAACACTGCTCCATGTAGTCTCATCAAAGTCTCATCAACGAAGAGTGCGGTCCACAAGGGTGCTTTCTTATGTGCTTGCTTCTGAGCCTCATATGATGGAGCGTCACATGCTCACAGACCAGGATGTGCTGTCTCTTCTCTGCTTGCCTCTGGTTAGAGCCTTGTCACGTGCCCACCTGGGAGCCCACGTCTTGTCATGTGCCCATCTGGGAGCGCACATCAATCCATCCATGCATATTCAAGTAGTTCAAGTTCTCAGACTGTTTTTTGTCAGAACAGAGATTTTCTTACCCAGACACAAATTACTTTGAATAACGCCCTCTTTCTGATATCACCACATGGTAAGGTTGATTGTGCATTGGGCGAGTTTGGGCTTTTATGAAACACTGAACCCGGGCTTCAACTTCACTCCAAAACCCACAAACCATGCACACCTTCACACAAACACACAGTTATGCAGGTGGTAAAAACGCTCAGATCCAACCTGCACATAGACCAACCAATATACTGACACTCAGGTCCACACTTAATGGTAGGTCTTATGAACAATGTATGGTTGGACAAACAAAAATCCAAGAGCCGTTCATACACACTCATACATGCTCAGAAGAATCCATCATTTAGGTGTCTATGCACAAGGACTAACAGGTACATGTCCACGTGCAGATATAACTGCAGTCAGACAAGCACTTTGTGCAAAAGCCAACAGACATACAGGCACCCTTTTATACAGATAAACAGGCATACAAATACTTGTATAAATAGACCAAATTGCACTCATGCACCCATTCACATAAACAGACAAACAGATGACAGTTCATGCAGGCCTGCAGACAAAGAGACAACCTTGCAAGTAGGTCGAAAACATGTAGAGACGCATGCATATGAGCCAATAGCTATAGAGCCACTTATCAGCAAAGGACAAAAGACATGTAGACACCATTAAATACAGCCACAGGCAAACAGAAGATACCAAGGGAGGAGGATGTAGGCTAACAGCAAGAGCGGTCAACCTCGAAGCTGGGGAACTGTGTTTGAGTCTCGGCAAGGGACGCTCAACATCCTGTGATTTCAGACAAATCACTTAATCTCCGCTTGCCTAACACATTTTTTACAAAAAGAATCCGTCCATCTGTAATGCAATTGGTCCTCATGTAAAGAGCTCTGATTCCTTCGGGTCAAGTTTGCGCTATATAAAACTCTGGAAAAAAACCTCACAGACATATGGTTGTCCATGCACATGCTGGTTCATAGGCAGACAAATACAATGTGCACATAAAAGTGCAATTTAATGGTAATAATAACAATATACCCACTTAAAAGACACCCATTTACATGGAGGATAGTACCCTGCCAACACACAGATACCATCACAGACATTCAGATGCACGGACAGACAAATGAATTCAATTTAAATGGGACGTTCCAAAGGGAAACAACCTTTACAACGCAGTTATTACATCGCACTACACTTACAACACAGTCATTACATTGCAACATCCCTTACAACACGTCACTACAATGCAGGCATTACAACGCAAACCATTACAGCGCATGTCATTACAACGCATACCATTGCAACGCATACCATTACAACGCATAGTACCCCTACACTATCCAAAACGTACCCTACTGTTGCACCCCCTGGAGTTAGAATAGTAATTTTTACCCCTACACTATCCAACACTTACCCTACTGATGCTCCCCCTGGAGTTAGAATAGCCATTTGTACCCCTATACTATCCAATACTTACCTTAAATGCAATGTAATGGTATGCGTTGTAATCATATGCGTTGTAAAGGTAGTATGCGATGTAATGGAATGCATTGTAAAGGTAGTTTTTATGTCTCGCCTATGCAGCGTGCATGCGTTGCATAGGTTAAAGACCTTTAAGAAGCAAGTCGGTTTTGAGCCCAAAAACGTGCACGCGTTGCATTGCTTTTAATGGCAACGGGTGAACTTTCAGTGATTCCCTTGCGGGAGCAAGCAGGGATGGCATATATTAGCAATTATCGCGCCTTGCTACTCGCTTCCGCACGGGAATCACGCAGGCCCCCTCCTCTCTCCTCCCCCCCCTGCTGCCGCGCGATGCACGCACGCTTGTGCTTGTTATAACTCCTGAGAAGTTATCAAATGCTACTCTCAGCTCCTCTCGTGTCTCTTTTTTGTATTTAGGTAAACCTATCAACTGTGACATATTCCTTTATCTCTGAAATAGTTACATTCTTTAAAAATAATGTTATGTTAAGGGGTTTTAAACGATGGACGCACCCGCAAAAAATATGAAAACAAACTTAATCTCCTTTATGCCGTTCAGTTTTCAGTGGGTGGCGAGCTCCAATTCCTTCGCAACTCTCGGTATTTCGAGTTTTTACGGAAAAGAGGTAAAAATTGCCAAATTACAAGTGGAAAATTGCAGGACACTAAAAAATAGCTGAAATAGGTGTGGTAGGCGCCTCTTTCTACAGGTTATTCCTCATTCCCTGTGGCAAGTTCGTAATCACGGAGTTTTACCATACGTAGTAAATACCTAAAGCCCCATATTCCTATGCACAAGCAAGGCACGCTCTCCCTCAGGGGACCGCATCGACCTCATAGTTAAGGAGATAAGTGAATGCCTCAGACAGGAATTTCCAGAAGGACCGGTCTTTCAGGTTTCAACTAATGCACAGAAACCACCTAGCAACATTTAATGATACTGGCAGCTTCTCACACAACCCCGCTCCGCCCCTTCCGGCCTTACTTTCTATACTTGTTCTGGTTGAAATACCCGACACACAGCGGTGCTCACGTTTTGCATACATGCCAACATTTTAGGACAGGGGCGTGGGAGATTCAAAGTAATTTGTACAGATATTAAACAATAGATGAGTTTAGGGAATTGAAGAACGGTAGAAGTAAATTAAAGTATACTGTTAACACGTATTAGTTTTCTGTAAAATATATAATTGCTTTCTATTTCTCTAAGGCACAGGAAAAGGATAAGAACTAAGCCACCGTGACCAAGCTGAACCGTCTTCTCATTCACAGATACACAGATTCTTATTTACAGGAACATTAGTAAAGGTTGGATATGCCTACGATTTTCCTTAAGATGTTCGTTTTTCGAGGTGCACAAAGTTTCACAAATCTGTGAAAAGCGTTTGCTTATAATACTTGCTAGAATTTACCTCCTGAACACAATGTTCAGGAATAACAAATATGGCGGAAATTGTTTAATGTTTCTGCCCTTTTTCTCGACTAAGAAAGTACACGTGGAGAACTCCCTTCATTTTCAGTTGCTGAGACTATGGGTGCACATGGGCTATTTCACACTCTATTTTCAATCTTACAACACTATTTTTAGCATTACAATGGGCAAATTCAGTTTGAAACGCCAGAATGAATGTTTTGGAATACTCTAAATGTTTTATGGGAGACCATCACATTCCCTTTACTCACCTCTGTAAGCTATCCTGGATGCACACATGATCCCAACCCAATGTTTAAAACTTAGGACTGCGAGGATCCTGCTACATTGGCATATTTTTATTTATTTGCGAGGACCCTGGGATATTGTGGTTTTCTCTGCAATATTGTGTGGGATTTACAGATGGAAATTGCAACGAAATTGAAATTGAAACTCCAACGAATCCAAAACGCCTCAGCAAGACTCATATTAGACATCCCACGCAACGAACACATCTCTGGTCACCTTAAAGACCTCCACTGGCTACCCGTCAATAAGAGGATCACTTTCCGACTGCTTACCCACGCACACAAATCACTCTACGACATTGGTCCAGAATGCCTCAACTCACGACTGTCCTTCTACACCCCCTCCCGCCAACTACGTTCTTCCAGCCAAGCCCTCGCCACTGTCCCTCGCATCAACAAGACCACCATGGGAGGCAGATCCTTTTCATACCTGGCTGCTAAAACATGGAACTCACTCCCCGCTTACCTTCGCCTTACCCAGAACCACCTAGCATTCAGAAAGCAACTTAAAACGTGGATATTTGACAAGTAATCCTCCTCCCCTTCCTAAGCGCCTTGAAACCCTCCGGGTATGTAGTGCGCTATATAAATTCTATGACTTGACTTGACTTGACAAATGATAGTTCTATAAATCAGAATCTGAGAATTCCAACCTCAAATCTCAGCTTTTTGCCGTGATAGTTGTACAGAACTCTGTAGGTTCTGCGAATGTTCATGTAGGCCAGTGCTACAGTGATATTTAACAGACCATTGGCCTAAACAGAAGTGGACTTACATGTGGAAGAGTCACTACTGCTGTAATCACGTCCATTTTAAGGAGTGTAAGGATGTGCTTCATCTATGTGAGTTTTTATATATTTAAATCTCTCCCCATCAGCTCCACAAATTAGGTAAAAAACATGGATCACTGACAGAATTTCGACCTCATAAATATCGACCCACAAGAATATCGAGTCAACAATATCGAGGGCAAAAATATCGACATCCTATCTACAACATGGTAAGTACAAAAATATCAAAAAAATAATATAGATGTTAAAAATATCGATGTTAAAAATATCGATTTTTTTTCTTTTACTATTTAAATGTAAAATTAAGTATATAACACTAATAAATAAAATATACATATTTAAAAGTATCTAATAATGTTTAAAATTAATAAATAATACATATATATTAATAATACATTAATTAAATATATACAGTAAATATATAATATATATGTACTGAACAATAAGTATTAATAATTATTTTACTAATTTATAAATTAATGAAATATATTCTAATTTACTAATACATTTACAAACATAAAACAATAACATAAATAAAAAGTAAGTAATATAAAAAATAAAATAAACATTTGATATTTTAACAATTAATTATATAAAACGTTGGATAGCGTAAGGGTAAAAATTACTATTCCTACTCCAGAGAGTGCAACAGTAGGGAAAGCATTTGATAGCGTAGGGATAAAATTACTATTCCCACTCCAGAGAGTGCAACAGTAGGGAAAACTGACCCTGAACCCAAAAAACACCCTTTACCCAAGAACTGAAAACTGACCCTGAACCCTAAAAATACCCCTTTACCCAAAAACTGAAAACTGGCCCTGAACCCTAAAAATACCCCTTTACCCAAAAACTGAAAACTGACCCTAAACCCTAAAAATACCCCTTTACCCAAAAACTGAAAACTGACCCAGAACCCTTAAAATACCCCTTTACCCAAAAACTGAAAACTGACCCTGTACCCTAAAAATACCCCTTTACCCAAAAACTGAAAACTGACCCTAAACCCTAAAAATACCCCTTTACCCAAAAACTGAAAACTGACCCTGAACCCTAAAAATACCCCTTTACCCAAGAACTGAAAACTGACCCTGAACCCTAAAAAAACTCCTTTACCCAAAAACCCAAAACTGACCCTGAACACTAAAAATACCCCTTTACCCAAAAACCCAAAACTGACCCTGAGCCCTAAAAATACTCCTTTACCCAAACTTAATTAATATTATTTAATTAGCAATTAATTATTAATTAACAATAACAATAAAGTAAATATATTAGCACATTAGCTGTAATTAATATAATTTAATAATTAATATCATTTTTCCCCAATTAATTAACAGTAACTAAAAATTATATATAAATAAATTACTCTAATTAATGTAATTAACTAATTAATATTATTTAATTACCAATTAATTACTAATTTAAAACATGTACAAACGTATATTAATTAATTAACTAATTCATATTAATTATTTGCCAATTAATTAATTATAAATATTAAAAACATATATTAATTAATTAATTATTAAATTACTCCCCACCCTATTCCCCTATAAACCCACATCCCGCTACAGAACATATATATCAATTAATCAATTAATTTGTTTTCCAATTAATCAATATTAATTAGCAATTAATTATAATTAATTAATTAATCCTACTATTTATTAATCAACTTACCATAATTAAATTACTTCCCACCCTATTCCCCTATAAACCCACAACCCACTACAGAACACATATATCAATTAATAAATTAATTAAAATTATTTTCCTATTATTTTCAAATAATTACCAATTAATTATAATTTATTAATAAATCCTACTAATTAATAATCAATTTACCATAATTAAATTACTTCCCACCCTATTCCCCTATAAACCCACAACCCGCTCCGGTACTAAAACATAAAATTTACTTATACATTTATTTATTATTATATAAAATGTATACACATATAATAGTAATTATTTTAAATAATTAAATTAAACATATAACACATACATAATAAAAAACTATAAAATAATACAAATATCGATATTAGTGTCATCGAAATTAGTAACATCGATATATATGCTATCGATATTACTAACTTCGATATTACTTACATCGATATTAAGTATTTCGATATTACTTACCTTGGGTCGATATTCTGTCCTACGATATTCTTGCCTTCGATATTATGCTCCTTCGATATTACAGACTCTATATTATGGTAGGTCGATATTTCCTACTCGATATTTTGACTGTGTACCAAAAAACATAACTGAATACATGATAATGTTAAAGCACATACATGTTATCAGACAGAAGAACCATTTGTGTGGTTGTTACATGAATTGTAACGCACAATTTAAACTAACACAGCCTCTTTCAATAAATAATCCACACTTGGAGATAGCCAACAGCTGAAAATCGTAAAAATATTGTAACACTATACAAATTCTGACATTTAAAAAAATGTACCTCTAACAACATTTGGCTGCGTAGTAACAATACTTTTGAATCCTTGAGCAAGAAAATGTTAACTTTCTTCTATATACAGCTTTATCTTTCTGTTGGCAAGACCTATTGCCTACAATACATTGATCAACATTAGAGTGGGCTTTGGGCCAGCCCCTTACTCATGACTGGATGGCTTTGTTGTTTATATCTCATTCCTGCCCCTAAGTCAGTGGTTTTTATCCGTATTCTTGTGTTTGTTTACTTCGGAGCATTTTGGTCTCACTGTGCTTTGAGATATATTGCCACTGCTGATGCCCGACTTTGCTATGCCGTGGCTGTGAGGGACTAATTTTTCTCTGTCTCTACATCTGTGTCTCCATACTGCTGCTTTCTCCCCACTCAGTGACCTCTTGCCACCCAACCCTCTTGTTTTACTTTTGGACGATTTCTTTTACTTTTTACTGTCTGCTGCGCTATCAGTGAGCGGTCAATCAAAATGTTTTTTGACCATTTCTCAATGGCCGAATGTAGTTGCACATGCACACGCATGTGTGGTCGGCTCCTAAGAAGGGGGTTTGTTTTATTTTGATATGTCCAGTTGAAAGATGACTGCTGGCACATCACGAAAACAAGCATTTGCAATGCAATAGGTCTCGCATTTACGCGAGTTTGAGCTATCGACATTACAAATGGCAATGCCTTTTAGTTTTGTTTTCGTTTTTAAAACATAAACAAAAGGCATTGTCATTTACAATGCCAATAGCTGAAAATAGCATGAATGCGAGACCTATTGCATTGCAAATGCTTGTTTAATATGCAATGTAGGGTCATGCGATGTAATGGAATGCATTGTAGTGGATGTTGCGATGTAAAAACTGCGTTTTAAGTGCATGCGTTGTAAATTAATGCGTTGTAATGTCATACATTCATTCAAAAGGACATTCTGCGATCTTTTCTTGCAGTAGCCTAGTTAACATTTCAATCATTCCAACCATGCTCAGTTTTACGTTTTAAATAGGGATGGGCAGAATGTTTATTCCGCCAGCGGATTTTGGCATCGCCAGCGCCATTTTATAACGTGGGCAATCGTGAGAGGTAAGAAGACTGCTTCTCGAGTACATTTGCTGATGCTCTAGTAGATTTTCCTCTTTATCAGCAACAAAATCAAGTCAGAGGGTCGCATACTCTTGCGCATTGCATGGTGCAGGTTGCACTGATTTTTCAGTGCTGCTCATGCTACTGGCACTAAATTGCTGCGCGAGCAGTGCAACATGCAATATTTTCCACCCATTGGTGTAAGTCTGTGGAATCGTGCGGCGTTCTTATGTAACTTTTTAATTCCATGGAGTGAAACTCTGTGAGTTCTGCCCGCCCCTAGTTTTAAATGCATGCCCGGTACTATTATTTTTCAGAGATACATGTAAGGTGGCATTCAAAGTTGCCAACTTGCAAAAAGAATGTGGAAGCCGTGCCCCAAACTCGGGCAAGTATCCTAAAGTAAATCTCAGAAACAATGCTGTCATTTGAATTGGGGTAACCCGTTGAGCTACTGGGATAGCCATCAGTGGTGCAGCCGGTGCAGAGACACCAGGTCCCAGAGGAGTGGGGACTCAGCCTTGGCCTATGCCTGCTACATTTTTTAGGACCGTAATGGAACAGTGGTTTATTAATTAAATAGTTTCTCCTGTCTAGGAAGTCTAGACTCTGTGATCGACCCCCCTCCCTCGGAACTACTGTTCCATTACGCATTTACTGACCCAGGCTCCCAGGCTTATACGGTTGCCCCTTTATTATTCCTATTCACTTTTTAAGAAGCTGCATGCTCTGTTTGAGAGTTTATTTTAACAGAGCCTCCCTGATGCCTGGACTCATGTTTACTCTTCCCCAAGGTGGGAAAGGAGGGAGAGCCACAGTTTGTAAAGATGAGGGGAGATTTGAATGCAGAGGGATAAAATGTGAGTAGAAATGTGGAGGGCAGAGGAAGACTAAGAAGAAGAGCCATAGAGTATAGCTGAAAAGAGGGCGAAGAAAAAGGGAGAAAGGAATAGAGAGAAATGGAGGAAAATTCAAGAAAAAGAGAGGGTAACTAGTGGAAGGAGAGGAAAAAGGAAGGGTGTGTAGGAGATAATGGTGATAATGATGATTGAAAGGAGATAGCGAATAAAAGAAGATATGGAAGAGAAAGAGAAAGAGTGCAGACTTAAAAAATCAGAGAGACCAGGATGAAGGAAAAGGAAGACAGAAAGATTGAGTGACAGTGAATTCCATATGAAACTACCAATAGTAATACCACCAATACCCCCAGCACAATACCAATATGACCACCACCACCAGTACCATATCACCATCAACAATACCACCATCACTCCCAGTTATAAGCAAACCTAACAAGTCTGGCTTTAATGTGCTGCTTCATGGAAATACATTTCTGCGTTCTTGGGTAAGGCCAGGCCTATTAGTTTTGTTAGTCATTGTTCAAAATGAAAGGCCAGATTTACAAAGTCCTTAGATTACCCGTGCGTCACGCAAGGCAACACAAGGGCTTAAGTGAGATTTACTAAACCATGTAAAGACTTTCTGTGGCTCTTCATTGGCTCAGTAAATCCAGAGTAACGCATGGTTGTGCTAATCATTGCCTTGCATTACTCTGCTTTAGGGAGGGGGCTCTAAAGGTAGTAAACCTGGAAATGCATCAAAATGGTACACCTTCCCCAACATTATTTCCACTTTCTGCATGCACTGCATTCAGCAGCACACATAGGAGGAGGAACATGACTCTTAAGGATTGTTTTTGTGTGGGAAGATGCCCCTTCCTGCACAAAAACAATCCTGCCTGTAACAAAGGCGACCTTTCACCATGGTGCAAGGGTGCCTGCATTGACGCTAAAAGCAGAACTCCATGCACCAGTGTAGAGAGACAGCAGGAATTCCTGCTCTCTCCCTGTCACACAGCGCAGTGCAGTAAGCGGTCTTGCTGCAGTAGGTGACATTTTTAAAAATCTGCCCCAACCTACATATCAATTGGGTTGGCCTTTCTCTGTCTACCAAGTGTTATCTATGAACATGTTGGAGGCCTGGTCCAGCTTGTGAACCTTTTGGATCATTCTTTGCTGCCATCTACCACAACATGATGGGCTGTTCAATAATCACCTATTGGAGGCTGCTCATTTTCATGCCTCACTTGCGGGCCCTTTCAGAGTTTTGGAAGACCTCAGTGCTTTGGAAGAAATTGACATTTATCACAGCCTTATTACGTGTTATCTAAAGTGTGGCCTATGTCAGGTTGTAATATCCTCTTTGCATAGTCCTTCACACTCACGTTGACTTGTGGAAATGATGGAGCCCACTTAACCCTCAGTCCCACTCTCTCACCTAGTCTGATGACATTGAAGGAGCACTGGGCCTTGAAATGTAATCTCATCAACTATACATTTCTAACTTGTGAAGCCAGCATGACTCAAAAATAAGGAATCACTAAATATGGCTAAAAAGGTTCATTTTGGATTACCAATCAATCCCATATATATGGAGACCAGAAATAAGTTTAGTAAATGCAGAAACACAAAAGGTAAATGGAAGTATCTCAGTATGTTAAGGCACAACAGAATAATATATTGAATTGCAATAATCTCTATTATTTAAACACTGATTAAAGCAAACTAATTTTCCATATGGAACTTTGAATAGGAATCTTCTCTCTCCTACCATAGACTAAATATACGGTCATCTAGTAAAAATCTATACATCGGAAGCTTAGGCCAAAAGGGAAGAAAGGTGTCAGCATGATAAGGCTCCAGTAGAAGTCTAAAAGAAAAGGAAATCCGTATGTAGCATAAAGCTTCACACTTGAAAGAATAGGGCAAGCGGAGAGATCTGTAACTCTCCAAGTCTAAAGAGAATCTGCTCTGCTCTACCTGCAACAGTAAGAACACCAACTTGAAAGTTACAAGAGAATCAGAACATTCTTATCTCTCTCTCACCACCAAGGGCCACTCAGATCACCTTTTGGGTGCTTCTGCAACATCAGTTCAGGTTCACACTCTATCAAACTGCAGCTTCGGTTCTCAGCCTGGAACATCTTGCAATCCTGGTACACAATGAACAGAAGGCCTCTTTCGATCAATGTTTCTCCACATTCACTGCCAAATTTCCTCTCAGGCCTCTCTATCAGTCATCTAACATTAACAATAAGCCTATCTGTCGTTAGAAAATATGATGATAATAACCTACAATGGAAAAAGAAAACCTACTGGCCAAGCAAAATACATTTCAACTAAGGCCTGCAGTCAGGCTATCTTTAGTTAAGCATTTTGTTGTGCAATTAGAATACATGATTATACATGCATGTGTAGCTTTCGATTAATTGAGTACATGTTCACATACACAAATGTCACTTTCAAAATGAATGCAACATACTTTGAAACATATGTAAATGAGACTTACATTCATTTTTAAACTGAACATTAGTGCACGTATATAATTCTATAGTTTCTACATTGAATGCATTTCAGTAACATCTTTTGTGAGAAGTTGGCCTGGCATATGCTGTCCACTAGTTATAGTGGGCACCTTGCAACTTGAACCAGTCCAAACAACCCTTAGAGGTGATAGGTTAAAGACACCCTTATTTGAAAGCTATCCTAGTCTTGAAGGAATGTAAAGCACCTTGTTTTACCAGTCTATAATCTCTGGAATGACCAAATTAAAGGAGAACCACACCAGGTATATATATAAAATAAATGTATTTGTTCTAAACACACTCTACTAGTCTCTTTCTAAAGCTAGAGGTCAAAGCACATAAGATACACTTAATATCACACAGTAAATTAGCCCAATATACGTTGAGCCCTAGGGGCGTACCAAACCATATATCAAGAAACTGGTATAAGAACCACAACTTGACTATACACAAGGCCTAGAGCCTGTATAATCGCTGGGCCCACCAGGAACCACCCAAGGTAGTGACACAGGGGAACCACGAGGGAGAGAACACAGCCGCGACACGCCGTTAGCTTCTATGGGAAAAGAAATGGTTGGAAATGTAAAGATTAAGGACATTTAGGAGAGGACTTTGAGCAAACCCCTTTAGACTTAAGGGGTTATAGGGCCAACACCCACGGGAGCACCGGAGTACTTTAGTTACCTCACTCAGGGAAGCTGGGTGCATAGGTGTCTTTTGGTGTCGGGAATTGTTGTTTATTTCAATGGCGATCTGCTGCAAAGTGCTGCGTCCGTCGAAGTGGAAAGTGTCAAGTGCGAGTCAGGGCACGTCTGGAGCAACCAGAGAAACCCAATGAAAGTTAAAGTTGCCTTCTCAGGGACCCACCAGTCAATGGACCAGGGATCGCGTAGGTACCTCGAGCGAAAACACAAAGGGCCGGCTCACGGAACACTCGTGGAGTGTAGGCCAGCAATCTTTGGTGGAAAAGGTGCTCGGGTCTGGGCTACAAGCAACCCAATGCACAGCCTCAAGGAATGTCGAGAAGCTAATGCACTAGCAAATGTGCACGTGTCCACGGGTTCCAGTTCCACGGTACTCACGAGGGCTGCAAGTATCAGCTTTGCTGGTTACTCAGTTTGGCCTCGGAGAAGTCTGGAAATTCACCTCCTGGGCTGCAAGTACTTCGGAGTCCGGCGGGAGCTTCGGAGATGCAGACCGGTCAGATGCGTCTTTGGTGCCTGCCAAGCAGAAGAGTAACTCCTTTACTCCAAAGGAGATTCTTCAGTCATCTAGTTGTGTAGATTGTTAAAGTTCTAGGATTTCTTTAGCAGAGTTTTGTCCAGGTGTATACTAAAGTCCTGTAGTCAGGGGTTCCTCTCTTATACTTAAGGAATGGGTTGGACATACTCTGAGGACCCACCTATGGGAGGGTCTGAAAAGAGGGGTGGCTACACCAATTTCCTTTGTCCAGTTTCGCGCCAGAGCAGGGGCTGAAAGCCCCTGCAACCAGTTTGAACTGGGATATGCACAGGGACACCAAATGTGCCCCCAGTGCAGACTTCAAAGCACTCTGAGTGCACCCAGCCACCCACCCAGCCTCAATGCACTAAAGCCTGTCTGGGAGGTGGTTACCCCTCCCTGTGACAGGAAACCTATATTCCAGGCTTCCCCTGCCGGAGTTTTATCCAGCAGCAGGAGGCCAGACTCGTTTCTGTGGCTGCAGCATCCATTTTGTGATGCCAGGGCTCTTTTAAACTGGTACTGGGTATACCGGTGTGTACATGTCTCTGCCTCTAGAATGCTGAAATTCTACCCCTGCCACCAGGAATGGCGGGGGGATAGGATTCGAAAGTGTTTGACACCAAACACGACATGTTTCCGTGCAGCCATTCCAAAGTTAGCATTTACCGAGAGGGTATAATGCACTTCAGAGTAAATGGTTTGGCGGCATCACAGAGCAGCCCCAGAGAATAGGTTCCGAAGGCTGCAGAGGGGCCCTGCAAAAACAACAGTTGATGGACAGAATGCAGAACAATGTCATACATTCACCCCAGTACAGAGATCTGGGCCTAAATCAACCGTTTTTTTGCACTCCACACCACCCCAGTTCAGACATGGCCATATGCAAATTAGTCTGACCCTGTGCCTCATGGGAATAGTCCAGCCCGAACCGCCAAGCCATGCCATCCCTAGACTGGAAACAAGCTACCGAGGACCGGTCTCTGGCATTCCAGCTGTCTTCAGCCCGGCTTGCTTGAATCGAGTGGTGTGGAGAGCATGGGACTCACGTCTGAGCATACCCATCCCACTCGGGGTGACAAATGCAAACACCACAGTTGATGGACAGAATGCAGAACAATGTCATACATTCAACCCAGTACAGAGATCTGGGCCTAAATCCATTTATTTTGCACTCCACACCACCCCAGTTCAGACATAGCCATATGCAAATCAGTCTGACCCTGTGCCTCATGGGAACAGTCCAGCCCGAACCGCTAAGCCATGCCTTCCCTGGACCGGAAACAAGCTTCCGAGGACCGGTTTCTGGCATTCCAGCCGCCTTCAGCCTAGCTTGCTTGAATCCAGTGGTGTGGGGAGCCTGGTACTCACGTTTGAGCATACCCATCCCACTCGGGTGACAAATGCAAAAACCACCGTTTATGGACAGAATGCAGAACAATGTCATACATTCACCCCAGTACAGAGATATGGGCCTAAATCCATCGTATTTTTGCACTCCACACCACCCCAGTTCAGACATGGCCATATGCAAATCAGTCTTACCCTGTGCCTCATGGGAACAGTCTAGCCCGAACCGCCAAGCCATGCCTTCCCTGGACCAGAAACAAGCTTCAGAGGACCGGTTTCTGGCATTCCAGCCGTCTTCAGCCCGGCTTGCTTGAATCCAGTGGTGTGGAGAGCATGGGACTCACGTCTGAGCATACCCATCCCACTCGGGGTGACAAATGCAAAAACCACAGTTGATGGACAGAATGCAGAACAATGTCATACATTCACCCCAGTACAGAGATCTGGGCCTAAATCCATCGTTTTATTGCACTCCACACCACCCCAGTTCCGACATGGCCATATGCAAATCAGTCTGACTCTGTGCCTCATGGGAACAGTCCAGCCCGAACCGCCAAGCCATGCCTTCCCTGGACCGGAAACAAGTTTCTGAGGATCGGTTTCTGCCATTCCAGCCGTCTTCAGCCCGGCTTGCTTGAATCCAGTGGTGTGGAGAGCATGGAACTCACGTCTGAGCATACCCATCCCACTCGGGGTGACAAATGCAAAAACCACAGTTGATGGACAGAATGCAGAACAATTTCATACATTCACCCCAGTACAGAGATATGGGCCTAAATCCATCGTTTTTTTTGCACTCCACACCACCCCAGTGCAGACATGGCCAGATGCAAATCAGTCTGACCCTGTGCCTCATGGGAACAGTCCAGCCCGAACCGCCAAGCCATGCCTTCCCTGGTCCGGAAACAAGCTTCTGAGGACCGGACCAGAGGGGCCCTGCTCATGCATGGGCACCCTCTCACACAAAACCCAGCACTCTGCCTTCAGGATTGTTAAGGCATGCCATAGGGGTGGCTGATAAGTTTCTATGTGCAGTGATTTAAGATATCTAAGTAAGGGGTGCATGCACCACTTTACCCACCTTAACCAGGCTGCAGTAGCAGTCCTGTGGTGTAATTTTGGAAGGCTTCCCAGGGGTGGCATAATACATGCTGCAGCCCCTGGCAGGCCTCTGGGGTACCAATGCCCTAGGTACCTAAGGTACCATATACTAGGGACTCATAAGGATTCCCCAGTAACCAAACTGGAGTGAACCTATAGTACATGGAATCAATTTAGAGAGGAAGCAGCTAGGCAGGGGTCTTGGATAGCAGTGCCCCAGTCAGACTAAAGTTGAAAAACAGTGAAACATCAGCAAAAAGTGCAGGTAACCATTAGAGCAGATCCTACTCTCCCACACCTTTAAATGTTTCATACACTTTAGTAAAGTTAGGGCACACAGTAAATATAATGTCAATTACATGTATATAGTCTAGTCTGCAACATATGAGGGTGGAGTCTAAATTATGCTGTTCCAACATCCCTCTTCTATTCAACATGAATCTGCCCCATGCACCTTCCTCGAGAAACCTGCTGCAATTTTGTGATGCAGGTTGCTGTCCTGTCACAACCTTGACTTTTGGGACAATTGATACTTCTAATCTCTGCCACAAAGAAGGGTGGCTAAAAACAAATGAAGCTCTGCTCACTTGTTATGAAGTGACTTAACTTCTCCTTTCCTCTCCCTTTCGCACACCTTTAATCATCACATATTACATAAAAACACAGGTCCATATTTAGAGTTTGGCAGACAGGGTACATCACCAGCACAATGGAGTAGCCTGCCCTACAAACCCTCAATCAGCCCACCTCATAATTAGATGGGCAGCCAATCAGCTTTTCATCAGCAGAGTCACCGTTGGCTCCATCAACAGAATCCTTCCTTTGAAGGACTAAGGCTGTCAGAGGAAGGGCATTGCACTCTCACTCTGTTTAGGTTGAACAATGTGATGTCCTTATTTTCTGTCTGTGATGAACAGAAAAAACAATAAATGACCCCCATACCCAGTAAAAGCAAACTCATGGCAGTGTGGGGGGGGGGGGGGTTATCAGTTATTTGTTTTTCAATAACCAACTCTCACGTTGGAAGTTTGTCTTTGAAAAACAAAAACTTTGTTAAAGTGTGCTGACCGGCTGTCAAACCTGACAATGGCTGCCCGCCAAACATTTTGTACCTTGACAGTAACAGCCATGATGGCAGTCTATATCAGGGTGCAGATATCAACACCGGAGCACCAGTGATCTAAATTTGGCATACAGTAGTTCATCAGGGAGGTGGATGGAATGTCCTCTGTCACCCTGGAGGACTCTGCTGCATCCACCAAACTTGAAATCTGGCCTTAAATAAGCACATGACATACACACCCTCTTCACTCGAAACCCCTCCCCAACCTCCCTCTCTCACCCACCCCTCTTGCCACTCTTATTTTATCACCCACCTCATCCCTATATTTTACACCTTCTCCTCTTCTGCACCATTCTGCCTCTCTCTCCACCCATTCACTTTCTTCTCACCTCCTCTCCGGACACCCACCTTTTTTGCCACTCTTTCTGTTTTCTCCAACACCTTTCCTTACACACTTCTCAACTCTTTCCCTTTCCTCCATCTGCACTCAGCCATCTCCCCTCTCCTCCCATACCCTCCCCTCCCTTCTCCTCCCTTTTCCCTTTCCCTTTCACACTCCCTTTACCTGTCCCTTTCCCTTTCCGATTACGTTGCCATTTCTCTCCTCTCCTCTCTTCTCCTCCCTCCCGTCCCATCCCCTCCCCTCCCTTCCTTTCCTCTTCTCTCCTCTCCTTCTCCTACTCCTACTCTCCCTCCCTTTTCCTCTTGCTCTTCCCATTTCCCTTTCCCTTCCTCTTACCTTCCCCTCACCTTCTCTCCCATCCTCGCATCTCCCCCTTCCCTCATGTCCCCTCTTCCCCTCTTTTCTCCACGGCTCCTATCCACTCAATTACTCTCTTCCCCTCCCCTCCCCTGTCTTCACTTATCCTCCCCTCCTTTCCTCTTCTGTTCTCAGCCCTCATCCACCTACTGGATAACCCTGGACTGGAACACTTCCTTCCTCACCGGCAGAACCCAGAGAGTCCGCCTCACCACCCTTTCAATCCAAAGCCACCACGATCACTGATGGGGAAATCCTGCACCCTCCCAGGAGCATATGAATGAAACTCACCAGACATACCAGGTTTGCTCAGAAACAGAGTGAAATTTTTTTAATGGTACCAAAAGCATGCATCATTGCTAATCAGCAAGGAGGAAGTCAGACCTGCCACCTTAGGGGCTCTCAGACCGCTTCTTCCCAGAGTGACAGATTTCTAGGTGTTATATACAGTATGAAATGCCATATCAGCGGACCTAGAATAAGGCACCATGCCAAATATGGCTGACATGGATGTGCAATGTCTGCGCCATGAAAAAACAGCCAGATATGGTCAGACCAGAAAGGCAGGCTCTGTACTGTGTTACACTTGCATATCATGTAGTCAAAGACCAGCAAGGTGACCTGTAAGGGGGTACAGAATAGCTTGTTGAAGCTTGTCCAGTCAAGGTCAGATAGGAAGCCCTTTTGTGCTCCAGGCCTCATGTTAATGTGATTTTATATAAGCATGAGATCTTTGGAAGTGCATTCAAATGAATTTATATGGATATTCATATATATTTTGTAACAATCACCTGCGGCGTACCCCAAGGATCATCCCTCAGCCCAACCCTTTTCAACGTCTACATGGCACCGCTCGCTAACACCGTCTGAGCACACCACCTCAGCATTGTCTCCTACGCTGACGATACCCAGCTGATCCTCTCCCGCACCATGGACCCAGCCACCGCCAAATCCAACCTCCAATAGGGTATGAAAGCCATCGCAGAATTGATGAAGACAGAGGTCCTCATTCTCGGATCTACCCCCTCCGCATGGGATGACTCCTGGTGGCTGGCCACGCTGGGAGCTGCCTTGACACCCACTAACCATGCACGCAACCTGGGCTTTATCCTGGACTCCATGCTCTCTATGACCCGGCAAGTTAATACCGTCTCCTCCTCCTGCTTCAACACCCTCAGCATGCTGCCAAAGGATTCCCACCAAAACCAAAAGGACTGTCCCCAAATCACTCGCCAGAAGCAGGCTGGATAATGGCAATGTCCTCTACGCAGGAACCACGGTCACACTCCAGAAGAGACTCAAACACATATAAAATGCCTCTGCACGCCTCCTCCTCGGACTCCCTTGACACAGCCATATCACCACCACCTGAGAGACCTGCACTGGCTCCCGGCCAACAAGAGGATCACCTTCAAACTCCTCACCCACACCCACAAAGCACTCAACAACACCGGACCAATATACCTTAACGAACGACTATCATTCTACACCCCGAACCGCCAGCTTCGCTCCGCCGACCTCTCCCTCGCCACTGTTCCACGCATCAGCCAAACGGACACCAGCAGCAGATCATTCTCCCACCTCGCCGCTAAGACGTGGATCACCCTCCCTGCCGACCTACGGCAGACCCAAGACCTGCTGACCTTCAGGAGATTCCACTAAACCTGGCTGTTCAAGCAGTAGCTGCACCACTCTCTCCCCCCCCTTAGCGCCTTGAGACCCTCACAGGTGAGTAGTGCGCTTTACAAGTAATTGATTGATTGATTGATTGACTGGTTGATAGCATGTTGGGTAGGCCTGGGCGAAATTCAAATGATGCCAGTAAATTTCATGCCAATTTCGGGAATTTCAAGTAATGCTTGTTACTCCAAATCCTCAAAATTATCATAGATTTTCTTTAGGGGTAAAACAGTGGTTACAGCTGCAACCCCTTGTTTGACCCTTCTGACCCCAGGAATTCCCTTTTCGACTGTTGGCCTTGGGATGGTAAGGGCAATGCCAATAACTGAAGTTGAGATGTGCACTATCTACTTTCTGTAGCTCTGAATGTGAACTGAGGACTTTAGCTCTTTGCTTGGTAAAACAAATAAGTTCAAACCAGTGCAAAGTGTACTCTGCTGAATAAAAAACAACAACATTTTTTAACTAGATTTTGCAGATTTTTAATATTGTGAAAACATAGAAAATTATGTGTCTGAATAAAAACTTCACCTATGTGATGTAGGGAGGGATAATGAATTATGAAGCAGTACCAATCAAAATGTAGAAACAATGTTAAGGAACAATGTATGTCAATACCTTCGTTCGCATTGGACGACATAAAGAAATGCAGGTGGACAGAAACAATACAGTTCTTTAAATCTTTTTGTACATCTTTCTCTAATTTTCAAATGCATTTTATGCTTTGGGTATATACAAGAAAAACAATTACATGATGACATTTTGAGGTATACACAATTTAGTTACCCAGTAACATTTTGTGAATTAATGGCACTATATTTTCCTCTCCCAACAAACACATATTTTTTCATGCAATAAAAAATAGAAGTGTGTAATGTTCCTATTAAAATGTTGGTGGTATATAAAATAGACATCTGTTTTGGTACTTGTGTTCTCATACAATTTGTGTGCCTAAAAGTCTCTTCGGTACTGTCAGTTATTGTGATGTCATTAAATGTAAATGTACATGTGTTTGTATGCATATAGCGCCTTCTACCCAGAGGTCTTGTAGCGCTGTATTCATACCGCTGTGGAACCCTTCCTGGCTTTCCTGTGAGATGTCCACTCCTGGGCACCCCAAGGTGAAGCCAGGCATCCATGCGCTGCTGGGGCCATTGTGGAGATTAAGCAAGCTATTGCCCAGAGTCACAGAGTGAGACCCATGATTAGACTAGGCACCAAGGCGAGAATTATCAGGTCCGGGAAGATTGAGTCCAAGAGCTGCCAAGGCGGGCATTGAACTCTGGTCCCAGGCCAGACCTCTGCATCAGGGTCTGCCGCTCTAACCATTGAGCCACGCTTCTCCACGATTAGGATTAAATTCATGTGACATCAGTTCTTGGGAGTATTAAGTGTCAAAGATCACAAGACATAATTTCCTGTGATGTCATTGGGTCAAAGAGAGGTTATGTGAAGTCACTTCAAATTAACCCCCGTGGTAATCTTCTATATAAATAAAAATTTAACTGTTTGTTTATTCAAAATCTCAAATCTCAGAAAGTTCTTCACCGATTGCTTTGAATTTTTGACACAACGTTGCATTCGAATGTTTGGGTGAAGTAACTGTTTATGTCAAGCCTCAGCACCAGTTTTATCTAACTTTTATAACTAATACGCAATGGCGGTTTTATCTCACAAGGTTTAGGCTAGATATCCTTCATTTTCTGTTTGCCTTTCCCAAACAAGGAGGTTGGTGTGAGAGGCTGCCCCCTTGCCCTTGCAATAACAGAGTTAACCAAAGTGCCATACATCTTGTCCTCTTCTGTTCTCTTTATCAGGAGCCAAGGATTAGATTCATTAAACCCATCCTGAAGGGGCGGCAACCATGTATTTATAAAGAAGGTTACGACTATCTGTTATTGCTATCTTCTGTTGAAGTTTGTTGTGCCATGTTAAACTTCATAAGAGTATCATTTCAGATTAGGAAACGCTATGGATAATTTAGCCATAGACCTGTATTCTGCCATGGGAATTTGTATATATGCTGTATGATGGCCTCCCAATTTACAATTATCATTGTGTGTAAAATTACTTGCTAATATATTGGGGGACAAATGTGGGTCCCACTATCAATTGTTTTCTTATATCCTGACAAATGACAAATGGTTATTTAAAAATAATTTTTAATCCCCTCTTCTAAATGTATAATTATAGTGGTTCATTTTAATTGTGTATCATGTTTTTAACTTTGTACTTGTATGATTCGTTGTATTAATCGAATAAAGATTTTGAACCGAACCGAATAGGGGAGTGTTTTTATATACACAACGTTGGATTCGAATACGCGCGTGTCAAATACGCGCATGTTTTTAATTTAAAGGATGAACAGACCCTATCGATTTGGTTGCTGCGCAACAAATACAAGGGACTCATATAGACAATAGTCTACATATATTAGGATGGACAAAAACATATTGTATACCTACAAGCATTGTGAAATTAAACATATTAGAAACGTGCGCTTATTCTTTTCTTTCTCTTTCATTTAACCAGACTGAGCCACAGCAACGCGTGGCCGGATACAGCTAGTTTTGAATAAATTTGGTGAAATTGTGCTTAATTACACAAAAACAAATAACAGCTTTAAGCATTATATGGAGATATATTTCTCTGAAGATAGATTGGGAAATTGCACTACTATGATGGTCCGCATACCCTAAAGGATAATGCATAACTATAATATATCACCAATAATTAGCACTCACTCTGCACCAAATTCCAGCTGATAATGATGGCCTACGACCCTCATTATGAATGGCTTCTTAAGTCTGATAGGGCCGGTATTAGCAGTTACATGCCCCATCGTAGTTATAAGATGCATGATATTTCCGTGTATCTGTTTATTTTCAAATTCAGATAATAGCTGCACAAATCTGGGGTGGGAGGGGATTTAAATGAAGAATTACATCACACCAGTAATTTCTCATTTCTAAGGTGACCCTCGGGTCTCCTAAGCAGTGGCCTGGATTTTGTCCACCCTCTGAGGTATCAATACCCCTGTTGTCAATATCTCAGATGGTGGAGAAAATAATGGCCATTTTATAGGCCACTCATAATGAGAGCCAAAATGGGCTTTAGATTATGACCTACGGTTTTCATGCACAGATCTCTGTAGCCAGTTATTTCGCTCACTGAGATATCATTAGCTCACTGAGATATATCAGTAACATGAAATACCACAGCATGGTACTACACAAGATAACATAGCAAAACATTACAAAAGACCATAGCATTTGCAAACTGCTCTTCTCCTCTTAATTTAGAGCCAGGATTATCTCAGTAATGCGTCCTTTTCTCCGCAGACCTACAGCGGTCCCAGATCTCAGCTTCCTACTAGTGAAGCCTGTGCAACGAATAACCAAATATCCCCTGCTATTGAAGAAGATTCTGGATAATGTTCCCAACTTCGACAGGGCCTACAACATTCTGAGAGAAGCAACCACCACCATGGAGGAAGTGAACTGCCGCATCAACGAGTTCAAGCGGAACAAGGAAGTCGGTAAGTTGGGGGCTGTCTGATAGGAATATTTGGGATAGAAATAGCCTGATGGGGTCTATGGAAAGGTATTCATTTGTACAGTGTGTATTTTCAGGCCATCGTGGGCGACCTATAACCGATTGAGCCCCTCCTCCACCCAACTGCAGACACCAGCATGTTAAATCCTCTCCAAGTTCCCTAAAGGCCATTCCACCTCTGCACTTCTATCTGTCTCTGGCAGACCTCCATGGTCTATTACCCAGATGTCTAAACATCACTGAAAATGTAGCTCAGACAGGATATCCACCACTTTCTACTGTTCCAGCAGAGGGATCCTCACCCATCTATGGCAATGCAACTCAATCCTGATCTGGAAGACCTCTCAATGTTGGAGTAAAACAGTCCGCAGTCACCTCGGCCTAGGAATCCAGTTCAGAAACACCTATCCCATCTCACCTGAGTATAGAAGACATTTAGATGAGGTTTGCTGCACAGTGCACACCTTCATCTGGCTTGCACCATAGGCAATTTCGTTGAACTCTAGGTGTTTTCTGATCTCTCCTCCACCATCCTCCTTCCTCCCAGTGCTATAATGAAGAGGTACCTTATTATTTACCCTAGAGCTTGTAAAGCCAAAAAAAGGCAGCTTGAATGCAAATGGGAGTATTTAATTGTCAATATAATGAAAGGCTAAGAAGACCTACTATTCATCCCTCCTCGTCTGCCCCCCCCCCCCTGCTCCTCATGATGCACGTCTCAGAATTCAGAAGCAACTCTGAAGAAATGTTTCTGAAGAACCATTGGACTCTCTGGACAATAGTTTTGAGGACAAGGACTGGGGACCAGGCACCTAATTCGCTGGGAGAGTTTTGATCACTCTACCAGCCTCCTTTTCCAGCTCTATATGACCCAAGCTAGACATTTTCACACAGTCGCACCCACTTTCTTCTAACATAACATTGTCTAGTGCTGAAAGTCTGGATCCCCAGCAGGTCTTTTTCAACTCCTCTACTCCTGCTCTTATGGAAATTCTGCACTTTCCCACTTTACTCTGCCACTGACCAGAATGATCCCTAATGTATCATTTCACCATGGAATTTTCTTAAAAGGTCCTCAAAAAGTTCAGTCCATCAAAATTCTCCGAAAAATTTAGGACTCAGCAATTACTTTAACATGGAGAGGTGTGCAAGGGAAAGGTTACAATTAGACTTATCATCAACAGATGTTTTAAGTCCAAGCTTGTGAACATAGCAAATCATTTTCAATTTACGGAGTTGATCATGAACAAGACTCTCCTCGCAAATGCCGAAGTCAGTGTCAATGCCACAGGACAGAATGACATCTCATGGTCACCTCGCAGTAAGTTGAAGTTGATACACATGGGAATGAAATGGCTGCGCTTATGTTCCTAGACTTTGAGCATTGCACAGCACTAATCCCGTAGCGTCATCCCACCTTAATCCACCATCTCTTTATCATTGGGGGTGTTTTTTGCTTATGACGTTGATCTGGATCTCAATGTGCCTTTCAGAGTGGGTGCACACAACTTTTCTTGATTCCAATCTTATTTCCTCCATATCCAGTCGTATGTTCTTGAATGCAGCAGTTATGCCAATGACGCTCAGATCATTCTAAAATTACAAAACTCACCTGATTCCAAACTTGTATATCAGAGCTTAACTCCTTGCAAATGGCAACTGTATGATCAAGAACCACCTGAAACTGAATGCCTACGAAAAGGTAAAACTTTAATCAGGTAGCTGTCCACACCCAAAACCTACCCCCAAACGCAAACTTTTTAAGGACCCTGGGGAGGCAGACTGGGTTTAGGCCTACACTAGGCATCTCACTCTACTCAGTGGTAAGTCGTCCTTTCACCTTCGGGGATTCCTAAAAAAATCTTTACCTTTCTGGAATCTCTGCAAGGAGTGCAAGTCACTGCAGAACTGGCACCAGCGGCGGCTCCTTCACTATGCAAAGAAGCTTCGCCCCCCCACCCCCTGCCAGCAGCCAAAAAAATGAAAAATAGAACAACACTAAATGCTTGTTTATTATTGTTTTATTTTGGCTGTCCGAACCAAGGCTTGGAAGTTGGGGCAGAGATGACCGGCTGATGGAGGAGTATTTTGCACTGTAATCAGTGTGCATGATGGTTTGGTTCGTCGTCTCAGGACGGCCAAACCATCAGGAGCACTGAAGCTCCCGCCAACCCAAACGGCATTGCAGGGTTGGGGAGAGCAGGCACAGTTTCCCAGTCTACCTGGGAGCGCAAATCCACGGTGCTCAGGCCAATCCTGACACTGCTTTCATGCAGCATCAGGGTTGGTCACAGGGGATTCTAGGAGCCTGCTCCTCATGCTTCTTCATGCATTGCTTTGGACCCACATTTAATCAAACTTAAAAGCACTCCGCTGGCTTTGGCCGCTCAGTGAGTCTTACTTATTTCTACCTTTATTTCTTACCTCGCACTCCAAGGAATCAATCCAATGGTCATATAATGGAGGCTGCATTACCAACTCACCCATTGGTTTATCATATCACCCCCCTCCTCATTTTACATACGTTTACCGGAACGTTACACCTTTGCCAACTAGTCACCCTTAGGCACCGATACCCTCTGACTTCTCTATTCTAAATCCCAATATTGTGGATTTTTTTTGCAGATAATGTACCTCCCCTCTTTTGTGTTCTCTGTTGCTTCTCATGAGGTTTGTATTATACAAATACCCTTGCATTTACACATACATACGTACATGCAAACATAGAGTTACCAGCACAGGAGAAGCACCTCCACAGTTGCCTAACTCTTGAGTTGGGATTCCTTGTACTACAAGTCTCACCTAGAGAACACCTCATTCCCGGTCCAGACAGCAAAACAGTCGAATTCCTCAGCAGTTAACAGCCAGAAAAATCCCCCATCTCGCCTTACATAGAACTCTAAAATATTAAATATTCCCTTCTTCCAGGACTTGTGCCTGTCAATCCTTAACACTAAATACACCAGCCCTCTAAGTGACCTTGGGCGACTTCTAAAAGCTGTTATGAAATGTGCACAGTCAATAACATTGTAATACACATGTATGCCGTCCATCAAACCTACAATGCCTTGACAGAAACCACTGTAACTGAGGCTCCTGCCATTGCTAGAAATGTCCAATGTGACTGTGGCCATCTCTAAATTTGCCGGACATGCACTCGGTCAGGGTGACGGAGTAATTTACTTCATCGCCCTGATTTAGTTAACCCCGCCCGCCAAGAATTTGATAAGGCCCTACATTTCCTATGTATGTCATTAACTTAAAAAGCATGCACAGCAAAGTATTTCACAAAGGCTACTTTTGACAAAAGGGACTTTTTTTGTTGCACCTTAAGGAAACCTATATGCTATGTGCACGAGTGTCTTTATATTGTGAACAAAAAAAGTCTTAAACCCAACAACATGTCATGACAGCAAAGTAAAACAAAGTTCCCTGAAAGGGGCAATTAGAGAATAGCACTGTGTCTTTTGGAACAGCTATGGCATACAAAGTCCTGAACTTCATAAACAAAAACATTTATAAACAGCAATAGAAATGTTGTCATGTCAGCAACGTGAATACATCAAGGACCAGACATCGGTTCAGTTACAAGCTACGTGCCTTGTTGCATCTGCAGTCTAACAAAAGGCTCCATCACCAAAACTTAATAGGAACACAAATGGAGCAATGTAACCATGCGTGAAATGTCATTGTATTGACAGACAGCCCATTAAAGCATTGGTGGCTGAAGTGCTGACCCAAAGCTCACTCTCTATATTTCCTCGTATTGTACCTATTTAAATACCATGATGACATCCGGTTTACTTGGCAGCTAATGCTGTTTGTAACCAGAACTAAAAATTACTGCAATGGTTTTGTGCATCAGGAAAATGAGTTGATTTGTGCTTCAATAGCTAGTGCTGTGTCGTGCAGTACCCGGTTCTCATGTATAAGGGTGCCTCTCCTTTCCATAGTTTTCAAATTTAAAAGGAAAGTCAAATGCAGTGGTTACTAGCCATTTCCACCAGCAACTTCTGCAGTGGCGGCTGGTGACAATTCAAAGTGGTGAGGCGTAAAAGTTTGTGATGTATAGGGAAGCGTGCAAGCCCGATAAATAAGAAGGGCTTGTGGGGAGGGGTGGGGTCCTACAGGATACTATCAGACTGAAAACTAAGAAGTGTAAAAAGTAAAAACAAGACAGCACAGCAGGCATTTTCCATCTCTGCACCTAGTATCTGGAAGAATATCCTCATATCCATTAACACCACCCCAACAATGCTGCAATGTAGAACAGATTTGAACACAAACTTCTTTACAGAATAGTATATCACAGTGCAGTAAAAATTACTAACCAGCTACAACTCCTATCACTCATTGACCGTAATAGTGAAACATACACTTTTATTGCTTGGATGTTTACTAGCCCTTAGTAAGTGGTTGTGCTTATTTTGAAAATCTGGCAAGGTTGTCAAAACCCTTTCCTTCCCTTTCTCAAAACACTACATGCAGCATGTCCTGTTGTTCCTCCTACTTACTTGAGCATTATTCTGTTTGGTTAAGCGCTGGGATGCTCCAGGGTAACCATGCGCTATACAAGACTGTCTTAAGAATAATAATAATAATAATGTCCTGCACATCTTCACGTTTTCTCACTAACTGCAGCCCTTGGTTTCCAGCACATTACAAAAAAGGGGGGTTGAACCCATGCAGTCGCGGGGACCTGGGCGATATCTGGTACATGTGAAAGGGATCCCCGCAAAAGAAACGTGTTGTGTCAAATAACCAACAAATATGATTTATACAATGTCATAGAATAAATGATTACAAAAGGGAGAGATTCAATCTGGGTACTGTGATTTATTAACAATACCTCGGTAGTAACATAATCAAACGATTTTGTAGAAGCCCCAAAGGGGAAGGGGGAAAGGGAGGGGGAGTGCTTTAGGGAGTGTAAAGGAGGAATGAACACAGTTAGGAAAACAAGTGACAGGTACAACAATTTCCAGCAAAGTCAAATTAATACAAATACATATGCCCGAGAATCAGGGTACACAATGTTGGGGTCGAAACGTCGACGGCTTTCTTCTGAAACTTCCGGCACAAGCCCTTCACAGCTTCAGATTGACTGTGTGTCCGTTGAAAGTTTATCTGTTCAGTTAGTCATCATTGTGTGCCCTGATTTTCGGGCGTATGTATTTGTATTAATTTGACTTTGCTGGAAATTGTTGTACCTGTCACTTGTTTTCTTAACTGTGTTCATTCCTCCTTTACACTCCCTAAAGCACTCCCCCTCCCTTTCCCCCTTCCCCTTTGGGGCTTTTACAAAATCGTTTGATTATGTTACTACCGAGGTATTGTTAATAAATCACAGTACCCAGATTGAATCTCTCCCTTTTGTAATCATTTATTCTATGAAATTGTATAAATCATATTTGTTGGTTATTTGACACAACACGTTTCTCTTGCGGGGATCCCTTTCACATGTACTTGGTTTCCAGCAGTCATAGAAAATCCATAACAGATGACATTATAATCCTACACAGTTTCAGAGGCTGGCCATTAAAATTATCGTTCATAAAATCAAGGTCATTAAGAGACTTTGCATTTCACAAGAAAGCAGAGAAGAATATACTTTTCTCAAGTTGAAATCTGCGACGCTGGTAATAACAAATTTCACAGCACTGCCACTGACGGAACAGTACACAGATCGCAAAACGTTTGAAAGTGTTTAAAACGAAACTGCAAATAAAGTCCCATTTTTGTAGGTCTCGCATGGCATTGTAGTGCAAAGCGCTGCTACGCCTCCGCAAGAGATTTTGTAAGAGTTGACTTTCAGAAGAGGGCTTTAAGCCCCACTCCTCATTTCCATTGGCTGGCATCACTGTTTATGCTAAACGGTGGCCTGCCATTGGAAATTAGGGTTTTCTGTTCACGCCCTTTGTCTTCGAGCCGGTCTGGCTTGCCTGCTTTGCTGCTGCCACCAAGTAGTTTCATATCTTTATAGGACCAAACACATGGCCCCATAAAGATAAGAGATCCCTATGCTCCGGCAAAGGATTCACAGGGTTCAACATCACTGCAAGCATGCAACGCCCACTCTTGTTGTCTTGCTTGTGTCTTAAATCTAAGTATTCCAAATCTCAGCAAGGAGAAGACGCTGCTGAGATTGTTGCTTCGGGCGGACAGGCATTCATTACCGTCCCGGTTTTTCGTTCTGAAAATCTAATCACCCTACTTAATGCTGCACGAGAAATAAAGCTAGCTTATCGCTCATGCTACAATTGCTTGGATTCTTTTTTACATCACACTATAGATCGAATATTTCTGTGACTCCTTTTAAAATGTGAAACTCTCCTTTGTAGGCGGTGGCCAGTCTCCTGTGCTGCTCCGGCCCGACCCCTGAATGCTGTCGTTAGGGTCAAAAATACAACGCGAAGGAACTGGTTTAAAACCTCGGAGCGTCCAAATCACTGACTGTATATTTTTATGACGGAACAATACACGTCTCCGCCAGTGATTCTAAGAATTTTACTGTAATAAGTCCAATGGGCTACAGGTATACTTTAAAGATGTATGCTTTATTGATACCTTTCTTTGATGGAGGTAAGTATCAAGTTTAAGTAATACAGGAAAGTAAGCCCAAACGGAGAGCCCCACCAGGAGCAGCCTCCTTGCCACTCAGCCCATCCTCCCAACTGCCACTCCACACACAGGCATACCAGCATTCCATTCACTCATCACACATACCAACATTCCAAGCTCACTCACACTGGCTGAGCAGCAAGGCAGTGCTTTATTGATACGTTTCTTTGATGGAGGTAAGTATCAAGTTTAAGTAATACAGGAAAGTAAGCATAAAGGGAGAGCCCCACCAGGAGCAGCCTCCTTGCCGCTCAGCCCATCCTCCCAACTGCCACTCCGCACACAGGCATACCAGCATTCCATTCACTCATAACACATACCAACATTCCAAGCTCACTCACACTGGCTGAGCAGCAAGGCAGATAACTAGGAAAGGTACAATACCAGTAAATACTAGCATACTACATTTACAATAGCTGCCAGGATTTGTAGTCCCCTCCATTGAACCACTTTCTAGAAAGACACAGAAGAAAATACAAATCCCATATGTCTATGGGTGGAAAACTATGGGTATTTAAAGAACATTGCTGGGATCAACATGGCAGCTCTGTGAGGAGTGCAGCAGCTGTCAGTGAAGAATTTGGGGGCGGGGATGGAGGTGTGTCTTGATACTGCTGCAACAACATATCCGTGAGCGATTAACTAAACACGCCTCAGTCACCCACGTGGTGTTTACTTACCTATCTCTGCTGCACAGTTAATATAGGAAAGTGGAGTGTGTGTGATAAAAATGTTCATGCATAATAGATGGGCTCTCAGACTTTTATACCTATCCAAGCAGGGCCCACGTGTGTTAACTTGCAACCCTAATGCAAGGCGAGGGATGCCTGGGAGAGGAAGACCCACAGGCTATTACACAAACTACGACAACAGCAAAATGTGCTTTAAAAAGGCATTTTAGCACGTGGATAGATGATAAACTAGGAATACCTTATCCACTTTGCCCCTACTGGCAGCGTCAAGAATTCATGAAATGATGAACTCATCTGTGTTCCTCGCATGGCCCACTGCCCCCTTTTGCACGCTGATCGCATTACCCTGCCTCATACCGGGGTGAGATCCCAAGCCTTGCGCAGCAGCCTCGGAACCTTTGCCGCAAGGGTTTGTTTCCGGTCGGTATGGTAATCTTTCCAATCAAAACGCGGAAGCCGCGTGCTGCAGGAGATAGCTGCACTGACGGAAGCTTTTGTACTGCTATCCTGTTGATCCACAAAGCTGACACATCCGGTACACAAATACCTGGTCTGGAGCTGGAGGTGGCAGACGACTGTGGCCGTATCTCTCTGCCCGATGGGGAGACAGTGATAGGCCGAGGGTCCTTTCTGGGAGTAAGTACTGCACTTTGATGCAAACTAGCTAGGGACAGACATTTAGTATTTCACCCTATAATCGTCCACAATTAACTTGTGATTAAGCACAATATATACACGTATAACTTTATGAATTTTGTTACCAGAGTTGCTTGCAGCTCGTAATTTTGCAATATGTCCACTCAAGCGATGTTAACAATCCTCAAGACAAGATAATATTTATATTTTTGAGGGTAGGATTCGCTTTGACCAGAATACGGCATGAATAGTAACCACTTGTGTTACATATTTTATAATTAGATATTACTTACATACATGCCGTTGTACATTTTTTGGCACATGATCACTTTGCACTGCATCACTTTTCTTTTGCAGTATTATGCACTTTACTTATGATTGCATTGAATCATGGCATCATATATTGTGTAAAGAAATGTTGCTAAGAATCATTGATTTCTATGAGACTTAGTCATATTGGAGGATTATGGTAAATATCCATATACTAGAATAATGATTTATTATTTTGTTCTATTATTTGCATGCAATAAGAAATACAATGATGGGATTTTTTTATCATGGATTTTTTAACATTTGTGAAGAATGAGAAATTTCCTAGCTAACGATACGGAAAGTTTCAGTTCTATTAAAGATATGAAGGTGTGGAATATGCATTACTTTCTTCACTTTATTAAGTCAGCAGCCTTTAAGAAATATATTAATGAAACACGAATTTGCAATGCAATAGGTCTCGCATTTGCGAGAGTTTGAACTTTTGGCATTGTAAATCACAATGCCTTTTATTTATGTGTTTACAAAACCTGCAAGCAGGGTCTAAACACCCACTTTGTACTTCTAGTCAGTGCTTACGAGAAGTAAGGCAGGCAGTAAAAGAGATGCAGTTACTGCCAGCCTTGCTTCTCAGTAACCTCTCTAATTACACAGTATGTGTTTAAGCAGCACTTGCACGTTTTCAAAACACATAAATAAAAAGCACTGTCATTTACAATGCCAATAGCTCAAACTTTCACAAATGCGAGACCTATTGCATTGCAAATGCTTGTTTTTTAGATTTGTATCGGAGGTGGTAGATTAAAGCGTGTATTAAGAGGCAGTACTGTGGTCTCTTCCTAAAACAATACCCGGGCATCACAAAAGCACAAATCCTCCAAATTCAAGAGCCCAGGCCCCACACACATTAGTAAAAAAACACCCCGGGCCTGTAAGAACGGTGAGGTTGCTGAAAGGGCGGTCTGCCTTTCAAGCTCTCACACCGCAGCCCGCCTTTTCTCCCACCCTACCACTACCCAGTACCCATGCGCCCACCTCGACTTGATTTTGTGATGACTGTTTGGTCGGCTCTGCCGACTAAATAGTCAGTACGCACAACAGTGGGCAAGCCACTCCCGCCCCCTGCTCTCGAGCAGGACCTCCCACCCCCAACCAGGCACTTCTGCTTTCTCGCCGTGCAAGAAGGCAGAAACATAAAATGTCAATTAATATCATTTATGTTTCTGCCTTCTCGCATTGCGAGAAAGCAGTGGGGCAATGCTCCCAAGCCCCAATGGGGGAGCCACAACTGATCTTCCGCAAACCCCCAAAAACTCATACACTACTAAATAACAACACAGGAGACGTAGCTGTGACTATGCACCTAATGGTGTCACAACAAATGATAGGGGCCTCCCTGCAGAATGTGAAGAGGGGCTCCTGAGTCTCTCATATATCACAGATACTCATTTGCCTCAGAATGAGGCCCCTCTGAGTGGGTTTGAGGTTCATCAATGGATGGGGCACCCCCTGCACTGGAGGGTCGGCTGAGATCTGTGTTATGCCTCTGAATGCACCTCTTGCTGGCCTTTGCACCCTATTGCTAAACAGCTGTAGCCACACACGATAGAAAACTTAGGGCCTGATTACGAATTGGCCAGTTCATTCTGATCTGTACGCAAACCCCTGTTTATGCATGGGTTGAAAATACATGTGTTCTTTTATTTAACGCATCTGATAATTATTTGATGAGTTAAATAGCTCAAGGCTCAGGTCAACACTACCGAAATTTAACAGAGGAAAAGTATTCACCATTTACTGTATCGTGCGGATTTTGGTGCGTTAAACACCAAAATCTTTGTTATTCCCAAAAAACTCATAATAAGTGCTATTTATCGCCCCTGATAAATAACTTACCCTGTGATATCGTTCTTTATTAGGTATGCTAAATTGCAGCTGCACTCGTAATCCGAGCCCCAGCATTCTAACTTGCTGACACATACTTTAATGCCTGAAAACAATTATGTAGTGTAAGAAGACTCCTGACAGGTGATTCTGCACATGGCCATCAATAGTTAATAAACATTACCTAGGCCTTCCTTCCAGCCACGCCTCAGCTTCAGAGCAAACAGTCTGACAATCTGCTACTCAGCCAATTAGCCACGTGTTCGAAGTCCATTCGTTTTGCCATCAATAGGATCCTTCCCCGGAACTGAATATCCACTATGCAAAGAGATCACTGAGTGGAAGGAACACAGCAGGATTGTAGTGGTGGCAAATTGGAAGAATACTTAATTTTACCTCTCCCCTTTCCCTGCCACGTCCTCCACTCGCAATTCCTACACAATTTCATCAACACAATTACCACAACGCCACCACAAGGATGTAACAATTTTTCCCACTTGGGACCTTCACAGAAATGCCTACCCTTCCCCCACCACTCCCAAGCTAGGGAACAGACTCCATCAAGACTTAATATGCACCTTGGCACCTCCCACTGGGGAAGAAACTCAGAACACCGCTGCACCACAATAAGGGTTATTGGCCATAATTTACATCAGCGTGTTGGTCAACGCGCTTGTAGCATGCTGTTTTAGCTTAGCATGAGTTAACTCCAAGAGTCACAGACAGAATTACAAAACCCATTGAGGGGTTTTGCAGTTTACTCCCATGCCGTCCATAGGACACGCCACATGGGCAATTGTTTGGGGTTTGAGGTACACCTTTCGGCTCCGCTGACGACTGTACATGTTGCTATGATGTGAGTCCAGCACCCGCAGGGTGCTCACCCCTTTCCTATTATTCTTTAATACACTTTAATCTTTTGAGTAGACTGAGTAACAGTTCCTTCTTCAAGGAGGTTTCCAGTAACGAAATATTTCAAAATATTCTTCGGCAGACCCAAGAGCAGTTGCCTCTTCCAGAGAACAAAGGCGAAGATCTGGAAGGTCATCCTCTTGCAGTTTTCCTGTGGCATTACAAGCGATACAATACCACGTTAAACCTTTCCGTTAAATTACACTTGTTCAAAAAGGCCTGGGGCTGTCTTGCATATGAGAACACCATCAATTCCGAGCCCCTCGTAAATGCCATCTTTTCCGGGACGTGTGGAGCAGGCAATTCCTTTCCAATCTGCGCCTTATTAACTGCAGCACACGAGCCATAAATAAACACTCTTTTATGACGACCTGGGAACAGTTTGTCCAAACATTCAGTCAATAATTAATTAGAGAAGTCAGCATATCTGGATCGGTGATGTCACTAAAGTCCACCATGCCCAGAGGCTATAAAGCTGCTGGGGCTATTTAGGAATAGTTTCACGTCATAAAGGCTGCAGGCCAGGTGTACGTCAGGATGAGCAGCATCCTCGCGCTGCCCTTGGAACTTGCCTGCCACTCAGGTGCACTGTGATCGATGTGCAAATAAATCCATCATAGAGCAAGGAGTCCCAGAAATACTGCCTGGTGAATATTCAGGACTCCTTCTATGAATACTTGTTAATGGCTGCAAATGCAGAGATGGAGGCCCGGAGGCAACGACACATGCAGGGCTTTAAATGGGTCGGGTCCTGCCGGTGCCGAGTTCTAAAAATCAGGTGCTGAGATGGGTCCCTATGGGGCTCTCCCTCAATGAAAACATAAATCTTAACTCTGCAGCAAGCAGTACCACCTTTCACTGCATTTGATGTCACTTCAAAGAGGCTCATTATAGATCTTTCACAGTCTCATCATATCAGAGCTAAAGAATTGTCATTGTTAAATAAAACAAAGCCATAGTTGTTGCATATTTATCTTATGCAACTAACACACATTGATTGACAAAGCCAACAGTCCTGGCTTGTTGTAGGTGTAATGTTACTTGTATTTTATATCTGGATGCAGTGACAGAAGCAGCTAAAAACAGTCAGGCAGCACACTATGCTCAGCACAGAGTTTCAGTTTACGTGTTTTTAAGACATGCCCTTAATTACATCGGCCATACCCCTTTAAGAGACCCCCCCCCCCCCCATCCCCAGTTGTGGCATTCCACTTAAAGCCCTGAACACTCGTTTAGGCATGCATATGCTTTAGCAATATGCGCCAGCATTGCGACGCCTGTCTTTAAGTCAGTGATCACAATTCTCAAAGGGCTCATTCTGTAAGAGGATCATAGGGAAGCATGCACTTGTCCATGTAACTGACTTGTCAGCATCCGAGAAGCCTGAAGCTGCCAGTTGCATGGTGGAAGCTGTCCCTACCAGACCACTTCAGCTGTCAGAAACCTTTCAGTGCAGCTGTAAACCCGTCATATATATAGATATCCTCGTGAATTGCAGGGAAGCTAAAGATACCAACATGTCAAAGTTAGAAAAAAGTGCTACTGGCCCAGTACGCACACAGAAGTGGTGATGTGGCCACACACCAAAATGGTAGCGTCAAGGGAGGTTGGGATATATTGTGACTGGTAAACTAAGGGTGCGGCGTGGTCTCAAAGAGAGATGATTAGTGGACAGAGCATTTCCAAAAAGTATGAGCTTAAGGGAGGTAGATATCTCTAAAGTAGAGGCTTAGTCCCTATGTGGAATGTCCATCTGTCATTTCTGCTGTGATGTCATTTTATTGATGGCATATTTCTCCCCAAATAAAAATCTGTGTAACTGCTGTCATCATTTGTTATTCTTTATGTTCCACAAGAAACATACTCAACATAGTGTATAAGTCAGAACAATGGCGTCTGTGGGATGAGGGTGATGAAATGTGTCCAGCTGCAGATGGTGTGTTTGAGGACTAGATGTACCCACATATATATTGTAGTCACCCTTGTGATAGGAGAACGTGTTAAAATGTTGTTTGTTTGGATTCAGTTTAAAATAGTTTTTGTACTTCCTGTGACCCCCGCCACCTTTGGTTCAATCATCAATTTGTCTTTTTTCCATCTCATCTGAGATCAGCCACCAAGTATGTGAAGAAGGAGCAGCTGACCCTGATGGACAGAGTGTCCAGGATCAACACACACAGCCTCACCAAGAAGACTGGCCGCTTGAGCCAAATGCTGAAATTCGAGGCTGGGTTTGTGCAACGGGTGAGTGCTGCAGGTGGAACGGGATGGCAAGTCAGGGCCGCCAAAGGGGTCTGACCAGTGGTGTAACAAAAGCCGCAGCTGTATGGCAGGGCCACAAGCTCCAGGGCCATCCTCCAGCACTGGAAGGCCCCTGGCCAGAGAGCTTCGGGCTGGGTCTGGAGGGTGGGGGGTCCCCTGCATGTACTTTGCAGGGTGGTCCTCAAGTTTCGTTATTCCACTGAGTGGGACGTGGCTTAATCTATCCTTGTCAGATACAGCCATGACACGTACAGGTGACAGTGACACGTCTGCCCCACTACAGGAGGGTGGGGCTTGGTCTAGCTTATGTTTCCACAGATGGAGCCATAGAAGATGGGGGCCATGCTGACGTCAGTCCTGCAGATGTAAGTGTCACCATAGCTGAGGGCCACAGCATGTGTTCGAAATGGCTTTTTTTCTTCCCTGGGTGAGAGCCATAGGAGTGCAGGGGCGTAATCGCTGCTCTCCATGTGAGGCTGAGGTATGCGGAAGAGGTGGAACAGCTCTACTGTATTTTATTGTATTGTAATTGCATTTATATAGCACTTACTACCCCTGACGAGGCGTCAAAGTGCTTTTTCGGCGAGTAGCATGCTACTTCGGAACCCATAAAGGAAATATGAAAGTAATTTGAGTGGTGGATAGGTTAGTCAGTTATTTGGATTCAGAAGGATAGCGGAGGGATAGAAAAGGGAAAAGGGTTTGCTTTTATATAGTGCTTGTTACCCCTGATGGGCTATTGAAGCATTTTTTTGGGCAAGCTCCGGGAGCCATAAAGGATTAGTGGTGAATTAGTATAGTGATATATGAAAGTAATCTGACTAGTGGATATTAGTCAGTTATTTGGATTGAGAAGGGTAGTGGAGGGATAGAATTGGGAAAAAGGTTTGTATTTATTTATATAGCGCTTGTTACCCCTGATGGCGTGTTGAAGCACTTTCTTGGCGAGTAGCACGCTACTCCAGAACACATAAGGATTAGTGGTGAATTAGTATAGTGAAATATGAAAGTAATTTGAGTGGTGGATATTAATCAGGAATTTGGATTGAGAAGGATAGCGGAGGGATAGAAGAGGGAAAAAGGTTTGCATTTATTTATATAGCGCTTGTTACCCCTGATGGCGTGTTGAAGTGCTGTTTCAGCGAGTAGCACGCAACTCCAGAAGCCATAAATGATTAGTGGTGAATTAGTATATTGAAATATGAAAGTAATTTGGGTGCTGGATATTAGTCAGTAATTTGGACTGAGAAGGGTAACAGAGGGATAGAAGAGGGTCAAATGGTTGCATATATATATATATATAGCACTTGTTACCCCTGATGGTGTGTTGAAGCGCTTTTTTTGGTGAGTAGCATGCTACTCCGGAACCCATAAAGGATTAGTGGTGAATTAGTATAGTGAAATGTGAAAGTAATTTGAGTGGTGGATATTAGTCAGTTATTTGTATTGAGAAGGATAGTGGAGGGGTAGAAGAGGTAAAACAGATTTGCATTTATATAGTGATTGCTACCCCTAATGAGATGTTGAAGCGCTTTTTTCAGCAAGTAGCATGCTACTCTGGAACGCATAAAGGATTAGTGGTGAATTAGTATAGTGAAGTATGAAATTTGAGAAGTTGACATGTTAGTCTGTTATTTGTGATTGAAAATGATAGTGAAGGGATAGAAGAGTGAAGGATTTAGACATTTTCTTTTTGTGGATGTCAATGCAGTAGTGGAAGGCTTGGGATGAGTAAAAAGGGATGTGGAGGGGAAGAGTCAGAGAGAAGAGTTTAGAAAGGCTTGCTTTAGGGGATCAGTATAGTAAAAGAGGTGTCAGATGGTGAAAGGAGGGGTAATGTAGGGGAGAGTCTAGAAAAGGCTATTTGGGGGATCATAGTAGTGGTATGGGGTTTGAGATGAATAAGAGAGTAGATGTAGAAGGTATATTGATAGAGGTACAGGTTGAGAAATAGGGTAGTGCAGTGGAAAGAGTAGTAGAAAGAGGTTTGAGATGAGTCAGAGAGTTGAGATAGAGGATATATTGAATGAGGTATAGGGTGAGAAATAGGGTAGTGCATTGTTTATGCTGAATTAGAAGAAAGTAATAAATGTATAGATCCACAAGTACATGGAAAGTTTATAGATGCATAAGTATATGTAGATTAAAGATAATGATTTAGGTATAGGGTGAGAAATAGGGTAGTTCATTGAATATGCTTTTTTTTGTTTTTTGAGGAAAGTAATAAATATATAGATCTAAATACATGGAAGGTATACAGATGCATAAAAGAAGTTAGTATAAGTAGATTAAAGATGCATTTGATAAACTCTGGTTTTCAAGTGTTGTACTTTATTTATTTATTTACTTATATTTAAACATAATTATTCTACCTGTTTATAGAAAGCAATACAAAAATATAGGTACGCATCTATAGTATAAATAAATGCTTATATAAAGAGGGATATGCTGTATATTTCTGTTTGCGTATGGTACTGATGTGGGGAAGAGCCAATTCTTGAGAAATGTTCTGAATAAAAGGTGGTTGTTGGTGGATCTTATGTTGGGGGTAAAGAGTTCCATATTTTGGCTGCTTGAACAGAGAAGGATGTGCTACCCATGTTTTTTTTTCTTGTATCTTGGGATTTTGAGGCGAGGTGTCACTGTAGAGCAGAGGTTTCTATGAGGAATGTGTTTGGTGATTTTATTCCTGATGAAAAGCGGTCCCATTCCATGTATCGCTTTGTGGGTTATACAAAGCAGCTTGAAGGTGGTTCTTCTGGTAACCGGTAATCAAGGCCCGGGGAGATGTGGTCTTGTGGTTTGATATGCAAGAGTAGTCTGGCAGCCGAGTTCTGAATCCGTTTTAGTCTTTTCATAATCGTTAAAGGTGATCCATGGTAGAGGCTATTGGCGTAATCAAGTTTGGACAGAACAAGGGAGATGGTATCTTAGTCCTTGTGGGGAAATCCCAAATGGGGGAAGATTTGTCGCAGATTTTTTTCGTAACAAAGCTTGATCTTGCTAGTTTGTCCACTTGGGCACTCATCGATTGCTTGGAGTCCATGGTCATTCCGAGGTTTATTACTTCCTTCGATACTTTAGGCGGTGACCCCAGTTCATCAGGCCAGGCAGCAAGCGGGTCATAATTAAGGGTGGGCGGGCAGCTACGCTCCGTGCACAGAGTGTGCGTAGTGCCGGCTTCTACGCATTTTGCGTAGCAGGCGTAGAATTCGGCACTACGCACGCTCCGCAGACGGAGCGTAGCTGGCCGCCACCCGCCTCCCTCCCGCCCTCCCTAAATACTTTAATTTAAATGTGTAAAAGAATTAAAAGGCACTTACCTTGCCCGCCGCTGCCCGCCGCGTCCCCAGGGCTCGCTCTCTTCATCGCTGTCGTCTTGGGTACTAATGCGCATGCGCGGGCGGCCGCGCATGCGCATGTCTCACGAGAAATGCTCATGCGCGGCCGCCCGCGCATGCGCATTAGTACCCAAGACGGCAGCGATGAAGAGAGGGTGCCCCGGAGACGCGGCGGGCAGCAGCGGGCAAGGTAAGTGCCTTTTAATTCTTTTACACATTTAATTTAAAGTATTTAGGGAGGGCGGGAGGGAGGCCTGCGGTGCGTAGTGGGGCTAAGCGGAGTGCGGAGGTGGGCGTAGTTTCTCGCCCACTTCACGTAGCTCCGCGAAGCCCCACTACGCCCACTACGCCCAGGGTTAGTCATAATGTTTCCAATCGCCAAAAGTATTTCCGTTTTGGAAGCATTCAGTTTGCAATGGCTCCGAGTCATCCATTGATCCACGGCTCTGGGACAGCTGAAAATTGGCGAGTTTCCAATGTCTTTAGGCATACCAGTTGAAGGAGTATTTGCATGTCATCTGCATAGTTATAGCATGTGAGTTGAAATGAATTGATCAGTACCGGTAATGACTTCATGTAGATGGTGAAAAGCATGGGCGAGATGATAGAGCCTTGAGGGACCCCAGCTTTTGTGGCGTACGATTTGGACGAGAAAGGTAGGGTATGGATGACATTAATTCTGTTTCTAAGGTAGGACATGATCCAGTCTAAAGTAGACCCCTCTATGCCGGCTTCGTAGAATCTTTATATCAAAGTGTCATGGTCAACCGTGTCAAAGGCAGCCAAGAGGAGTAGCGCGCCAACCCCGTTGCAGTTAACTGTGTTCTTCAGGTCATGCCAGATAGCAAGGAGGGCAGATTCTGTGCCTCTTCCTGGATGGAATCCTGTTGGGAAGTCTGAAAGTATGGCATTGTCTTCAATGAATTGTGACATCTGGGGGAATGCTACTCTTTCTATCAGTTTGCCCAGGAAAGGTCTATTTGTAATGGGTCTGTAGTTGTCAGGGTTCAGCGGGTCCAAGTTTGTTTTCTTCAGTAAAGGGCGTATGTATGACTTTTTGAGTCCTTCTGAGAATATTCCCCTAGTTAAGGAATCGTTGATGATTGTTCTTACTGGAGTGGCTGCAAAGGTTGTTAGAAGAATTGTCTTGAAAGTTTGTGGTGGACACAGGTCAGAAGGGCTTTTGGCAGGCCTGCTTGCTTTGACAAGGTCCATAAATTCATCTTGTGAAATGTGTTGGAAGGAACGGAGAGGCTGAGTTAGAGGATTCTTGGATTGTTGTTTTGTTGAAGGGTTAGTGCTAATGCTCTGCCTATGTTTTAAGTATGAGTCCAATGTGTCTGCTTTGTCCATGTAATGATTTGCCAGTTTGTCTGTGAAATCTTGAGTAACGGGCTGAGATCCTTCTAGCCAATTTGGGTTATGAATTTCATTGAGTGTTTTTTTTAATAAATCTTTTTATTAAAACAAGGCATCAATAAAAACATATTTACAGAAAATAACATAGCATGTAGCAGTACATCAAGAAATGGGGGGGAGAGGTGAAAACAGAAGAAAACAGAAGTACATAATCAAAAAACATTTTCTTGGGGAGGAAGGAACATCAATAACAACATCTCTAGGTGGTGTACTAATTCCGCCCCTGTGTGCTTTCCACTGGTTCCAGTTTAAGGCACATTTCCGGGGAAGTCCTCTCGCAACTTACACAGTTTTTTCACGGAACATCCACCAGTCCATACCTCTTTCCCACTCTCTAAGGATAGGTGGCGTCTCCGAGCCCCACCTCTGGGCAATTTTTCTTTTGGCTATCATGTTACCCAATGTGACGTATTGTGTCTGCGCTGCCGTACAATCAGTGGGTTCCCAAATGTTTAGGAGACACCTACGCGCCTCCGGTTGCAGGGATATCCCCGTGGCCTCATTCATAATGGTGTGAACCTCCTTCCAATACTGGGCAACCTCTCGACACTCCCAAATAATATGAAAGAATGTACCTAAGAGGCCACATTTGCGTCCACACAATCCTTCCAGTGTCAACCCCATCTGAACCAGCTGGGGGCCTGTGCTATATACCCTATGCAGGATCTTCAATTGAACGAGTCTAAGCCTGGCAGGAATGGCAACCACCCTCGGGGAAGAGACAGCCGCCTGCCAGTCCTCGTCATCCAATTCTATTCCGTCTCCTATCCACTTCTCCCTCAAATCGTCCAGCAGCTCCGCTCTGTTTTTTTGTAAATGAGGGAAATCGTTCTGTCAGGGAGGTGGCCATCTAATATCCTATCCTCCAGGGGAGATGCTTCCGGCAATTTCTCATCCACAGCAAGAGTCGCCTGTAGCAAGTGTCGGATCTGTGCATACCTAAAACATTTGGAACTGGATAGCTCAAATTCTTTCTGCATTTCTTCAAAGGATTTAATTCGTCCCTTACTTCATGCATCCTTAATATTCAAAATACCTATTATCTCCCATTTATCGACGCCTTTAGTGTTCCACAGGTTGCCCAGCCTTTCAGAATTAAAAAGGGGGTAGCCAGTGTTAGTTTACCCTTCCCACCCAACAAACTCGTTTCATCATGCCAGATTTTCACTGCGTGTTTGGTGGGACCCGTCAAATTCTGCCTTGCAGGCCTCGAATACAGCGCTCTATAGTAATTGCCCCTCGGTAGCAGCCATCTATCCATCGCATATCCAGGATCCGCGATGGGCCCATATGTTGCGTGGTTAATGGCGGCGAGTTGGGAAGACCAACAATATCTTTTAATGTCCGGTGGAGCGATTCCACCGTCGTACCAAGGAAGTGTCAGTTTTGTCAATGCAATACGAGATCTTCCTTCCCACAAGAGACTACGCTGCAATCCTTCTATTTCTCGAAAATAACTGGCCGGCACGACATCTAGGGTATTTTGGAGAGCATAGAGGAAACGGGGCAAAGCCATCATTTTAAAAAGTGCTGCTCGTCCCAGTCAGGAGAGCGGGAGCTTACGCCAGTGTGCCGAGTCGCTTCTAAGTCTCTGGAGTGGGGGCAGGAGATTTTCTTTATATCTGACTGCCGGATCAAGTGTGATGAATATGCCCAGATATCGGAATCCAGTCGTAGCAATCTGAAAAGGGCAGTTGTTAGGCGGAACTGGAGTATCCCCACTGAGAACATATAACAAAGATTTTCCCCAATTAATAGAAAGACCAGAATTTTTACCAAAGGAGGCTAAAACGTCACACACCACCATAAGGGATTTCCAGGGGGCAGTCAGATAAAGCAAGATGTCATCTGCATATAAGGAAATCCTGTCTTCCCAGTCAGGGGTCCATTTTATACCTCAGATCGATGGGCCCCATCAAATCCAAGCCACTAGGGGTCCAAGGACATCGAAAAAAGGTAGAGGGGAGAGAGGGCAGCCCTGCCGGATGCCCCGACTCAAAGGGAACAATGCTGAAACCCTACCATTAACCACAACCTGGGCGAGTGGCTCAGAATATAACAAGCGTACCCATTCAATAAAATCAGGGCCAAATCCAAATTTGGCCAGGACCGCCCACGGGTAGGGCCATTCAACGGTATCAAAGGCCATAGTCGCGTCGAGCGAGGCGACCACAGCCGGTTCCCGCAAAGTATGCGCTCTAGCTATGACGCCGTGCAATCTACGTAAGTTCAGGGCCTTGTTCCTTGGTGGGATAAAACCTGATTGGTCCGGATGAACAAGACCATCAATGACTTTTACTAATCTATTTGCTAGAGGCTTAGCCAAAATCTTAGGTTCAGCATTCAGTAAGGAAATAGGTCGGTATGAAGCACATTTATTTTTTGGTTTGCCCTCTTTAGTTATCACCACTATCGATGCCAATCTCTGGTCTATTGGCAAAACTCCCTCTTCACGGGCTTCCTCAAACATAATTTTTAGGTATTGAGCTAATTTGTCTGGTCTAAGTTTGTAAAGCTCGATCAGGAGTCCGTTAGGTCCTAACGCCTTGCCCGAGTTCAAAGTACGGATGGCTTGAGCAATCTCATCCACTGTAAGCTCACTATTCATGAAATCCCCGTCTTCTTTGGACAGACAGGGGAGCCGTATATCCCGAAGCAATAGGTGGGAGTCCTCCTCAGGTCTATCTGAGACCGAGGTGTAGACCGTTTGGAAATAGTCCGCAAAGGTGTCAACTATATTCTGTGGGTCAGTAATCAGTGTCCTGTCTCCGAAACGAGTTCCGGAACAATGCGTCTGGCACCTTCCCTCTTGTCCAGCCAAGCAATACGTTTCCCAGCCTTATCCCCTAAATCATAGATCCTCCCCTGTTGTTCTCCACCGAGTGACTTCGCTTTATCAGTGACCAATGATTTATAGTCACGTTGTTTTAGGCTCAGGATATGTAAATTAGCCTGCGTCACCCTCTGCTCCAACTCCCCCTCAAGATTACTAATTTCCATTTCAGCTTCTACGATCTCCTTATTACGTTCCTTTTTAACGCCTGCTATCAATGACAAGGCTTGTCCCCTGATAACCGTTTTAAAGGCTTCCAGAGGGATAGCGATCAAGATACTGAACCCACATTATCTGTAAAGTAATCAAGTGCTTTTATAAGATCTTTTTGTATTTTGGGGTTACGCATATACCAGGGGTTAATAGGCGCCACCCTACCGGCAGAGTTCGGGGCGAAAGAAAATCTAATGCATAGCGGAGAGTAATCGGAGATACCCCTAGCAAGGTGAATTGCCTCAACTATATAAGATGCCTGAACCGCAGGGACCAAGCAATAGTCCAGCCTGGAGAGGCTGCCGTGTGCCCCAGAATGAAATGTATACTGCTTTGTCTCTGGGTGAAACAGTCGCCAACCATCTACAAAACTCATAGCGTCAAGGAAGTCCGGCATCCAACTCTGGGCACGTTCTATCTCTCTTGGGGGCTATCTATCTAAGAGCCCAGAAACAACAGCGTTAAAATCACCACCCAGGATCAGAAGCCCTTCCGGCAATTCCATCAGCATTTTCCCCAGATCAAAAAAGGAAGTAGACTGCAGCACAAACCAGAGTGAGCATGCGACCCTCCCAGCGACCTGAAACCCCAATGTATCTACCCTTGTTGTCCTCCCACACAGTGTCAATGACCAATGGGAGTGCCCGCCGAACCAGGATACCCACCCCTCTGGAGCCGGAAGTGAAGCCTGCATGCGCCACCATGTTATAGCCCATTCTGTGCATTGCCATACAGGAGTTTCCAACTAAGTGTGTTTCTTGCAGCAAGACCACATCCGGTGCTCGACGTTTAAGATATTGAAGCACCACACTGCGTTTTATTTTGTCCCCCAACCCATTAATGTTCCAGCTTAAAACCCTGAGTTCACTACCCCCCATCATCATAAGAAAAAGACAAATGTTCCTCATGTGTCGACTGCATGCTTATCAGGTACATTACATTGATGCCGTTAACCATTAACTTAGACCAAAAACAGCAAAAATTAATCGCCAATATTATGACAATCGATGATACAAAAATGAAACCGAAGACTGAAAGATTGTCATTCCACATTCCAGGATAAATTTTGTCCCCCCTCTTCCCACCCCCCACCCTCCACCCCTGCATATCGCTTACGCGCATCCCCAACTAGCAGTGTGCCTGTCGCCCCAAACACTCTATACTAATCTACAACTAAAAGAGGTAGAAAATTGAAGGAGGACACAGACCCGCCTGCCGCTTCACCACTCCCACGGATACCAACCCTCCGTACCGATTCCAAATAAAAATATACAACATATGGTAGAACATATCAAATCAGCAAAGGATGAATTGCATTTTCCCTCTTTTCCCCCCATGGATCCACACCCCAGAGTCATCGCGGCCAAACACAATCCTTATACATTACTCCTGGTCCTCCACTTCCCCCCGGTCCCGGCCCTGCGCCTCAGAGGCCATCACACTGTCCAACCAGTCTGACGCCATCTCAGGGTTATCAAAAAACCAGGTCTTTCCATTGAATTCAATTTGTAGCCGGGCCAGGAACAGCATTGCATACTTCAATCCTTTGTCCCTCAATCTTCTCTTCACGGGAAGAAAACTCTGAGGTTGTCTCTGGACCATCTGTAGTTTTATGTCTTTTATCTCTATATTTCTCCAAGGTGCTTTTTTTCTTTTGTTCTGTTGTGTGATTTTGAGTGGTATCAGGATGTCAAAAGCTTCCTGTAGCCACTCATATAGTTTTCGAACAGTATTTACTGTTTCCAGATCTGTACTGGATGTTAGCTGCTTTTGTAAGTGTTCCAAATTGAACTTGTTCCATGGTTGATAGGTAGATGCACGTAAGGTGGTTTTAGGTGAGTCGCTTAGTGTTGTTTTATGTTGGAAAGCAAGCAAATGGTGGTCTGACCATGTCACCGGAGTTATAGTTTGAAAGGTAACTAGTTCGGTATTAGCAAAAATTACATCTAGGATATATCCAGCGATGTGTGTTGGTTTGTTGATAATCTGATGCAGGTTTAGTGCGTCTAGGCCATTGATTATTGTTTTTGGATGGGTCATATTGGGTTTGTCAAACCAAATATTGAGGTCACCCAGAATGCATAGGTTGGAGTGTATTGTTATCAGGTTTGAAACCGTGTCTAGAACCGCGTCTGGGAATGTCGCCTTGCAAGGTGAAGGTCTGTAAAGGAGCAGAAAGTTACAGGAGGAAGACGGTGTAGGATTGTATCTGGTGAGAAGAGCCTCACAATTCTTTATGGAGATGTCGTCAACTTTAGTGACATGTAATGTTTGCCTGAATTAACCAGTTAGACCACCTCCTTTTTTTGCCTATACGATGTTGGGTGATCGTTTGATAGCCTAGAGGAACGGCTTCATGCAGGCCTGGAGCCATATCATCTCCCGACCAAGATTCAGTTATAAATAGTGTTGGGAAGTGGATTATTGGTATGGGGCAAATGTAGGTCTGCCACTGGTAATAAGGCCACTAACACATAGTAGGTCTCAGCATTGGTCTTAGAAAATTATCCCTATGTTCAACCCTTGGTAACGTGGCTGCGAGCAGACAGGCTATGTAAAGCATTTAAAGATACAACACATAATAAAAATCCAACACCAATTTATAAAAATAGGAAATATTTTTATCTTTAAAATGACATAAAAACGACAAACATCCAATGTAGGGAACCGGAGATATGAATTTTCAAAGATTTAATAAAATATAGCACTTATAAGGTTATTACCTGCTCGCGATAGACCGGGGCAAAGTCAAAGTTTCAGGCCGGGTGCGATGGAGCCCTGAGCAGCCAGCCCGCGGTAGGTCCCGGTCTCAGTTTCTACCTTCACACTTGAATCTTTTCTGGAGCTTTCTCCTCGAGGCCCCACGAAGCTCACAGCCAGTCCAGATTCGGTGAGGGTTCTCCGGCATGACTTGTGACCAGGTCACGGTCAACTTCCCAGGCGTGGACTTAGAACATTTCTCAATATTGCTTCAGCGGGGCAACCCAGGAATCCAGGCCAGCATGCGATGGAAGGCAGGCGGCTTGGCTTTCGCGGTTGGTCCCGGTCACCTTTTCTACGAGCAGACTTAGAAACTTTTCTGGAGCTCTTTCTCGTGGGGTCTCTCGATGCTCCTCAGGCAGCCGATCCGGTGAGGGTTCACTGGCTTCAGATTTCTTCTAGTCCCGGTCAAACTCTAGAAGTTGGACGGATGGAGCTTTTAGCAGGACAAACCTGGATAGCTTGGCCGGCTCGTGGTTGAAGGCAGGCGGCCTGGCTGGCCAGGATGAGTCGGTCCCTTTATGGAGCTTTTTTTCAAAGTTGCTCTAAAGTTCTCCAAACTTCTTGAACCTCTTCCTGAAGTTCCTCAAGGGGTCCTAAAGTGTCTCAACCCCACTCCAAGGGTCTGGAAGCTCCAAGATCGTCCTTGAAAGTTGAGTACTTCAGTTCCGACAATTCACTGGTACAAAATCGTTACAAATCCACTGGTGGTTCTCCAAGCTGCAGATTTAGTTGGTGATGTTCCAGTTGAGCTCTTCAACATGTAGCTTTCAGGGAGCCCACTTTTTAGTTCTTTTTCAGCAAACTAATCAACAGGGCTGTAGTTTCAGAGGGTGCAGTTTTCAGAGCAAAACTTCACAGCTTGGCAATGTCTTGCTTCAGTACGTTTCAAGCAGCAGATCTGGAGGGCTCTGCTCTTCTCAGATACTTATTCCAAGTTCTCTAGGTCAAGCAGGAGGTCACTTCTGGGCAATGGGAGCAGGGTAACTCCTCCAAGATATGACCACATCCTGTAGAGCACAGCTTTCCAAACTTTTCATGTTGGTGACACACTTTTTGTAGGTACATAATTTTGGGACACAGTAAGGCAGTGTAGCGAGCGAGCCCGAACCACTTAAGGGGGGGTTCTCCCCCAGAAGAAAATGTTGAAATAAAAATGGGCAAGTGGTGCGTTTTCAAGCAAATTTGAGGCCATGAGGTTGAACACAGGCCCCTGCAGTGGATACCTTTGTCCACTGAGCCACCAGACCTGGCACAGACACACAGACACACACCTCCCTATGCCTTTGTCCTCTGAGCCATCAGACCCGGCATACACACCTCTCTCTCTCTCTCTCTCTCTCTCTCTCTCTCTCTCTCTCTCTCTCTCTCTCTCCCTATCCCTCTCTCTCTCTCTCTCTCTCCCTATCCCTCTCTCTCTCTCTCTCTCCCTCTCCCTCCCTCCCTCTCCCCTTCTCTGTCTCCCTCTGTCTCACTCACTCTGTCTGTCTCCCTCTCTCTCTGTCTCCCTCTCTCTCTCTCTCTTTCTCCCTCTCTCTCCCTCTGTCTCCCCCTCTCTCTCTCCCTCTGTTTCCCTCCCCCTCCCTCTGTCTCCCGCTTTCTGTCTCTGTTCCTCTGTCTCCCTCCCTCTCACTCTCTCTCTCTCCCTCTGTCTTCCTCTTGCTCTCACTCTGTCTCCCTCTCGCTCTCCCTCTGTATCCCTCTCTCTCTCCCTCTGTATCCCTCTCTCTCCCTCTGTCTGTCTCCCTCTGTCTGTCTCACTCTGTCTCCCTCTCTCTCTGGCTCCCTCTGTTTCCCTCCCCTCCCTCTGTCTCCCGCTTTCTGTCTCTGTTCCTCTGTCTCCCTCCCTCTCACTCTCTCTCTCTCCCTCTGTCTTCCTCTTGCTCTCACTCTGTCTTCCTCTCGCTCTCACTCTGTCTCCCTCTCGCTCTCCCTCTGTATCCCTCTCTCTCCCTCTGTCTGTCTCCCTCTGTCTGTCTCACTCTGTCTCCCTCTCTCTCTGGCTCCCTCTCTCTCTGTCTCCCTCCCTCTGTCTGTCTCCCTCTCATTTCCTGTATCTCCCTGACTCCCTCCCTCTGCCTCCCTCCCTCTGTCTCCCTCTCTCTCTGTCTCCCTCTGTCTCCCTCCATCTACCACTCCCTCGCTGTCTCCCTCTTGGTCTCTCTGCCTCTGTCTCTTTCTGTCCCAGTCTCTGCCTCTATCTCTGTCTGTCTCTGTCTCCCTCCCTCTCTCTGTCTCTCTCTCTGTCTCCCTCACCCTCTCTCTCTGTCTCCTAACCCACTCTCTATCTCTCTCTATCTCTCCCTCACTCTGTCTCCCTTATTCTGTCTATCTCCCTCTCTCTCTCTGTCTCCCTCTCTCCCTCTTTCGGTCTCCCTCTCTCTCTCTCTCTCTCTCTCTCTCTCTCTCTCTCTCTGTCTCCCTCTGTCTCCCTCCCTCTCTCTCCCTCTGTCTCCCTCCCTCTGTCTGTCTCCGTCTATCACCCACTTGTCTGTCTCCTGCCCTCTGTCTCCTCCCTCGGTCAGTCTCATCTGTCTCCCTCCCTCTGTCTCCCTCCGTCTGTCTCCCTCTCTCTGTCTCTCTCTCCCTCCTTCTGTCTACCCCGGACTCCCTCCCTCTGTCTCCCTCTTTCTGTCTCCCTCCCTCTCTCTCCCTCCCTCTCTCTCCCTCTGTCTCACTCCCTCTGTCTCCCTCTGTCTGTCTCCCTTCCTCTATCTGTCTCGCTCCTTGATTGCACTCCTCCCTCTGTCTGCCTCCCTCTGTTTGTCTCCCTCCCTCTTTCTGTCGCCCTCTGTCTCCCGCTCTCAGTCTCCCTCTGACTCCCTCTCTCTGTCTCCCTCTGTTTCCGTCCATCTGTCTACCTCTCTCTGTCTCAGTCCCTCTTTCTCTCCCTCTGTCTCCCTCTCTTTCTCCCTCTCCCTCTGTCTCCCTCTCGCTCTCCCTCTGTCTGTCTCCCTCTGTCTGTTTCCCTCTGTCTCCCTATGTCTGTCTCTCTCTGTCTGTCTCCCTCTGTCTCTCTCCCTCTGTCTCCCTCTTCCCTCTCTCTGTCTCCTTCTCTCTGTCTCCTTCCCTCTGTCTATCTCTCTCTCTCATTCCCTGTCTCCCCCTGACTCTCTCCTTCTGCCTCCCTCCATCTGTCTCCCTCTCTCTCGGTCTACCTCTCTGTCTCCCTCCCTCTCCCTCCCTCTGTCACCCTCTGTCTGCCTCTCTCTCCCTCTGTCTCCCTCCGTCTCCCTCTCCCTCTCTGTCTCTGTCTGTCTCAGTCTCTATCTGTCTGTCCCTGCCTCTATCTGTCTGTCTGTCCCTGTCTCTGTCTGTCCCTGTATGTTGCTGTCTCCCTCCCTCTGTCTCCCTCTCTTTCTCTCTGTCTCTGTCTGTCTCTGCCTCGATCTGTCTGCCCCTGTCCCTGTCTTTGCCTCTATCTGTCTCTGTCTGTCCCTCCCTCTGTCTCCCTCCCTCCCTCCCTCTCTCCTTCTATCTGTCTCTCTCCCTCTGTCACCCTCCTCCCTCTGCCTGTCTCCCTCTGTCTGTCGCCCTCTGTCTCCCTCTGTCTCCCTTCCCCTGTCTCCCTATCTCCCTCTCTGTCTCCCTCCCTCTGTCTCCCTCTCTCTGACTCCCTCTCTCTGTCTCCCTCCCTCTGCCGGTCTCCATCTGTCCCCCACTTGTCTGTCTCCCACTTGTCTGTCTCCTGCCCTCTGTCTTCCTCCCTCGGTCAGTCTCCATCTGTCTCCCTCCCTCTGTATGTCTCCCTCTGTCTCCCTCTATTTGTCTCCCTCTCTCTGTCTCCCTCTCCCTCCTTCTGTCTACCCCGGACTCCTTCCCTCTGTCTCCCTCTCTCTCTAACTGTCTCCCTCCTTCTCTCTCCCTCCCTCTCTCTTCCTCTGTCTCCCTCCCTCTCCCTCTATCTCCCTCCCTCTGTCTGTCTACCTCCCTCTATCTGTCTTGCTCCCTCGATTGCGCTCCTCCCTCTGTCTGTCTCCCTCTGTCTCCCTCTGTTTGTCTCCCTCCCTCTTTCTGTCACCCTCGGTCTCCCGCTCTCAGTCTCCCTTCGACTCCCTCTCTCTGCCTCCCTCTGTTTCCGCCCATCTGTCTCCCTCTCTCTGTCCCTCTGTCTCCCTCTCGCTCTCCCTCGTCTCCCTCTCGCTCGCCCTCTGTCTCTCTCCCTCTGTCTCTCTCCCTCTGTCTTTCTCCCTCTGTCTCTCTCCCTCTGTCTCTCTCCCTCTGTTTTTCTCCCTCTCTCTTTCTCTCTCTCTCTCTCTCTGTCTCCCTCTCCCTCTCTCTGTCTCCCTCTCTCTCTGTCTCCCTCTGTTCTGACCGACTTTTTCGGCCCTCCTTTGAGGGAGGATGATTGGAGGTGACTCCAGTCTATTATCATTCTAGTGCAAGGATTAGATTCATAGACAGGGCCTATTCATAAGGCATAGTAGTGAACTTTCGTACCCTTTTCCTTAGATCAGGGCTTATAAACTTATGTTAGGGGATAGATTCATTAGTATTAGTGATTATCCGTCCTTTTGTAAGAGTGTAAGTATACCTTCTAGGGAGTTATGCTTATTTCGGGCCTTATAGGCCTCAAACTGGAGAGACTCCATCTTGCTTTCTGCCCCGGCAGCTTGAGATGCTTTTAGGTCAAATGTAATGTTTTAGTTTCGAAGTGTTGTTCGCTTGAAGAGAACCGGTTCAGGCTGGCCCTTATCGAAAGACTGTATTTTTCTCCGTGTCGAAGACATAACATCAGGCCGGCCGGCTGAGAACGTGTCCTTGGTAAGGGGAGGTACAAGAATTTGGTGGGCGGCAGGTAACTGGCCGTAACTTTCCATGAAGGGACAAGCTTCCATATTAGCGAAAGCATGAGGCATGAAAGTCAGTTAGTCTGTAGGCGGCAGCTAGCCATTAGCATCAATGCCATTAATTATTTCCAGGCAGACAGTGGCCATTTTGAAGTCCGAGAAAGACCGAGAGGCTGATACTCTCTGAGAAAGATTGAAGTTATTTTAGTTGGAGCAGCTGGCGAGCTTTGACCCATAAGATCAGAGCATTCCGAATGAAGCAGTTAGTCAAGAGAAAGAATACCAGAGCGGCTGAAACTGAGTTATAAGATCGAAGCCGAGAAGTGAAGATGGTCCGTGATTGAGAGGAGAGAGGAGTAGCGCAGAACAGCCAGAGAGAAAGCAGCCAATAAAAGGAAGGTTCCAGTGACTTGGAGGGAAGCAGAGAAAACCGAGCATAGCGGTGCAGACGTGTACCCGTGACTGCTGAAGGGTGACTTTAAGACGAGCCAAGGCACAGACGAGAAGGGAACCTAGATGACTGCTGAACCCCGACTTCACGTTAATCAGGTGACGTCAGTCTATATTTTATAGTGTGCACATTCTAATCTTTCACTTTCCTTTGCAGGATATATGTTACAGTATAGTATTGTGTTTTTTTTTATGATCATTGTAATAAAGTACCCCAGTTCTTAGTGAACCAGCATGTGCCTCGTATTCTTGTTCAATCAGGGTAACCTGTTGTTCTAGTCAGGCATTGTTTTCATGAACGGATGTAATTCCCGGTCAGGTAAGTAGTGACTGAGCAATGAGGGAGAGAGGGGCCCCTTGAGGAGGAGAATAGATTGTACATCATCTAATTTGGTAAACTGTTGTGTGATCTATAATATTGTAGTATCGTATCCCTAGTAGCCAATGAGAGATTCCTTCCAAGGGTATTCATAGGAAAGTGATCGTCGTTGGTAAGCGGCGTTAATGAGAACACCAGGCGGGAAACTGGTGCCGATACCCGCAGTATTGCGGCTTGGGATGTAAGTAATGAGAACACCAGGGTGGATACTGGTGCCTAGATCCGCAGGATTGCGGCTCGGAATGTAAGTGAGAGAACACCAGGGAGGAGACTGGTGTCTAGACACGCAGGATTGCGGCTTGTCGGGTGGGCACTGACTGTGATCAGTGTGTAATGGTAGCTAATCAGAACTGCCCTAGGGTAGATTAGTCTGGGCCTAAGTTGCCGCAAGACTAATAGGTGTGAGTGTGATATTGTAGAAAACCTATGCATGTATATTGCTAAATCCCCATCCTTAGGTACAAGGCATATATACCTATTGTAAATACGTCCTGAGGAGGGAGGTGATTACGTTCCGGCTGGGTTGGTGGTGCTCCGAGGAGCTGATCCTATCTGGTCCGAGAATCCGGCAGTTACACCCTCTCTCTCTCTTTCTCCCTCCCTCTGTCTATCTCTCTCATTCCCTGTCTTCCCCTGACTCCCTACCTCTGTCTCCCTCTGCCTCCCTCCATCTGTCTCCCTCTCTCTCTGTCTACCTCTCTGTCTCCCTCCCTCTCCCTCCCTCTGTCACCCTCCGTCTCCCTCTCTCTACCTCTGTCTCCCTCTGTCTCCCTCTCTGTCTCTCTGTCTCTGTCTGTCTCAGTCCCTATCTGTCTGTCCCTACCTCCATATGTCTGTCTGTCCCTGTATGTCCCTGTGTCCCTCCCTCTGTCTCCCCTCCGTCTCTCTGTCTCTGCCTTTATCTGTCTGCCCCTGTCCCTGTCTTTGCCTTTGTCTTTGTCTGTCCCTCCCTCTCCCTCCCTCCCTCTCTCCCTCTGTCTGTCTCTCTCCCTCTGTCACCCTCCTCCCTCTGTCTGTCTCCCTCTGTCTCTCGCCCTCTGTCTCCCTTCCTCTGTCTCCGTATCTCCCTCTCTGTCTCCCTCCCTCTCTCTCCCTCTCTCTCTGTCTCCTCTCTCTCTCTCTCTGACTCCCTCCCTCTGTCTCCCTCCCTCTGTTTTCCTCCCTCTATCTGTCTCCCTCCGTCTATCACCCTCTGTCACCTCACCCCAGTTTCCCAGGTGCACACACAGCTGCACCCAAGTACTTTGCAGGTCTTTAAAAGACCATTTACTGGGAGACGTTATGCAATAGATGAGGCATAGTGAGAACAAAGCTTTCAAAGGAATGCCTCTTAATTAGCAGCAGTTATGTGCTAAGTGCCCGTTAATACTGGTGTCATCCAGCGACACACCCACCATTTGTAGGCCACACAGTACTCTGTCGGAACATACAGTTTGGAAAGCTCTGCTGTAGAGTGTGGCATTATTTTGTCCCAGAGTGCATCAAATCTTTCAAATCCATAATGGCTAATTTTTCAGTAAGGAGGTAAGAGCTGGCTAAACACACCCCTAGGTTGGCTAATTTACTTAGTCTCTTCCCCCTGCATCTGCTCATACCTTCCTTAATCCTGCCATCTGCCTAAGGTGGGAAGTTCAGAGTTGTAAATGACACTGTTCTCTTCTCTCCTCTTTGAAGAACATAGTTTACGAATCCTCGCCCTGGCCTGGCATTACTATGGAACACCACACTGCCCTGCCAGCAGAGCAGATCAACCCCAGGGGCTCTTTATTACCTCTACAAGGCAGAATGGCTAATCCACTTAACTCTGACCAATAAGGGCAGACCATGGGAAGGCTGAAGTTGGACTTACAAACAAGAAAGTCTTATAACTCTCTGTATGTACACTTTAGGAGAAATTAAAAAATAGATATTGTTGGATTTATTAATACCATTCTGGCAAGTCGTTGAATGGCCTTTCTAGCCCTCTCCTATGAAAAGCTAATATTCAATAACTTCCTACCACGTTAACCTATGTAACAGGGGATTTGCAATGGGAAAAATGACTTGGACCGTTTTTCTAGCACCAGGACTTACAAAAACATATTTTATAAGTACTTGCCTTATATATACATGAACCCCGCCCCATGTGCAACTAGGGGAGACTTTAGGGTTTCTGAATCTGTAGACATATTGCAGATCCTCCATCCACAGTGCTCCTAGCATCAAAGTCGAATTTATGCAGCACTTTACCACAGTGAGTGAAATGGGAAATTTCACTTTACCCAGGGCATATAAAACTAATTTTATAAGGGTGTATCTTATAAATATCTGACCCCCCACCCCTGGGACACCTAGGGGTTCCTAATATGCCAAAACATTTTTGTTATGCATTTTTAAGTGCCCCAACCCCAAAGTCAAGTTTGGGCACAATTTACTTTTTAAAAGCATTCCTGGCACCCAGTGCTGCTTTTAAACTGACCCCTGGCTTCAGTAGTGCACATGTGCAAGTGCAAAAAGAGCTGTTGGCCTCTATACTGCATTGCCCTAGGGTACTAGGGACTTCGAGGTAGTTTCAACCCCCCTGCTCTATTATTTACTAGGGTCCTGTTGGGCTGGTCATTCCAATCAGAAGGGGTACCCCGCCATACCATTGTGTACCCTAGTGTATGTATGTGTTTTAACTGTATTGCAATGTGTCTCTTTCAGCATAGCACTGGCCCTGGGCCTGGTTAGGCAGAGCCCAGGATCAGCCAGAGTCAGTTACCACCAGTATCAGTCAGCAAAAATGTGGGGGTGCTCAGAGAACAGGATGACTTTGCAACAAATAGTATGTCTGGTTTTGCATCTGTGAGAAGGTTGTAGATGTGATGTTTGTTTTTAGAGAACAATCAAGCATTTATTAGTAGACAGTTTAGAGAATGTGCTTTGGTGACTGTGGGACTCTGTTTTGTAGAAGAGTGATCAGAATGGTGTGGGTTAGTAGCAGGTGTGTTTTTAGTGCTGGTATTATCTGTATTAGGATAGCAATTGTGTAGCTGTTCTGTAATGTGTTCCTCGTCCAGCAGGCTAAGAAGGCATTTTGATGGGTTTGCGTGCATAGGTGGAGGAGACTGTGTTTGAGAGTGAGTTGGTGTGCTGTGTTGTTTTTGTGGTGTAACCTTATTGTGCTGTAGACATGGAGAAGCAACGTTGTGATGTGTGCCATGTTGCTTATATTGTTTGCGTATGTTTAGGGCGGAAGGTGTATGAGTCAGTGGTGGTGGTGCAGCATGTGGGTCATGTAATAAGCTTCTAAATTGTCTAATGATGAGAGGCAGTTGAAGAGAGTTATTGTGTTGCTGTATGTGTGTTAGGCGTGGTGGAAGCGAGAAAGCTTGGCATTGGAGTTTGTTCATTTGTGTTTGAAAGGTGGGTGCATGATTGTATTTGGTGACTGTAAGTATTATGAGGTGTTGAGCTTGAGAGATTTTGCTGTGCTGATGTGCGTGTTATGTTTTGTTTTTGAGGAGTAGTGAAAAGAAGTGATGATGTATTTGTTTTATCAGATGGATTTGTTTGTATACTATTGTTTGTGAGTGGGATTTGTAAGGTAAAGGGGTGGTGATGTGTTTGTGAGTCGAGTGCATGTTGTGTGTAGGAGGGGATGAAGTAGATTTAAGACTGTTTGTTTTAGACCTGTTTTCTGCAGGAGTTAATATGTGTGGTGCTGTGGCATGTAAGTGTTGCATTGTGTTATTGTGGTAGAAAGAAGAGGGTGTATGGTAGCTGGGATAGAAGGGTATATAGATGTGGTTTTTGTGGTTTTGCAGTGTATGCTGGCACAATGATTTGAGCATAGGATTTGTTTGTAGTAAGTGTGTTGTGTACATTTGGTGTGAGTGTGTTACTCTGTGGATGTGGATGGTGTAGGGTGGGTATTACTGAATGAGAAAATGGGCAGCATTTCTGGCCCTGGTCCTGACCAGTCTCAAACAGGCTCAAACAGGCAACTGCCCTTATCCTCGATGCTCGGGCTGAGACACCCTAAGTCTTGGCCTTTTATAGCCCTAGCAGTCAGGTGATCCCTTCAGCCATTAGAACCCTAGCACAATCAATCAATCAACCAACCAGAGTGAGGGTCCCAAGGCGCTGAGGGGAGGGGGTGCTGCTACTGCTCGAAGAGCCAGGTCTTGAGGAGTCTTCTGAAGGTGAGTAGGTCTTGGGTCTGCCGTATGTGGGTAGGGAGGGTGTTCCAGGTCTTGGCAGCGAGGTAGGAGAAGGATCTGCTGCCGGAGGTCGTTTGTTGGATGCGGGGGACAGCGGCGACGGCGAGGCTGGTGGAGCGGAGCTGGCGGGTGGGGGTGTGGAAGCTGAGTCTGCTGTTCAGGTAGGCTGGTCCAGTGTTGTGGAGTGCTTTGTGTGCGTGGGTGAGGAGCTTGAAGGTGATCCTCTTGTCAACGGGGAGCCAGTGTGGGTCTTTCAGGTGAGTGGTGATGTGGCTGCGACGGGGATGTTGATGATCAGTCAGGTGTAGGCGTTTTGGATGCGTTGTAGTCGTCGTAGGTGTTTGACTGGGATTCCTGCATAGAGTCCGTTACCGTAGTCCAGTCTGCTGCTGACGAGGGCCTGTGTCACGTTCTTCTTGTTTCGGTCGGGATCCACTTGTAGATCCTGCGGAGCATGCGGAGGGTGTTGTAGCAGGAGGAGGAGACAGCGCTGACCTGCTTAGACATGGAGAGGGAGGAGTGGAGATGATCCTAGATTGCGTGCATGGTCGGTGGGTGTTGGTCCTGTTCCCATTCTGGTCGGCCACCAGGAGTCGTCCCAGGCTGAGGAGGTGGGTCCAAGGATGAGAACCTCCGTCTTGTCAGAGTTCAGCTTCAGACGACTGCTCCTCATCCAATCAGCGACGGCCTTCATTGCCTCCTGGAGGTTGGTTTTGGTGGTGTGCGGGTCCTTGGTGAGTTGGGTGTCGTCAGCGTAGGAGATGATGTTGAGGTCATGATGGCGGGCCACTTGTGCGAGGGGGGCCATGTAGACTTTGAACAGCGTTGGGCTGAGGGATGAGCCCTGGGGGACGCCACAGATGATGTCTGTGGCTTTGGATCAGAATGGTGGGAGGCGGACGCTCTGGGCTCTGCCGGAGAGGAAGGAGGTGTTCCAGTCAAGAGCCTTCTCTTGGATTCTGGCTTCTAGGAGGCGTGTCTTTAGAGTGCGATGGCAGACCGTGTCGAAGGCGGCTGACAGGTCCAGGAGGATGAGGGCTGATGTTTCGCCGTTGTCTAGTTGGCGCCTGATGTTGTCTGTGGCGGCGATGAGGGCTGAATCCGGACTGGGACGGGTCCAATAATAATAATAATAATAATAAGTTGTATGTTGACGATTTTCTCGATGATCTTTGCCGGGGACTGGAGCAGGGAGATGGGCCAGAAGTTCTTGAGGTCCTTGGGGGCTGCTTTGGGCTTCTTGAGGAGGGCCAATCCAATCACAACACTAGCCCTAATATCTAGAGCTAATAGGAACTAATAGGAGACCAGGACCTTACAACCAATCATAGCCCTAGTCCAAGCACTCAATCGGGTTCAAAAACCCTAACCTCTATGTCCAATAGAGGCCCTAGCAGTAGTACCAACCCTAATCCCAGCAACCAATGACACAGGAAACCCTAGTCCCTACCTCCAATTAAAAGACTATCCCTAGTCTTAGTCCCAACCCTTGTCCAGCAACCAATCACACAGGAAGTCCTAGTCCCTACTTCTAAACGAAATCCTAGCCCTAGTCCCAACCCTACATTGATTGAGTCACCGATCCAGAAACCAATCAGAACCCTCAAATACCCAACCAATGAGAACACTAACCCTAATCCAATAGAAACACCAGATACAACCGGCAATAAGTGCACACGTATACCAACCGGATGTATGACATTACAACGCATGCTTTTACTACAAATGCCTTTACATCGCAGGTTTTACAACGCATTCTGTTACAACACATAGTGTTGAGGGGTGCTGGATAGTGAATAGTTTAATTTACTATTCCAACTCTAGTCCCCGTGGATAGTAGGGAAGGTGTTGAATAGTAAATTAAATCCATTCCCTATCCTAGAGCGCCCCCCCAGCGCAATGCGTTGTAATGGCATGCGTTGTAATACGTGCGCCGTAAAGGCACTGCGTGGTAAAAGTTGCGTTGTAAAGGATGTTCCCCATACCAACCAATAGCAGACTATATAAGGTCCCAGCGACCTCAGACAAGGTTTGCTGCCCAGGGAGTTGGAAGCTGCTCCTCTATTCAGAATCTCGTAGGAGACAGACAGGCTCAATCCACACTTTGAACTTCTGCAGGTAAGGGCCTAACAAACTTTGTTGTCTAATAATACTGTTTGTATCAAACTTTACTCACTCTCCTAGACAAAAAACAAGTGCACAATCCCTATAAAACACAGCTTAAATAGCTCATAGCAGATTACTGCTGTCTCAGAGCACTCCCTGATGTAGAATATCCCTGTTGCTAGGGGGATTAAAAAGGGGGGTGTCTGGTTTCACTCACTTGCTAACACAAAATAGGAGCTGGGGGTGGATTGCTTAACATACAGGTCTGAGCACAGAGCAAGGGAGAAATTGGGAGGGTAAAAACACAAACGGAGAGGGGGGGGGTGTCCTAGGGGAAGTTTACCGACCATGCATTGCTATTACCCCTAACAACTGTATTTACCAACAGCAAAGAGCAATGGGTCAAGAAATAAAGAAACTAACTGTGTGTCTGTAGGGTACAACCGCGAAATCAAACCTTGAGTATATCGAGGTGCGAGAAAATATATATTCCCATCAGATTACCAACCTGTACCGCCCTGCATCATTTGGGATCCTTCACCATGAAGGTATGTGGTTTTACCCACGGTAGATTTGGCAGGTTGTAGCCTAATCTATTGATTGTGTCCCTGAGTGAGTATGGTGTAAGAAGGCATCAAGTGGTAATCTGACTAGCAGTGCTAGATGTGAAAACATGATAAGTGCATAATGTGAAAGACTCTTAAAATTGGATAGTGAAAATGGGGTTAAGCAATTTAATAGAGTTCCTATTCACTTCCAAAGTAAAAACCAGTGCATAGTAGTATAAACAAATGACTACTTAGATAGATGTTGGGTCGACATGTTTCTGCAGTGAAAGTGGGGCCTAGTGGTCTCCTACTGCTTCTTCAGGACCGTGACTTATGCTACTGCTAGATATCCAGTGAATCAGTGAAAATGATATAAAGGAGATATACTATATCACCTGGAATTCGCCTATTATGTAGGGAATGTACGCCCCACCTCACCTGGCCACAGCGCAAGTAAAACGGAGCACCGCTCTGTCCGTCGGTACCCCGGACGTCCTGTCTATAGACAGCCCAGAAGGACGTCCGGGGTGGTTTGTGAGGACAGAGACCTGGCAAGGGAGCGTGAGGAGAACACAAACATAGGGAGCTTCAGGCACATAGGAAGGATGTTTGCATTGGCATATAATGAGGGGTGAGATGGGTGGGTGGTACCCGAGCTGTACACTGCATACATAAACCCTTCAGTCAGCTGAACTATGGAGTATCCTTATCCTGACACTGGGGTGGAGGATGTGGAATGTGAAGGAGAAGAGGAACAACGAGAGGGCGTTGCTACTCTGTATAGGCCTCAATAGGGGTTAAAGGCATGGGTAAATCCAGGAGCAGATGATGATGAAATAGTAGCCATTGCTGCATGGGAATCGATTCAGAGCCTCACATGGATAAACAGGGGAGAAGTCCAGAGCCATCAGAATCCTGCCAAGAGGAGAGGGCAGATAGACACCTGCTGAAGGAGGAGGGAAGCTGAGAAGAAAAGCAAAGATATCTGCAATTGCACTTATCTTACAAGCAAAAGGTAGCATTGGGGGGGAAATGGGATGGTACAGGAATCATCAAGACAGCAGTGATTATACCTTTGGAACGTTGGGAAAACTGAGCAGACACTCAGGACCAGCCACCTGTGGCAATCTTCATGAGCTAGTAAGGCCGTTCGGTGGGCGGGAAGCTCCGCAGCAGTGGGCAGTCTGAGAACCATGAGAGATGGCGTTGAAGGACAGTGTTGCACAGAAATAACGCTGGTTCATCCAAGGTACCAGCAGACACATGAACCCCACAATCATTTGTTTTATGGAGGTTCAATGACTGCAACATGTGCTGTTCTCACCCTAATATAAACATCAAAGGGAGAAAGGTAGAGGAACAAGCATTTGCAATGCAATAGGTCTCGCATTAGGAAAGTTTGAGCTATTGGTATTGTCAGTGCTTAATTTGTAAAATATGAAGTGCAGGTGCTCAAATATTTTTTAGGAGGCCACACCCTTTTCTCTCGGCTCCACCCACTTCCACAAGTGGACCCACTCACTTACTCTAGTAGCCCCACCCACATCCTCAACTGGCACTGCTGACTCGCAAGTACCAGAAAACTAGCACATGGTGGCAAAGGCTGATTTAGTGGACCCTGGGCAGATGCAATATGGGTGCCTCCATGCAAAATGGTGGATGAAGTGAAGCAGCATGACAGTAGCAAGTATTGGGTGCTCTACAGTCCCTATTCCAAAGGAATACAAGAGAGCCAATGTTGAAAAGAGATGCCTTTTTACTTTTTTAGGTCAGGATTACATGTGATCCCCACTTGACAGATCTATCTCTTTGTTTCACAGAATGTCAGCACTTCATGTGGAATTCCATTGAGCAGCTCGCTGCTCAATAAACACTAGATTTCCCCAAGGGTTTGCACCTCAATTTAAGACCATTCTAGTCAGCTGGTCATTTGTCGTATATGATGTGGAAAGTCTGGTATCTCGCAGTTAACTGAATGAAGTCAAGCGTGGGTATTAGTGTTCTAAGCTTTGTGGGCGGTATGCATTCTATAATTGCAAGGACGAGCAGGGTTCAACAAATCAACACGTACATCTCAATTGCTTCTTATATGAGCAAGAAAAATGGAAGAGATGAAAGAACCAAAAAATGAATGAATACTGATTTTAGAAGGGTTCTATTAACAAAAAGTGTGTGTCCATGCCCTAGAGATGGAGGAGGAAGGAGTGTGGAAAGTGATTGAACAAGAACATTGGGGAAAGGAATGAGAGCAGGGCAAATCCAAATGAGAGCAATTAAAACAAATATATGCAGTTTAGTTTGACTATTAGTGTTATTATCAGTTTATAATATAGCTTTAAAAAAAGAGACATGGCACTTAGTAACATCGTGCTTAGAGGCCCTGAGCTGCTCCCTTACCTCCCCTCTTCTGTGAGGCACCCCTTTTTCACAGCGTCTTTCGGTCATCATTTTGAAAGAAATCCATGAAAACTTTGTGGCTAGAACTCTGGATTCAAAACAGTGCAAACCACCTTCCAAAGCATGTGTGTTGGGGGAGGCAGCCTTAGAGCACGTGGTTTGTAACTCTGCATGTGTTCAATGCATGAAGCTGCTGTTCACTGGTCTGTGAGCGACGCACACACCTGTCCTGAGAGCATTTTGCATGTGGGTGAGAAATGATAATGTGGTTTAGCAATTGTAGCTCAGAGCTATGACCAGGCACATGCACTGTGGTGGTTTCACGCTCCGGCTTCATAGTGCAGACATGCTGTTTCCTGTCACCTCTCTGTGCCCTCTCACCCCTGAAACATCAGCACTCACCATCAGTAGCAGCCCTCAATGGCCTCCAGCGTGAAGCTGATTCTCGTACCACAGGCGTAGGGAAGCAGCACCTTAGGGATGTACAGCATGGGGGGCTAGTTAGTTCCAAGAAGAGCAGCGGGAGCATTTACAGAGTAAGCCAATGATATGGAGTGCTGCATGGCGCTGCCATGATGCTCTCAACATGGGAGTCTTGCAGTCCTCTCAGCATGGACCTGTCCTAGGCTGATGAACCTATGACCCTCACTGACCCTCAGATCTCTTGGAGTTGTACTTGTGGGGCGTGGCAATAAATGAACCTGCTCAGTGCGCACACGCTGCCTGCAGCCTACTGCGCACAACCCCAACACTATAGAACAAAAATTCAGCCCAAATAAAATCACTGTGTCCCTCCCGACCCGCCTACTGGGCCGGCAACACTAAAATTAAAGGCTGTGGCCACCATATCGATTTCGAGAAGAACTTAATTGAGATACATTCAGCATCTCATGAATCGCGGCATTCTTCTCTTGGCAATGGCATAATTACTGATCAGATGCGCAACTAGAGCCAAATTCCCAGGGGGGGGGGGGGGGGGGGGGGGCTAAGAAAAAAATTCGGGGGGGGGGGCTGGATCTTTAAGCTTCACAGCTGTGCCAAAGCCTGTCACGTGGTGGGATCAAATCCCAAAATATAAAAAAATTAAATGTCTGCATCATTCCTGAAGCATGTTTATGTGCAAGATGCATGCACGCACCTATGTTGTCATGCATGTGCGCACATTGGAAATGACACAACCACAATAAACGGCTGCGTCAATGAAACTGGTTTTTTTTGGGATTTTTTACTAATGTTGCACAGCTTTGGCAAAAAGCATTTGCAAAGTCAGGGTATTAAAAAGCGGAACCTGTTTCATTTCCGAATGAATGCTGGTCCTCGCTTGGCATCTGACACTTACATCCTGAGGATTGGAAGTAGGAGAGGTGCGATAAACAAAAATTAAACTTTCGCTAGGGGGATCCACAAATCTTGCCTCCTGATACACATGCAAAACGTTGATATCATTATTATAACTGCACCCACCTACTTTTCTTAGCAGTGAGACATGATTTCTTTATGTAGGTCACTTTTATACAGGGCATTGCAGTAGTGCATATCACAACGTAGAGGGGGCTGAATCTTTAAGCAATGAGCAGAGTGGAGCTGCAGGAGCTCTGAAGGGGTGAAACACCAACAAGGCCTCATTAAAATGCAACTAGTCTTTTAAGTACCTGTGAAGTGCTCAGGTGCGTCTGTGTGTGTGCCCGGGAAGCTGTCTCATCCCGGGCGACCCACACGACGGGGGGGAGGGGAGCTGAAGCCTTTTGATGATCATGGAATGGGGCGGGCACATGGCGGCTCCTACACTAGTACTAGTTACAATTTCTACTGTTTGTGTGCTTAAATCACAGGCTGCTTAAGCCTTACTTAGCATGGGCGGGGGCTGCCAGTAACTGTTGGCGGTGGTTCGGGCCCGGGACACACACTGACTGCAGACAGGCAGTCAGTCAGTGTACTGCCTGGCTTTATTAACTAATTAGGGGGCGGCAGGGCCTGCCTGGTGCGCCATGATCTTCTTTGCCTGCCTCACCTGGGTGCTGTTGGCCTCCGGGCAGTACTGGCTATTGCTGGTAACTACTTCTGCTGCTGCCAGGCCCTTAACACCAATGTCGTTGTCGTGGGAGGGGGTGTTGCATTGGCTGTCACTCAGAGTGAGTAGTGACCAAGGCGAGTTGAAAGGCCTCCGTGGCCCGTGGAACCATGATGACGGTAGTGTGGTGTGCTGGGCCGTGCGCGGGTATGATGGGACGTGGCAATGCGCAATCAAATCTGTACACGTTGCCCTTGCCGCCCAACCCCCGCAGAACTAAAATGCAGCCCAATTCAGTGTCCCGACACGCCCACTGGGCCGGGAACACTGTTAAGGGCCCCAGCGCCTCCTCCCCAATATATGATCGACCTCAGCAGTAGAGTGGGACAGACACTGACTGCAGATTGATCAAATCTCCCTTTTTTTCCCATGTTGCATCAGGCAGGGCAGAGGGCAGGCCAGGCTCACAATGCCGCTGGGCCGCCGCAACAGAGTTTGCGCTGCCGCTGGGACTAGGACACTGTCACCCTGGACACCTAACTCTCGGCATCGCATCCAGGTACCAGCGCAGCATGTCACGTGCAGTCTGCACTCTGCAGACAGTAACTGCTTGTGTACCTGACTGGAGTGATGCTTCCCGCCTGGCGCCTTCCCGGACGTTTTTTTAATTTTCCTAGCCGGTAGCACTGAACACTGCTCGCCATCCGCCCCGTCCTCCCCTTCTCCCCCCCAGCAGTGTCACACGATCCGGTGAGGTGTCCAGCATTGTTTCAACAAGTTGTTAACTCAAGCACATTGACTTTTGCCGAGTCATTATGCATAGCTAGGGCTGCCTTCCTTGTGTGAAGTGTTACTTCAAGTTCCATGACAAAAACATCCAGAGTAACACTGTGCAGAGAGGCGCTATTTAAATAATTGACGTGTTCTTTGTAGACCCGGCCCTGATAATTAAGCACCGGAAAGCACTGGCACAAATTAAGCGCTGGGTATTGTAAATGACACATTTTGTATTTATGTGTTGGTTTTGAAAATAGCGAAATTAATAGCTTTGTCATTTACAATGCCAATAGTTTTAACTTTCGCAAATGTGACACCTGTAGCATTTGTAATGCAACGTGTTGTATTTACGTGACTTAGATTTATTGATATTACAAATAACAATGGCTTTTAATTTTTTTTAAAAATGAATACTTAAATAAAAGTTATTGTAATTTATAATGGCAATAGCTTAAACCTTTGTAAATAACGTGTGAAGATTATGTTCAGTGTATTTTATTGTGACGAAAATCCAAGAACAGAAGGGAAATATTAACATCTTTTTGTGACATTTGTAATAAAGCTTGAAACATTGAGAGAACATATTTGAACCAGTTGTTGAATGGTTGCACAGATTGATGCTGTGGTGGCGCTGTGTGATGTTGTGGTGGCGACAAGTGATGCTGTGGCGTTCAGTGATGCTGTGGTAACGCATAGTGATGTTGTGGTGCCCCTGAGTGATGCTGTTGTTGTGCGATAGAGTGAGGGCGATAGATAGCTAGAGGGAGGGCGATAGATAGCTAGAGGGAGGGGGAAAGATAGATAGAGGGAGGGCGATAGAGTGAGGGCGATAGAAAGAGTAAGGGCAATAGATAGAGTGAGGGCGATAGATATCTAGAGTGAGGGCAATATATAGATGGAGTGAGGGCGATAGATAGAGTGAGGGCGATAGATAGAGTGAGGGTAATAGATAGATAGATATAGTGAGGGAGATAGATTGAGGGCGATAGATGTGTGTGGTTGTGTGTGTGTGGTTGTATGTGTGTTGTATGTGTGTATGTGCGTTGTTATATGTATGTGTGTGTGCGGTTACAGAAGGATGTATGTGGAAGAGAGCAGCAGATCAGCATATTATAAGAGAACAGGGAGTTAAAGAAGGATGTGTGTTGAAGAGATCAGCAGATCAGCACAGGAGAAGAGAAGGAGTTTGTTGGAAGAGAGGAACAGATCAGCACAGCAGAAGGGAACAGGGAGTTAAAGAAGGAGGTGGGGTGGAATAGAGCAGCAGATCAGCACAGGAGAAGAGAATAGAATAGGGAGTTAGAGAAGGAGGTGTGGTGAAAGTGAGCATCAGATCAGCAGAAATTAACAGGGAGTTAAAATGCAATGCAATATGTTTCTCATTTGGAAAGTTTAAACTATTGCTATTGTAAATGACCAATTTTATTTTAATGTTTTGTTGTGAAAAATTGTGAAATTAATTGCTTTGTCATTTACAACGCTAATAGTTATAACTTTTGCAAATGTGACACCTATAGCATTTGTAATGCAAAATGGGTTGTATTTATGTGACTTACATGTATTGATATTACAAACAACAATGGTTTGGATTTGGAGGGTGGAGTTGGAGGGTGGAGTTGGATTGGGGAGGGTGGATTTGGAGGGTGGAGTTGGAGGGTGGAGTTGGAGGGTGGAGTAGGATGGGAGGGTGGATTTGGAGGGTAGATTTTGATTTGGATGGTGTAGTTTGATGGTGTAGTCGGAGGGTGGAGTTGGAGGGTAGATTTTGATTTGGATGGTGTAGTTGGAGGGTGGATTTGGATTTGGAGGCTGGATTTGGAGGCTGGAGTTGTAGTGTGTGTGTGTGTGTTTGCGCGTGTGTGTGTGTGAGAGAGTGTGTGTGTGTGTGTGTGTGTGAGAGAGAGGGTTTGTGTTACTATCCTTGTGGGGACTTGGGTATGATAACACACTCACGCTGTGGGGACTTGATTGCACTGTGGGGACCTGAACTCAGGTCCCCACAAGGTAATGTCCTTTAAATGATAAAAAATGGCTTTAGGAACATCTGTGTCAATTTTTACAACTTTTAAAAAAATTGTCTTGTGGGGACCTGTGTTTCAGAAAGTGTGTTTAAATTTTTGCTCCCTCTGCCCCCATAGACAGGAGGCGGTACTGCAGTCTTAAACACACTTTGCATTTAAACACACTTTGTTCACCAGGAATACAAGTTAGCAGCAGAAAGCACAGATGTTTCAAAGGAAAAGCTGCAGAACCCGATGTTAAAACATATTTTTCATGCAAAGTAAAATTTTCCCCATTTAATAAAGTAAACCTTTATTTACATGAAAATTTTGAATTCAGAATATTTGAGTTTAAAAATTGTTAAACATTGTTACAAGCAATTTGGATACAATTTGAATTCCAGATTACATCACTATTGTGGTATGATCCTTATCTGCAATTAAATAATGATGGTGCATTAAAACATGATACAATATAACTGATTGATCGTTTTTTACAAATTTGATTACATAATAATATGCACTTTGGAATACGTTCTTAAGATGATGGCTAGATGAGTGAGTGCCTAGAGTTGCATTGTGCTGACAGCTAAGCTCTCTCATATGCCGAACTGCAGTAACGTCATGCCCACAGCAATGAGAAGTTTAATTTTAACATATGTTCTTAGAACATTAGTGACATTCTTAACAATATATTCAAATATTGCCATAAGTTGAAATTACATTTAATTGAATTGCTTAATTTTAAAACTGTTCCTAATGCTTTACAAATTAAATCAGCTTCATTCCCATAGATGGGTGAAGAACAGTCATATAACAAGCATTGGCAAAGCCAACAGGTGTCACCTATGAGACTCTGCTATCTATCAACCGTAGTGAAGCAGGTGCAGAGGCACAGATTCCTGGTTCACTCTAACTAGTGGGTATGTTTTAAAAGCCAACAAAGGGGAGGTGGATAGGAGACCAAATCCCCAGCTTGCATTTGGGCTCACAGTGCCCTTACTACTGCATTGGCACCCACACTTATTACTGTTTGGACTTAGTGCTTCAGCTAAGGTGCAAAGTTCTGCTGTAAAATGGGCACCCTCATGTTGATGTCCACTTCAATTTGCCCTTCCTTTGTATTTAAATATAGTTTGCCTTCCAAGATCATACTAGTTTAAGTACAACATACTGCAGTAGCATAGGCTGTGCTCAACCACCTGCCTTATAAGTGAGAAGGTCTTCAAGTCGGAAGGGTAGAGAGGATGTGGCGTTATACTAGAGCTGCAAACTTCAAACTCAATTCTTGACATTAGCTTGATATCCTGTGATTCTGGTCAAATCCCTTAATTTCCCTGTGCCTAAAGAAATTGTACATGACTTAACTGGTGCTCATGTAAAGTGCTTCAAAGTGGAGTGACACAAGCTCAGCACTGGTGGGAATGAGGCATTTACAGAAGTAGGTGAGAAGCGGCTTCTGTTGCTTCAACATGAGAAATTTTGTGGGGGTTAAGTCTGTTAATGCAACCATAGCCATGAGTGAGGATGATATAGACTACTGCTCAGGTCTCGAGATCTGTCATGAGGTAGCTGCAGCCTGTTACACATCAGTACTAGACCTACTGAGAAGATGAACTGCATGTGTGTTTATATTCCTTCATCTTTCCTTCAATTGGGAATGTTACTATCATCTGTCTGTAGAAGAAACTCAGGCAGGGCTTCAGGGCAATGACCCCTGCACATAACAAATGTCCCATTAACAAGTGAACAGGCCGGTGCACCTGAACCTTCTGAAGTTGATTCCACTCCCATAGTGGGTGATGGGCCCTGCTGGCAACAAAGACACCTCTGGAAAGAGAAGTAGTATGTGTTGTGCCTGACCTAGGACCTTGAAAGCAACTAGTCAGGGAATGAAGCATCCAAAACAGAGGGCCTCACTGATCAAAAACATTTGCTCACGGCATAACATACTTCAATATCAAAATGTCTGGAGCACATAATTGCTGTACACAACTGAACTATTTTAACTACTCAAAGCCCTTACTATGACTATACACTTATTCTGTATAAAAATGACTCAATCTTGGAGAGCCTCATACTCCACCCAAGAGACGAAAGGCTTTCACCGCAGACATAGGATGCCTAAAGTATGGACAAGTATATCACATTAAGGGGGTGAAAAGTGTCCTGTTTAGAAGTTAAACATTTATTTGCCATAATATGTTTTCTATGATTATATTGGTCAGCAGTTGGGATAAGAGATTGTGGGGTTTGCTTAACTGCATACTATAAAGAGTGTTTATAGGATTTGGAGGCCTATCTTTAGCAAGGAATCTACTATACGTATATTGGAATTGAAGCATGAATGTTGCTGTAAATAAACTGTCATTTAAGGAGGGCTGTACTTTTTAAAACGAGGGACTACACTTAATATTTTGGGTAAGCCTACAAAATATTGCTATACATCTAAGAAGAAAGAGCCATAGGTATGGATATGGGTGTGGGCAGAAAACAGTAGATGCTTGTCTGTTTTGGAATGTAATTGTGCTACATTACCTACAGCTCATACCCTAGCATGGAAATAGTCTAAGTTAGTGGCTAAGCTGTAGACCGTATATTATAAATATTACATCTATTATAAATACAGCCATGATTTATTCGCATTTTGATCATGTACTCGTATGACATTGAGGGGGATTCAATCAACTTTGCCACATAAAATGATTTATGTGTCAAACATTGATGTGAGTGAAGCACCAAATTCTCTGCTTTGTGGTCACAAACCCACTATCAGGGTGGGAACAGTTCAAAGGCAACTGGAATCCACACAAAGCCAGATCTACCTAACTAATGTGTCCTGCATTTGCATGAAGTGATACCACCAAATGAAACCAGTAGCAAACAATGGGTATACGAAAAAGCCTAGGATATTTCCTGACACACATATAATTTCTGCAAAAACATCCACTTGGCACAGCTTACCCTTAGACTCTTGACATTATGTTGAAGTTTGTACTGGAGGGCTTCGTCGTATATAAATTTCACAAAAGACACTACTAGCTTGCCTTGACACTGTCGTGCAATGCTTAGAATCACACAAAACAGACATCATTGGCATGTGACTCTTTGAAAATATGGTGCTTTACTATTTTTCCTTTTTGTCCAAGGGAGTGCAACGGAATATTACAAATGTTTATATAGCACTGCCCCATGTTTAGTTTATCTAGATCACTGGGTGGCATCACTGCTCTATGTTTCTAAACAAGAGAGTAGCCAGAAAATGAACATACTCTCCGATTTTGAACTAAAGCTTTGATGGCCCTAAGTAAGTGAGTCAAACCTGCCCTAGCTGAGCTCCCTTGGTTCTTCCATCCAAGCCTCCTTTCACTTTACCACCTTTTGATATCTACTATTTTACCTTTACTTTGTATCAGTCATTCATTCATTCTTCCCCTTTACATCCATCAAGCCATCCATCTTTCCAGTCTGCCATCCATCAATCCACTCTGCCATCCATTCACTCTGCCATGCATCCATCCATTCATCCTTCCATCCATCCATCCATCCATCTATCCAGCCACTCTGTCATCCATTCTGGCACCCGTCATCCACTCTGCCATCCATCCATTATCCGCTCCACTATCCATCCATTCACTCTTCCACTGATCCTCTCTGCCATCCACCCATCCATTCTACCATCTATCTACTCACTCAGCCATCCATCCTGCCATCCATCCTCATCCATCCACTGTGCTATTCATCTACCCACTCAGCCATCCATCTAGCCATCTACTATCCATCCATTCATCCACTCTGCCATCCATCCACTCTGCCATCCATCCACTCTGCCACCCATCCACTCTGCCATCGATTCAGCCATCCATCTACTCTGTCATCCATTAACTCATTTCATCCACTCATCGATCGATCCATCCATCCATCCATCACTGTAGTCTGTCATCCTTTCACCTGCCAATCCACCTATCCATTCATTCATCCATCCAGCAATACCTTTACACTGTCATCATTTCACCTGTCCATATACCTATCTATCCATTGTTTTACGCTCCCATCCATTCATGTCTTACCTCTGCCATCCTTTCACATGTTCATCCACCAATTTTTTCACTCTCTCATCCATCCAGCTACTTACTCTGTCATTCTTTAACATCTCCTTCCATTTATCTATCCATATATCGCTTTGCCATCCATCCATGTCTTACCTCTGCCATCCTTTCACCTGTCCATCCACCTACCCATTCATTCCATGCATCCTTTCACCCACTCATCCACCAACCCACTCATTCATCCACCTACTCATACACCCATCTTCCATCCTTTCACCCATCTTTCCTTAAAATATTCCTTCTTTCATTTCCTTTTCTCTTTACCCATCTTTTGTTCTTCCTTTCTCCTGTTTGCTTTTCTATTGAGGCAGTATAAATGTATTGCATTCATTACGATATGTTGTCTGCCCAGGTGCAGACATAATAGGAGCACAAAGAACTATAGCCCCCACTTTAGCTGCTGAAGCAACACGACACACCTGTTTCTCAGCTGTGCTGGCTCTAGCTTATTCACTAACTTGCACTTTTCAAGTTATTGCATACCCACATAGACATTCTGGGTTAATTAAAAACAGATATACTGCTCCCTTTAGCAGGATATGCTTTCCGGACTCTTTCAGCATGTTACTGGAGTAAGAAGAGTCCCAGACTTCCCACTTAACTGTGATCATCCACAACAGGTGTGTTTGTGGATTTGCAGCCAGCCAGGAAAGACACCATATCTCTGTGGGGAATTTAACATGTTAGTAACCACACATTATTTATGGGGAGATTTGAACATTATATTCAAACACTTTCTTTGTGGGGAAATGAATAAGACACAATCTGTGTGAGCTCTTGAACAGTCCTATGATCACACACTATTTGTGTGGGCACTTAATCATCATAATCTTCACACACAATCGTTGAGGTGACTCGAACATGATTACCTTCACACACAATCTCTTTGAGATCTTAAACATTCCTATAATCACACACTATCCTAATTACAACGTCGGTCTGAAAGCGTCTGAAAGGTCTGAAAGCGTCTGACCGACAGTCAGATTCCCCTAGACCATGCTGGAATCCATCTGCCCGACTCAGTCAGAAACAATTCTGACCGATTGATTATGATGCTCGCTGTCGGAAGGTGAATTCCGAATCAGTTCCGACCAGCATTTGGAGAATCCGAGTGGGTCGGAACTGATTCGTACAGTTCAGCTGTCAGCGTTTCTGCATGACCAATTACGATGTTTGATTCCAACAGCCTTTCCGACTCGGTCTGTCCAACATGAAAAGGCTGTTGGAAACTGACTTTGGGGACCCCTAGGAGGCCCTCCTTTATCCTGAGTGCTACGGTTTGGGCTCAAGGGTACCCCCCCTACATTTCCATGCACAAGGTGGCAGGCACTACGCAGTGCCTGCCATGTTGTGCATGGAAATGCACATTGTGGCATTTTAACAGCAGCCAGCAGCACAATTATTACTAAATGAAAATTATTCTGTACATTTTATATAATTAAATTACTTCCCACCCTATTCCCTTATAAACCCACAACCCTCTACAGTACTAAAAACATAAAATTAAAATTAAAAAAAATTAATAACTACTCAAAACATTCAAAACATTTTATATAATTAATTAACTTCCCACCCTATTCCTATAAACCCGCATCCCGCTACGGAACTAAACATGCAAAATTAAACAAAAAAATGTAATAACTACTAACATTTTTACGCATATAATAAAAATACAAACAAATCTTATACCAAAAATACATGCATCACACACATACAAAATATATACAAACATACATAACATTAATACAAAATCGGTATTTTTAACATCTGTATTATTGCAAACGATATTAAACACTTAGACATTTTTTACATCAATATTACTTACCCAAAGTCGATATTCTGCACCACAATATTTTGTCTGTCGATATTCTTGAGCCACAATATTTTTGCAACGATATTCAGCTAAGTCGATATTTGTGATTTGATATTTAGGTGCTCATTATGACGACGGGAGAATTGCCACCGCCGGGCCGGCGGTGGCAATCCTCCTGCCATCACAACGTGGTTAACCCACCGCCACATTAGGATGGCGGTGGGATTCACAAAGGTTCTGCAGCGGACCCAAAGTCCATCCACCATGGTTCCGCAAGGCAGTCCTTTTCCGCTCGCCTTGCAGAACCCAGAACCCGGACATCATTGCGGTGGTACCATGCAGGCACCGCCGTAGTGATTAACATGAGCCCTTCCACCTGTCTTTTTGCTGCAGATATCCCGCCGCAAAAAGACAGGCGGAGACTGGCTTTGGGGGCCCATTGTGGGCCCCTTCTGTGGGGGGGGTGCTCTGGGGGGTATCCATGGTACCTCCCTACATTTCCATGCACAAAGTGGCAGGCACTGCGTGGTGCCTGCCATGTTATGCATGGAAATGCACATCATTTCATTTTGAAATTGTAAACAGTGCTGCAGCCAGCAGCACCGTCTGCAATGTTAAATGACCCCCCCCAGTGTAGCGGACGCATCCTAATTGGGCTGGGTGCGTGCGGCGGTCCCATCACCGTTATGATGGTGGGCAGACTGATGTCCACCCACCATCATAATAAGCCCCTTAGTCTCTGCACCCAGATTTGAACATACCTATAATCAGATAGTAATCCTGTTTAAATGTGAACATCATTACCTTCACACACTATCTGTGAGAATACTTGAAGTTTGTATTAAAACACTACCACTATAGGGACGTAGGTCCTGATTTAGATTTCAGCAGACGGGTTACTCAATCACAACAGTGATGGATATCCAGTCCACCGAAATGTAATTCTCATAATATTCTATGGGATTTATATTTCGGTGGATGCAATATCTGTCACTGTTGTGACAGAGTAGACCTACTGCCGAAATCTATATCAGGCCCTTGAACACTATTATCTTTGCACAATATCTTTGTGGGGACTTGAACATCCTAATAAACATACACTATCTTTGTGGTAGTTTGAACATCCCAGTAACCCCACACTATCACTACTGGGACATGAGAACCCCTGTAACCATACACTATCTTTGTGGGGACTTGAACTTGTTAATAATCACACAATTGTTGGGGCGAGATTTGAACAATATATTCACACACTATCTTTGTGGGGACTTGAATAAGATTAATTTCACACACAATCTGTGTTAGTTATTGAACAGTCCTATAATCACGCGCTGTCTGTGGGGGACCTGATCATCATTTACTTCACATGCAATCCTTTTGAAACTTGAACATCCCTATAATTACACACTATGTATGTGCAGGGTTGAACATGCCTATAATCCCTGTTTGAATGTGAACAATCTTGCCTTTACATGCTATCTGTGTAAGGACATGAAGATTATTTAAACACTATCACTGTTGGTACTTGGAACAGTACTATAGTTGCACACTATCTCTGTGGGTACTTGAACACCATAAACATAATAATCACACACTATCTTTGTGGCAGCTTGAACATCCCAATAACCACATGCTGTCTCTGTGGAGAGTTAAGCATCCCTGTAACCACACACTATCTTTGTGGGGACTTGAAAATCCTAAAAAACACATGCTATCTTTATGGCAGCTTAAACATCCCAGTAACCGCACACTATCACTGTGGGGACATGAGCATCCCTGTAACCACACACTATCTTTGTGGGGACTTGAATATCCTAACACACACTATCTTTGTGGCAGCTTAAACATCCCAGTAACCACATACTATTACTGTGGGGACTTGAGCATCCCTGTAACCACACACTATCTTTGTGGGGACTTGAAAATTTTTATAATCGCACAGTTCTTATTGGGATATTTGAACATCATATTCACACACTATCTTTGTGGGGACTTGAGAAAGGTTAATTTCACACACAATCTATGTCAGTTCTTGAACAGTCTTAAAATCATGCACTATCTGTGTGGGGACCTGAACATCAATTACTTTACACACAATCTTTTTGAAACTTGAACATCACTATAACAACACTATATATGTGCAGGGTTAAATATGCTTGTAATCCCTGTTTGAATGTGAACAATCTTACCTTTACATGCTATCTGTGTAAGGACATAAGGATTATTTAAACACTATCAGTTTTGGGACTTGAACACTACTATAGTTGCGCACTATCTCTGGGGGTACCTGAACATCATAATAAACACACACTATCTTTGTGGCAGCTTGAACATCACAATAGCACATGCTGTCACTGTAGGGACTCAAACATACCACTAACCATATACTATCTGTGGGGAGATTCGACTATTATATCAACACACCATTTTTCCGGGGACTTGAATATGATTAACTTCATACATAATCTCTGGAAGATCTTGAACATTCCCATAATCACACAGGGCCTGATTCACAAAGGAAAACTTAAACATTGGTGAAAGTTTATGAAATTTGTAATCCACAAAGCAATTTATTGAGCAGTATTTTTAAGACTCTCTACCTTTTTATGTAGGGTGTCTCTGCCCCGAGTGCAGAGACTTCCCAGTCATAAAGATATTCCTAGTAAAATTCCATGGGAATTTCGAAAAATCGTAAACTTACTCAAAGGTGTATGTATACCTTTGTGAATCAGCACCGCAGTATCTCTCTGATACTAAAACAGCATTACACTCTTTATGGAGACTTGAACATTATTTTCAACTACTATCTTTTTGGTGACTTGAACATGAACGGGAGCCCCGGCAGGCAGCTTCCGGCTTCCTCTCTCGGACTGCGGGGGTGGGACTTCCGGGTTGCTACAGACCTGGCCACGTCCTGCTGCAGCTTGCCTGGCTTCCTGCCTCGGGTGTCCGCCAATGACAGCGCGGCCCCGAGCAGGGAGGCCGGCACTTCCGGGTCGCACTTAGAAGCGGCCCGGCAACGTTTCTGAACTCCCCGGGCTGCGGCGGTGAACTTGATGCTCCGAGGGGTGGGCTCCCTCTAATTTAAATATAAGGTGAGGTGGGCTCTCGCCATGGGGGGCACCAACAAAATCGCGGCAAAGTCAGGGGCTTCAAAATCGGCAATTAAAGCGGGCAAATGCCGGGTGGGCACCGGGTGGGCACCGGCTGTGCACAAAAGCGCTCCCCAGCGCTAGGACCAAAAATAAAGCGCTCTTAAGCGCTGGGGCCCCAAGATCAAGCGCTCCCAGGCGCTTCAGGGAAATGAAGCGCTCCCAAGCGCTAGGCAGGTGAATACTGCGCTTCCAAGTGCTATAAAAGGGAACAAACAGTCCAGCAAAGTCCAGGCAAAGTCCTTCAGCAAGGCAGGGGGGCAAAGCTGGGCCCAGAGCCAGCTCACTGAGTCTCCAGGCAGGGAGACAATCCAAGTGGTGGTCCTCTGGCCCAGAAACAGCAGCAGTCCCCTCAGGCAGGATCCTGGAAGAGAACAATTTCTGTGGGGACACAGCCCCATTTTTATATACCACATTCCTTTGTCTGTAGGTGCAGGGTGGGGGAGAAACAAGTCGCAGCTGGTTTTGGAGCACCCTTGATGTGCTCTTCACCTCACTCTATTCACTGGCAGGGCTAGGGTCATCAGTCGCACCACAGGGGGCGGAGCCAGCATTGTCAAGGGAAAACCCAGCCTCATTCAGGACAAAGGTACACTCCTCCCCAGCCATCAGCATGCTAATCTCCACACTCACCACCGGGCAGACCCATCATGACTCATGGAGCCTGGCATCCCAGCCAGCTCCAGCCAATCACACGCCAGCACCTTCACAGCACATACACAGCCAAGTCTAGAAGTGGCACTTCCGCACAAGACACACTCATGCCACATACATCATTGCGAAGCATTCACTCTCACGAGTTCGCACATACCAAATTCGAGCATGCACACCTCACACATCAGGAACTACCAGGGACACCAACATTCCCCATGCATTCCTATGGGAGGACAGGCCAACCTTACTCCACGCACTCAGAGTGCGCACGCACTTTCCACTGGAACACAGTGAAAGTGCGCAGAACCCAAAAATCACCATCACCAGGTCACTATTAAAAGCAAAAAGTCTAGGGGTGAACCTGCCAGAAGGGCCAAGTCCAACAGTGACTTGAACATGATTACCTTCACACAAAATCACTGAGAGGTCTTGAACATTCCTGTAATAGTTTCGATCTCTATGGGGATTAGAACATCATTATCTACATATCTGTGTGGAGACCTGAATATCGTCTTCATACACTGAGACAGAGACCGCGCTACTTGAAGTTACCACTGCCATCAGAGAGGTCACCACTGCCATCAGAGAGGTCTTGGATACTGGAGGAAAGGCCATGTTGGTCATGTTGGACCTGTCGGCGGCGTTCAACACTGTTCCCCATGATACCCTCCTAATTCGACTCTGGGATTGTGGTCTCCGGGGGACGGTGTGGAACTGGCTCAAATCATTTCTAGCTAGCCGTCGACAAACGATCTGGGCGCCACCTCACTCCGCAGCTATGGCAACTCTGGAAGTGGGGGTCCCTCAGGGGTCTATTCTTAGCCCCCTGCTCTTTAACATCTTTCTGGCCCCCCTTGCAGAGGTTGCGGAGTCGTTCAGCGCTCAGATCGTGTCTTACGCTGACGACACCCAGCTCTTGTTCACATACGACAAGAATGAGGTGTTCGATGGGATCCGCATCAGAGGCTGCCTAGAAGCAGTCTTTGATTGGTTCAAAAGACACGGCTTAAAATGCAACTCCGATAAATCGGAGCTGCTTTTTTTTGGATGTGTCTCTGAACCTAACTGGAAAAGTTGGTGGCCACAAGACCTGTTTCCACCGGTTAATGCAAGTACCAAGGCTAAAAATCTAGGTATCATTGTTGACAATGAGTTAACCTTTGGGCCTCAAATATCCTGTCTTTCGGGGAAATGTTTCGGGATCCTGCGGATGCTCAGGAAATTCCTCCCCTTGATTTCTATGAACCATCGAAGGGTCATTGTCCAAGCACTTGTCGGGTCGCGTTTGGACTATGCAAATGCCCTCTATCTAGGACTCCCTAAATATCTCGTGAGGAGACTTCAAGTAGTCCAAAATTCAGCTGCCAGGGCTATTTATGGACTCCCTAGACGAGCTAGTGCTTCTGACTTGTTGAAGGAACTGCACTGGCTTCCTATAGCCAAGAGGGCTCTCTTTAAAAGCCTGACGCTGACCTACAAGGCCCTTCATGACTCAGGCCCTAGGTACATTAGGAAGCGCCTTGCTCTTTACAAGCCGAGCAGAACTTTGCGATCTGCCCCCTTGTCTAAAATGGTTGTTCCAACCATCAAGCGAACCAGACAAGGGGGGCGCTCTTTTCATTACCTGGCCCCGCGCGCCTGGAATGAGCTTCCCATTTCTCTCAGACAAGCCCCTAGTCTGATGTCGTTCAGAAAGGCATTAAAAACCTGGCTGTTTACCAGTTAACTTCGCTGTTCCTTTTATTCTGCAGTTATGTTTCCTCTTCTTAAAGGACCTCTTCGCTAAAAGCGCCGGGACACTCCTACTGGAGTAGCCGTTGCGCTATAGAAGAACCCTAATAACATAACATAACATAACACTGTCTTTGTGGGAACTTGATCATTATTACCTTCTCACACCATCTATATAAGGTCTTGATCATACCTATAATCTCACACTATCTCTGTGGGGACTTGTGAGAAAGTGCCATCTTTCTTGCATGGTATGCCCCCACTTTTTGCTGAATTGCTGATGTGCTTTGACAGAGTGTGCCCTGGGCTCCTGCCAATCAGGTGCCCAAGGTATGTGTTCCTTCCCTAAAACTGTATTGAAGCTAAAACCCAATTAGCACTCTGGCCACATGTCAGCCCCTGGTAAATGGTACCCTAGGTACCCAGGGCATTGTTATGTTATGTTATAGCATTTTTAAAGTGCAAACTGCTACCCGAAGGTGTCCTGGCACTGTCTATACGCAACCCAAAGAGATATAGATGAAGAGCCCAGCGTTAAGTGCCAAAAAGCCACGTTTTTAAGGCTTTCCTAAATGCCAATAAATCCCGAATGTTTCTAAGATGACGTGGTAGGGTATTCCAAGCCTTGGCTGCACCTGCTAAGAAGCTCCTACCTCCCCAGCTAGCTTTTTTAGAGGTGGGGGCTGATACCAATTTTGCTCCCAGAGAGCAAAGTGGTCTATTGGGGACATACCACTGAAACTGTTGCTTTAGATGTTCTGGCCCGAAACCATGAAGAGCTTTGTAAACTGTACTGAATGATTTGAACTACACCCGTTTCTTAACGGGCAACCAGGGAAGTCTTCTGATATCTCTGGATACCGAAGCATATTTAGCTGTCTGTGTGAGCAGTCTGGCGGCCGAATTTTGTAAAAGTTGGAGTCTATGCAGTAAACGTTCCTGAATGTTTCGGTAAAGGCTGGTGCAGTAGTCCAACCGCGACATAGTTAATGCTGTCACTACTGTTCGTTGGTTTTCCTTAGGTAGAAACTGTAAGATTTTATTGCATGTTCTAAGAGCAAATGTAGTCGCTGAGAAAACTGCATTGACCTGGTCCTCAAAGTTTAGTTTGTCATCAATCAGGATACCCAAGTTCTTTACTTTCCTCATAGGAGTCGTATGTACCCCCAGCGAATCTGGCCACCAACTTGGGGTCCAGAGCGTGGGGTCATTGCCAAACAGAATAACTTCTCTCTTACCCGAATTGAGTTTTAAACAATTTTGGGTCATCCATATACCCACTGCTTCCATACAGTCATGAAATCGTTTTGCAGTCACTGTCTCTTGCTCAGGCAGCAGGGACACCACAATCTGAGTGTCGTCTGCATACGATGTCAGAGCAAATCTAAAGGATTTGATCAGGGGGGCCAGCAGGGACAATTAGACATTAAAAAGCGTGGGGGTAAGTGAGGACCCCTGCGGAACTCCGCAGGGCAGAGAGAATGGTTTGGAATAGTGGAGTGGTGTGGCTCACTGGAGTGGTGTGGCTCACTGGTTAGAGGTGGCAGACCCAGAAGCAGGAGTCGGCCCGGGACCAGGGTTCAATTCCCGACGTGGCAGGGTCTTGGACCAGGATCAGCGGACTCGATAATTCCCGCCTCGTTGCCTACTCTAACCAGGGGTCCCACTCAGCAACTCTGGGCATTTGCTTGCCTTAATCTCCACAACGGCCCCATCAACGCCGGGGATGCCTGGCTCCACCTTGGGGGCTCCCAGTAGGGACCATCCCACAGGGAAAGCCAGGATGGGTTCCCTACCGGTATACCGCGCCAGGATACTCCGGTAGTAGATGTGCGCGTTACAAAACAGCATATAACATATAACATAACATAATAGGGGTGGGTGGAATTTGCGTAATCGCATTATGCAAATCTCTGCGAAACGGTAAAAAATCTCCGCGAACACGCAGAAATTCTGCGAACACGTGGAATTGCTTGTTCGCGATGCTTTTTTACTGTTCACAATCGCTGTTTGCATGCTCGGGAGAAATATCTTGCAGACACGCATTTGAGAACCTGAACAAGCAAAAAAAATTGCGAAGTCGCGAAACGCAGAATTTTTGGGCAATTTCGCATTCTCAAAACGCAAAATTACCCACATTCCGCACAATCCGTGAGCAGAACAGAATTTACCGCCCAGGCCTATTTTGGAACAGAATGCGCCCAGCATAACCTGGGGACGTAGCCTTCACTAAATCTGGCCTGATGCCTCATCAGTCCAAGATTCTGTGATAAAGGCTACCATTATTGCCTCATCCTCAATTAGTCTGGCGCACTCCAGACTGTGCTTTACCAAGGATCTAGCATTCAACAAAATGCACTTCAGCCCATGCAATTGTAAGGTGTCTGGCTTATTCCTTCTTGTATGATTACAGGAGTTAGCAGGTCTGTAAAGTAGGGCAGGTAGCACCACATTACACTTAGAGCACATAGCAGAGCAGGAGGGAACCTCCTTATCAAGACTTATATGTGGGCACCCCACCTCTCCAGCCCTGCCATTAACACTGCTTACGTAAACACTCAAACACTAGAGTATTGTTGTATAATTGGCTTACCAGCTCCATAACCTACAGGGGTGCTGAGAGCTGGTCGAGCGCGGATAGGCGCAGACTGGCTTGCCCTTGGCGCGCCTTCAGCGCACCAGCGGGCGCCCGCTGGGTGCACAAGCTATCCTTTCCAATTATACCATCAGGGGCAAAAAAGACTAGCCCGCTGACCGTAATTCCCCCAAAATGGCGGCCCACTTTGACCAGTACAGCACGCGGTCTCAGCCGGAATCGAGCACCAGGATCCCAGAGTGCCTTCCCAAATTTTATAGTAAGTACTGTTTTTAAGTGTTAAAACAGGCTCTAGCAGCATGAGTGCAAGGTAGCAAATTTTAGCAGCAATCAGAACGGACATAAAAACATCACGTAAAGGCTAAAAAACTAGATAAGCTGATAACTCACTTGTCTTCCATAGGCTAACATTGACTGGTTAAACTTGGATATTCTTTAAAGAGTGGAGTTTTAGAACTTTAAAATATTCATCTAAAGTCAGCCGAACTACGAATTCCGATTTACTCACCTGTTATCAGGAGAGACCTTAATATCCTCCTTCTAACTAATCAATGCCCGTATTAATTTCCCTTCTTAACTTGCCTAAGCCATCTAGCTATGTTAACCCCCTCCTACCCCTCCTTTTTCCTACCCATACTTCTAATGTTACCTTCCACAGCTGCTCCTACTTCCTCCCTCTTCCTATACTCATGCCTTTCCTCCGACACATTGCCTCTCAGGATTGCTTCCTGCGCAAAAGCAATCCTGCTCTAAGTGCAGGCACCCTTGCACCATGATGCAAGGGTGACTGCGTTTGCAATAGGCAGCACATTGTGCGCCTGTGCAAGGAAAAGACAGGAATGTGCCGTATAATGTTAAATAGACCACATTCCTGCCCTATCCCTATCACACAGAGCAGCAAGGTGGCTTGCCGCGCTACGTGATTTCTTGATAAATGTGCCCGCAAGACTTAGTGTGTCTAACACCTTCTTGTTTAGCTATTCAGTATCGGGAACAGATTGAAAGCAAAGTAGATCTAGATTTACTAAACTTTAATGAGAGAGAACATGCAAATCAAACTATAGCACTAATGAAGTTCCTCTTTAAAAAGGAATTTTTATGCGAAAGTTGATGCAAGCACAGTGACAAATGCAAAGCTTTGTATAGCAGGGCAATATCACTGTGCAAAAAGAGATGAGGTGATAACAGTCAAAACACCTCTCAGATTCCATGCAAAGCAAGATCAGCCAAAGTCTTGACTCATAACGTAATGAAAACAGGATCCACCAATGAGCAAAAGAAAATTGTGTGATATTGCAACACATGTATAATTTTCATCACGATTGCATATACTACACGATTTGACCCCTATGCTTTAGTCGGTATGAAGAGATTTGTAAGGGAGCGTGTGCTTTGAGTACAAAGTTCACACAGTGCACTTTCCAGCTTACACTTGCTTCACGGTGAAACTCAAATTCACCTTTAGCATCATGAAACTACTGTCCTTTTAGCATCAGCATACATAATGTGTGGTACAATGCAATGCTGCAGGTTTGTGTGTGCATATAAATCAAAAAAGTGGGTGCACAATATAGATGTGAGCCATTCTTAACCTGTGTGCATATGTATTTATTACGCTGAGGGTACAAAAACAGGAAGGAATGTTATGCGGACAACAACCAAAAGGTGCTCCTTTGCTGCTCCATTTTATGAACATTAGGTCATTAATTTTAGTGTTCCTGTTTCATGCCACATGAAGAGTTGTTCACTCACAATATTTTATCAATTGGGTATGCCAGGATGAAAACTGATTTGAATGTAATGCAGACTCTTTAGCTTCTCGCTGAAGTATCGCGACATTATTTTTATTTTTTTCTACTTGTTTAAAATAAAGATCCAGTACAAAAACATGGAGGAATTTGAATAGTTTACAGGAAACAAGTCTCGACCAATGCAACTGTTCCTATTGAAAGTGAGAACCCCAAGCAGCGCTTAAGTTAGACCAGCCAGCCCATCCCAGCCCAGCCAGCGACGTGCAAATGCACGATCGCGCATAACAAAAGACTGATTAGCATGAGCAGAGGCCAAGGCTCTGAAAGTCCCTGAACTGCTGAAAACCGGCTGGGGGAAGGGTCCGCTGCCACAGAGCACACCTTTACTTTACGAAGCGGGCAGGCAGGGCAGCAGCATCGTGTCTGATTGTCTGGTGAATCTGATAACAGCAAGGATTGGGCCTAGTAAATGAAAAATAGGCTCTCCCAAATCGCACTGGGACCTTAATTGTTATTTTCAATGCTACTGGTAAATAAACAAAGCTTTCCTCGTGCGCAAGCAGCAGCTGTGTTTGTGGTAAGACTCAGTGACAGGAAAACGTCTTGGTAATAGTTTATTGGAGATATTTGATGGTTTGTTTTGAAATGGGTGCCTTTTTGATGATTTTCGAATAACTATATCGTAGCTGTGGCGGTTGATTTTCTATATTGGCTTTACTAAATCCCCCTGGAGAGCGCGCCTAGCCTTTCCCACCTGCCCGTTTTCTCTTCAAGGGGCCAAGAGCGCTGGTGAATGATTATTCACCAAAATACCTGCGTGGGCTGGTGGCATTGGAAGTGGGGGTTGTCCTAATTAAAATAGATTTCCTTGGCATTTTTCACATTTAAACAAAAGTATAGATGGAGTGAAATGGGTTACAGAGAAAGGAATGTAGGGAAGAAGGAGAAGCAGGAGAAGTCGAGGTGGAAAACCGAATATGAAAATTAAGATCCATTTAGAGGGGAAAGACAAAGAAGGAGGAATTGTAAAGACCTGGAAAACTTAGCTCCTAAGAAGAGACTTGATAGTTAGGCATGGACAAAGTGTATATTACACTTACATAATTTACATCATTTTGGGAATTTTGCATTACACTTTTTATGTAAAATTCCCCAAATTACTCTGTTATGCCACTTTGCATATTTACCCACCATTTGTGGGAAAAAGTTACCATAAACGCACAGGAAAAACTAGACGTTGGTAGCTGCTCTTCACGGTGCTATAATTTTGTTGCACTTTTTTTTGCACGAAATGCACTTCACATCAAAAATTGATGTAAGGACACATTTTGAGCTAAAATATAGCATCAGATGACAGATTTGCACTTCAAGTATTTTTGAGTAATTTCACATAATTTTTCTGAAATTTCACATAGGTACATGGCAGCAAGTTTCACACACCCCTAGTGATGGCACAGATAGTGAAAACCAGAACCTGGCGAGTAAAGAGGGAGGTGCACATTGAAGGTAAGGGAAGGAGCTACTTCAGAGGAAAATAAGGGCAGACAGGAAACAATAGATGTGTGCGAACCAACAAACTAACAGGGAGATCCGAGCCAAGGGTAAGCTCTGGCACTAAGAGCCCATGCATGAGTTAAGCCACCAAAATGTTTGGCATGCACATCATGTAACAACAAAAACATATAATAAAGTCTCTTCAAAATGTGCTTTTTAACATACTGAAGTTTTTAATTTTACATTAGATGATTTCACTAAACAGAGAGACATTTATTTAAAATGATAATTTGTTAACTTGAAATTATAAACATTCTTGACCTCCAACCTGACGACAATGGATGTTAGTGAACTACGCGGCAAGACAGTTGGCATGTGCATCACCTAAATATGACTTATGTGAATTATATATGAATAAACATTATAGTCTATTACACCAAGGACAAGAGAAGTTTTTGTACAGTGCACATTCTGAACTCCTGTATTTAAAGGTGTTCTCATATGTTATGTTAATTGAGTTTTGAAATAGAGCTCAGCTCATCCCCAAAGGGACATCTCGGTGCATTAGCAGGCAGGAGATGAGAGAGCATCGTGAGAGCTGCTTGTTAGAACAGTCATGTTTTAAAATGTTTTTTAAAACTGGAAAAGCTAGAATATGCATGAATAAACTGATGGAGTTTATTCCAATGAAGCGGGGCAAAATAAGAAAATGCCTGGAATCCATATTTTGAAATGTGAATGTATCGAGGGTGCAGCAGATGCGCTTTTTTATCTTAGATTCCTGTAAGGGAGGTATGGGGTAAGTCTGTCTTGAATATAATTTGAGCCTGTTACCAGTTGCATTAAACAAATTTTAGGCACGTGGAGATTAACTGCTTAAACTCGTCAGACCTTAAAAGAGAGATGTGCGTGGCTAGCTTCATTCTAAACTCTGGGAGGCCTGTCATGTTCAGCTGTTTCTGTGAATCGAGAGGAAACGCGAGGCAGGTCTTCAGGATGCCCGGCCAGAGATGCAAATGCACCTCTACGCACAACAAAGGGGACATTAGCATCTCAAGGACCCGTCCACTCTTAACCCAGACTGAAGGATGGGTCCTGCTTCGAAGAGTGCACCTTTCTACAGAGAAGCAAAATGAAAGGGCTGAGGTGTGCAAACCTAGGCTGTCTCTGCACAGCTACAATATACCTCCAGTTAAACAATTGCAACCATTAAGTAATGTAGGATTTTAAAGGCGCAGAAAATGTTTGTGTACATTGCATGTTAGATTTAATTATAAAAACGAAGGATACTGTTTAGTTAAAGTGATTAAATAAGAGCACTATGTACAAAAACACTTTTCGAATCAGATGCTGCTTTTTCCCAACATGAAAGAGTGGTATTTTATTTCCTGCTCTCATATGTTTAACCCCAGTAAAGAATGAACGCACATTCTCTCACCATTTAACAAACAATGCGCACCTGTCTGAAAGCGGACTGCAATCGAGAGGAAGAGTAATCGCCCCTGTGTAGGAACAGATAGTTTATGGCTCTCAGTTGTGCCCATCCCCGACCCTTCCCATACACTGAGTGAGGAAAAATTTGGGGGCTAAAAAACACCCCTTGAGGCTATGTTCAAGGCGTGTCAGCCGAAGCCGTAGCACTGAATGGAACACATCAGCACCTCCCCACGGAGCTGTTAAAGGTGCAGCTCTAGGTCCTTTGCACTTCTCTCTCTTTCCTGTGATATGTTTTAATAAAAAAATATTCATGAGATGCTGGCAATGTCAGGCGTCCGTGCGAGCTCTGGCGTCGGGAAGAACGATAACTTGCAGGTGTCGGCAGGTGTCTGAGCTGGGGTGCAGTCAGGGCACTGGGTCATATACTTCACGAACAGGTGCCTACGGCCTCGGTGCATGTCGTGGCTTTACTGGCAGGAACGCTCACCCAGGAACTGGAATTGGCACCCTTTGGCAGGAATCCAGCAGAGAAAGCCAGGTGCTGGTAAAGTCTTTGTGTCCCTGAAACTTCAGAACAGGTGGCAAACTCTACTTCAAGCCCTTGGAGAATCTTCTTAAATAGGATACCACAGCAAGGCAAAAGTCCATCCTTTCCACTGCCAACAGACAGAAGCTGCAACTGCAGGCCAACCCAACACAACTATGAAGCCCTCAACTGTGCCCCTTTAAGAATTGCCATCCCCAACCCAAATTGACCCAGACACCTATGGGCGACTCAGTTCATAGTATGCACTATACCAGAATTCCATGTTGCATGAAAAAACCTACAGAAAAATAACATCTGGCAAAACTAAATTACACCTGGAGTGTAGTGTTAGCGATGCAGTCCCTGTTTACATTTCACATGTTTTTTTATGCTAAAAAACATGAAATGTAAACAGGGACTGCATCACTAACATGGATTACTGTTGGTCCAGTGCCAAGGCTTAAATCTGGATACCCAGTTGCACAGTCTACGGCTCTAGCCATAACACCACATCCTGTGAAGAGGGAGGAAGGCAGGCAAAAGCCACATGGAAGATCAGCTTGTTTTTTGGATCACGGCTATAACAGACCCTCAAGTTGAGCCAGAGCCAGGATTTAGGTTCAAGCCTGACTCAAAATGCCAGTGTCCTGAGCGACCTCTAATTTGTTTGATTGGAGAATCAGGTCTTCAGCTTCTGGTAGAATTCAAGAAGAGAAAAAAGAAGGAAGCTCCGATGTGGAGTGGGAGGTAGTTCCTCACTTTAGAAGTGATGTAATGGGACGCCCATCATCCTAGTTCTGCGTATGCGTGGAATGTATGCAGATTGGAGTCCTGCGGAACAGTGGTGTCTAGTCTGGTTGGTGGAAGGAGATGCAACTATTCAGATACGTAGTGTCTAAGTTGTCTAGTGCCTTCATTGAGTGTGTGAGGTGTTTGAAATGAGTGTGTTTGTGTATCAGGAGTCAGTGGAGCTCCCGGAGGTGTGGTGTGATGTGAGCACTATGTAGGATGTTGTGGATGAGTAAGACTGCTGAGTTCTGAATGGTTTCTAGTCTTCTAGTGGGTCGCTTTGTGATCACAGAGTAGAGGTTGTTCCGGTAGCCTAACTTGCTAGTGACCAGTTTTTTAGTGTTGATTAGGAGCCATTTTGAAGATCCTCCTCAGCATTTCCAGAGTGTGGTGATGGTGCTGACTTGTGCATTTTTGTCCAGTTTGCTGTTGAAGATTTTTAGGTTCTGGGTATAGGTGCTGGGTGTGGTTGTGGGTCTGAGCTTGTCACCAGTTGGAGTCCTATGACGAAGTGTATGGAGAAGTGGGGGGAGAGGAGTTGCCTAACGGCTACGGCGGTCGACCTAGAATCTGGGGAACTGGGTTGGGGTCTCAGCAATGACGCTGAACATCCTGTGATTCTGGGCAAATCACTTAATCTCCCTGTGCCTAACCAAACAAAAATTAATGCGTGTCCTCATGTAACGTAACTGGTGCTATGTAAAGCGCTCTGATACCCGATTCGGGCCAAGTTTGCGCTATATAAAACTCTGAAGAAAAAAAAAAGTGTTCCTGACGAAAAACACTAGTTCTATCTTATCAGTGTTAAGCTTGAGACAGTTTACTTTCATCCATTTAGCAACTTTGGTCATGCAGGCGGTGAACTTAACTCTTCTGTTGGGTCTCTTGTCTTAGAGGGAGAGAATGAGTTGTGTGTACTCGGCCAGTGGTGGTTGGTGACATTTAAAAGTAGCATTTTGTAAACGTTGGTTTTGATTTTTATTGTGGTAGCGAAGTGAGCAAGCTTAATGGACAAACATGAACTTTGGGAGATCCTCCTCCAGAGAATAAAAAAAAAAACAATTAGCAAATGGCGCAAAACAATTTAGTGAGAAAGCAAGGTTTATAAAGCATTGGAAACGAATAGTCTTAAAATATTAAAGAAATGTAAAATGACCCCGTATCTTACTGCATTAACTTGCTCAACAGTGCCTGTAATGTGAAAATTGTACAGCGCTACAACTTTAGGCCAAGCGACTTGCATCACATGCAATATCGACTTGGAAGAAAATGCTCTAACCAGGTTTCGGGAAGGACAGGTTTGAAAGTGGGTTGAAAAAAGTCTTTAAAAAGGCAAATGTAAAATAAATTTCTCTTTTCCATAGTGTGTCACTCGACCAGCATTTTGGTTTCTTTATGAGATGTTACTGTATCCTTATATATAACTCAACAACTGACATACACCTAAAACCGGCCAGTACTATTTTCTTTGGCAATGGTTGTTAGTTGTTTAAGATAAATGAGTACCAGCAATAATTTGTAATAAATAATTAACATCGGAAATGTTTACATTCTGAAATTGTAAAACTGTGAATTAAATATTATCGAGGCTGTTGAAGGAGCATATGACACTTCTTATAAATGTGAGGGAAGAATAGTCCTGTTCAAAGCATCCCTGTGCTCAGATTCTAAATGGATCTCTTGGCTGCACTTTTTACTGTTGACCTTCAAGTGCTTCTTAAAACAATGTCAGAAAGAGCTGGTGGTGTTGAACTGTATTGTTCTGCTTTGCATCAGTTCTTCTGAATTATATTCATTTAATTAATCTCCCTCATTTGCTCTCAGATACTGCCAACATCACATGGAGAGTAACCTGTGCCTTAACTTTGTCTTCAGCACTTTTCTTTATCCGCATGGCACTTTTTACCAGCTTTATAGACTTAGACCAGGTTGGCTATTAAATTTATGCTAATTGCACCTTGTTCCATTTTATGCTAAAAGAAGATGTTTTTAATTTCAGAGTGCAGTTTTGTGTTTAAGAGGCAAAGGCGACACTAACCTAGATCGAATTTTAAGACTGGCTTGGCAGTGCACCCATTGCCTGACCTGATGTGATCAACAAAATAGAGCTTTCACAGTCCTACTGAGAGAGAGAGAGAGAGATTTAGGATACACTCACATGTAGCTTTCCCTTAGAATCAGAACTTTACAGGGATGAATTTGTGTGCTACTGCTACAAACACTGTTTGAATTGCACTTTTTAGCTTAAGGCAAAATATGTGCTCATTACAGTAGTACTGAGTTGGTTAATGGTGTCAAGCCAGTGATAATGATCATGGCTATGCGCCTGATCTATTTGTTATTGAATGTTATGATGAAGCCACTAGACCTGACATATTTTTGTAAAAAGCATATGAGAACAGCAATAGGCATATAAGTGTGGATCTTGATTACTCTATCTTAAAATCTTCAGCTAGGCATTTTGATAGATGGAATCTCACATATAACCATAGTGGGCAATATTTTTTTATGTTGGCCACCCAGTGTGACAAACCATGGATATAGAAGGTATTCTTTGTCAGAATCCTTGTTAGGCTGTAGGTATTTTGATAAGCCAACTGTAATTTTGACCCCTGCCTAATTTTATGGCTGTTTCCGATAGTTGCCTTGCGGAAAAGCTGATTCTCAAAACTTTAGGACTGGGCTCGATATGGAAATATTATGTCTAATGCCATAGATCTAGTCTATTCGTACATATACATCCATATAAATACATAGAGGGCTTTTGGGCCAGCTGTCTTCTGTCATTGCATTGGTCTGTCTGAGTGTCATTTGCACTCTGCTTCCATTCATGAAAGTGAAGTGCATGGGGTAAAGGTTCAGTCGCCAGCATTCATTGGCTCTCTTGTGAATGACCGCATTTTCTGATCATGTGTGCACAGCCACCTGAAGATGAGTGTGCATTAGTGTCAGATTTAGTTGGTCAGGCCTTTAGATTGGAATGTATTGTTCTTCTTTTATTTATCTGTTTTCTTATTTTTATTCTAATGCTTCTTAAGAGGCTTCTACAGTCCTCCAGACGATCTTAAAGGGTCACTTGCTTGCTGCTCATTTCATCTGCTGTATACCGCATATCACTTGTCCGCTTCCTCTACACCAGGAGACCATTATGAATATCGTATATTACCGGTTTACCATTCTAGGATGGGAAATACATTGGTTCTAAATGTGGTGGCTATGCGTGAACTTTGAAACAACCACATGTACTTGATTTATACCTAGAACACTCAGGCATGATCTGAAATGCCTCCTTGAGTATACAACTGGTAACATAGGGCCTCATTTATGAAAAGTGACGCATCGCTGCGTGAAAACAGCGATGCGTCACTTTTCAGTGCGCACTCCTTGCGACACCAATGATGCGTCATATTTAATGTATGACGCATCATGTCGCAAGGACTTACAGATACGTCAGTATTTCTGACGCATCTGTAAGCGCAAAAGTGACGCATTGCTGGAGTGTGTCACAAAAGTGACGCATCTCCAGCAATGCGTCCTTTCACATGGGGAGAGCCCCATGTGAAAGGGCTTGCGTCAGTCTTACGCCTGCTGTGAGGCAGGCGCAAGATTTTGACGCAACCGCATCCTAAAAGTGACGCAGTGAAATCTCATAGATTTCACTGCGTCACTATTACGAGGCTTTTTGCGGGGGAACGCCCCCTCTGCATACATTATACCTGACGCAGGTATAATGTGGCGCAGGGGTTTAAAAAGTGACGCATCTACCTAGATGCGTCACTTTTTAAATATGGCGCAACAAGGCGCATGTTTTACGCCGCAGATGCGTCACAAAAAGTGACGCATCCGCATCGCAAAACTGACGCAAGGCCTCATAAATGAGGCCCATAGAATTTAAAAACCGGACTAAGCCAATGAAACTTCATCCCATGGACACAGGACACAAATGTGTACTCTTTCTTAAAGGGGGCAGGTGAAGCAATCCCCAAGTGTCCATCAGATTGAAGTCCACAACTTTGAGTAGTGCCCTCTCATTATCGATATCAAAATGTGTCATCCACCACTAATCTTTGTTTCTGTTTTCTGGAGTAGTGCACTATTCACCAAAAAGTGCTTCAATACCTCGTCAAGAGTAGTAAGCACTATCCAAATACAATCACAAACTTCCAATCACCTCTTACTACTAGACAATTCTAAAATCTAGATAACCTGAAGGCAAAGAAGGCTTCAGTACCATTACTTGTGGAGACCACAGTAATCCTTGAGTCCATGGCAATGATTTTAATAAAGATGTGTCTCACCTCAGAGAACATCCAAGAATTAAGAGTGTTAATGGCTAAGGTGTTCATGAAAAGAGTGGCTTAATTGTTCTAAGGGAGAAGAGTGTATGACAGTGGAGGAGGGAGAACGGCTTTAACTGACTACTTGTCCCACTCAGGCCCTCATCAAAGCTGGTGGTCTGAGCCAAAATGCTCAGAATGTCTTTTTCCTTTGACATTATCAGTCTCACAAATATAGATGTTGTCCCATCTGTTACAATCTTCACATTCAACATCGTGCCAAACATCTCCAGCCAGAGATGGAATTCAGTTGGTTCCCAAAAATATTCAACCTCTACTCTGTCATATCAAGCCTAGCATGACATGGTGTAATGTTAGAGCATTTTGTTGGGACTTCCTGTGGCATTTTAGTGTGTCCCACATTGACAGATACTTTAATTGTCATGTGTTCCTTCATGGTAGAGTCATGGTTTGCCTCCAGCATTTTGAAGCTAGGATTGAGACGTGATATGACCATCAGAAATCACCTCCAAAAGCAACTTAAATAGCAGGCATCAGGGGTTGTAGTAGCACAATACACCAGACAGTGCAAGTGGGATGACAGTGCATCACAACGGACCCTGGAAAGCATTAGGGAGTGGAAAGGGCCATCCACATTGACAACAGAGAGCAGAGAGGAAAGATGCAACGGCAGCAAGCTCACCATCACCAGACAGACAGGAGGGACAGTTGCAGCCTAACAGACCATGAAGGGCAGGAGGGAGGGGGCAGGGGCATGACAAAGGACCAGGAAGGAGGGGCTAGAGGTCTGAACATGGAAAACAGAGTCCAGGGGCAAGGCAGGAGCAGCAATCTGACAATGGAGGGCAGAAGGGATGGACACCAGAAACACAACACCCCATGGAGGGCAACAGTGAGACTATAATGCTATACACACAGACATTGGAGGAAAGATGGGGCAGTCAAGGACAGCAAACTGACTACACAGGGCAGATGGGAGGGGATGTGGCAGCAGAGAAGACTATGCATGGCAAGCAGGAGGGTTAGTGGCAGCACAACGGCCCGGGTGGGCTGGAGGAAGGGGACAGGAGCATGCATAAAGGACCTTGGAGGACAGAAGGGAGGAGTATGGGCTGGACACACAAAAAAGAGGGCAGGGAAAGAACTTCACAACAGACCACGCAGGGCAGCCAGGAGGAACAGTTGCAGCAAAACAGAGCATGGAGGCAGAAGGGAGTAGCAACAAAATGAATCTTGGAGGACAGGAGAAAGGGGATGGGGCATGTAACTTGACAGGCAGGGTGGGGGTAGCAGGGACAGGCGGCAGCTATCTAACGATGCCAGGAAGGTGGAAGGGGCAGTGGCAGCTCAACAGAATACTTCGAGTAGGTAGGAGTGTGGCAAATCCATGGAATATGGTGAGAATTGACAGAGGGGAGCAGGGGGATGCACACAGACATCGGAGGGCAAGTGGAAAGAGAGTAGGGGCAGCAAGCTAAGCACAAACGCTAAGCAGGAGGGCAATGATGAGGCAAAGAATTTGGCAACAGAGGGCAGGAGGAGTGGGCAGGGACATCAAGCTTGATGGAGAGCAGTGGCAGCACATCAGACCATGCAGGGCAGAAGTGAGGGGGCTCAAGCATGAAGAGGGTGAAAGAGGGTAGGGAGGAGGGTGATGGGGCAGGAAGGGCTGTGGCAGAACAATAGCCACAAATTGCTGTAATGAGGGAGCAGGGTCATGGACTTGGACAATGGATAGCAAAGAAGGGGTGGGCAGGAGCAGCAAGCTTGGGTGGGGCAGCACAATGCCAGGCCAGACCCTGTGTTTAACCCAACAATGTGCATTCTGATGAGCATCTTACTTAACGGTAAAAAAACATAAAAATTCACTGAAAAAAAGAAAGGTTATAGGGTCATTATACTTAGGAAACAGAATTAAAAAAAACCTTAAAAATTCCCTAAAAAAGCCAAGGTTACAGGAACTCATACAAAACCACAATGCACTGCTTATGTCCTCACATATTAGATCATTTATGACATGGTCAGTGGCATTATTCATTACACCGCTGATGACATCTTCAATGCCATCATTGATGACATCATCCAGTGTTTTCTTAAAGTTTGTGTTTTAAATATAAAAACATAAATACAAAAGCACTACAAAAGTACCACATATACCTAGATTTACAAATGGGTTTTACTATAATATCTCAATAACTACTGAACAATTTACACCAAATAATAGCAGTCATGATCTCCAGAACAGAATCTACTTTTCTCCCGATTTTTTTTATAATTTTGTCCGGTGGTTCAGGCTGCAGGAGTGTATAAAGACTCTAGGTAATTAACATGGGAAATTCACTTTGTTTGACCTCTGCCTTTTTCTATACTCCCAAAACATTCCATGCACAGCTCAAATCACCGGCACACTTTTTTGGGAACATTTTCTGAAGATATGTCAACCGGCGCAAAAGATATAGAACACTAAAAATTCTGTTGCCATCCAATAACCCATACCCATCCTAACTCCTAAAAATTCCCTTGCCAATCAACAAACAATACCCACCCTAAATCCTAAAAAGCCCCTTGTCACCCAAACACCCATACCCACACTAAACCCTAACAAATTCCTTTGCCGCCCTAATCCCAAACAAATTCCTTACCACCTAAAACCCATCACCACCCTAAACTTAAAGAAATGCCTTGTCACCCAAAAACGAATACCCATGCTACCACTGAAAATTCACATGTCATCCAAAAACCCATACCCACAAAAATAAAGTTTCGCTCAAAGACCGATCCCCACCCAAAACCCTAAACATTCCCTTAGCCACTCAAAAAACGATACCCATCCTAAACCCTTAAAATTCCTTGCCACCCTAAAAATAAAAAATCCCTTACTACCCAAAAACACATACCCACCAGAAACTTAAAAAAATCCCTTGCCACCCAAAAAACCCATACCCACCCTAACCCCATAAAAACCTACAAGCCACCCAAAAACCCATACCTAGCCTCAACCCAAAAAATACCTTAGCACTCAAAATCATGCACCCACCCTAATCCCAAAAAATTCTCATATCACCCAAAAAACCATACCCACCCGAAACCATAAAACTTCCTTTGCCCCCCCAAAAATTCACACCCACTATAAACCTTAACATTTTCCTTGCCTTCCAAAAACCCACATTCATGCTAAACCCTAAAAAAGCCCTTACCACCCAAAAACCTGTACCCACCACAAACCCTAAAAATTAACTTGCCACCTAAAAACCCATATCCACCCTAAATTTGCCCTTGTCACCCAAAAACTCATACCTATCCTAAACCCTAAAACATCCCCTCCCACCCAAATACCCACCTACACCGTAAACTTGAAATATTCCCTTGCCACCCAATAACCCATACCTACCCTAAACCCTAAGAAATCCATTACCACATAAAAACCCAGCCCCACTCTAAACCCTAAAAATCCTTCACCACCCAAATACCCATAACCATACTAAATTAAAAAAATCCATTGCCACCCAAAAACCCCTTCACACCCCACCCAAAATACCTTACCCACCCTAAACCCCGAAAAATCCCTTTCCACCCTTAAACACATACAAATGCTAAACGCTAAAAAAAAAGTTACCACCCAAATACCAATACCCACCCTAAACCCTAAAGGTTCCCTTTCCACCCAAAGCCCATACCCACCCTAAACATAAACAATCCTCTCCAACACAAAAACTCATATGCACCCTAAAACCTAAAAAAAGCCCATATCACCCAAAACCCCATACCCAACCTAAAATCTAAAAAATCCCTTGCCTCCCAAAAACTCTTACACCCACCTTAAATGCAAAAAATTCTCTTGCCACCCATAAAACCCTTAACTCTAAAAAAAAAAACCCTTACCACTCAAAAATATACACCTAGGTTAACCCCTAAAAATCCACTTACCACCCAAAAACCTATACCAACCCATGACCCTAAAAAATCCCTTGCCACGCTAAAAACCCATATGCACCCTAAAACCTAAAAAAAACATATTACCGAAAACCCCATACCCAAACTAAAACCTACAAAATCCCTTGCCACCAAAAATCCTACACCCACTTTAACCCCTTCAATGCTCATGACGAGCTCAGCTCGTCATGAGGCACGGTTGAGCTGTGCTAATGACGAGCTGAGCTCGTCATGAACAATGAGAATGAAGAATCTGCAGCACAGGAGGGGAATTGCTGCAGCAGCGATGGTGTTAAATGCAAAAAATTCCCTTGCAACCCAAACAACCCTTAACTCTAAAAAATCCCTTACCACTCAAAAACATACACCTAGCCTAACCCCTAAAAATCCACTTACCACCCAAAAACCTATACCAACCCATGACCATAAAAAATCCCTTGCCACGCAAAAACCCATAATCAACTATAAAAAAATCCCCTTCCACGAAAAACACATACAAACACTAAACCCTAAAAGATTCATTACCACCCATAAACCCATACCTACCATAAACACTTAAGGGTTAGGGGAGAGGAGTTGGCCTAACGGCTAGGGTGCTCGACCTCGGACCTGGGTATCCGGGTTCGAGTCTCTGTAACAACGCCAAACATCCTGTGATTCTGGGCAAATCACTTAATCTCCCCGTGCCTAACAAAAATGAATGTGTGTGCTCATGTAATGTAACTGGTGCTATGTAAAGCGCCCTGATACCCGATTCGGCTCGGGTCAAGTTCGTGCCATATAAAACTCTGCAACAAAAAAAGTTCCCTTGCCACCCAAAACCCAGGCCCACCCTATACTCTAAAAATAATCCCTTTCCACCTAAATACCCATACTAAATCCCAAAACGTCCAATGCCATCCAAAAGGCCACGCCCACCCTAAACCCTAAAATCCTGAAAATTCTCTTGAACCCCAAAAACCCATATAAATGCTAAAGCCTAAAAAATTTCTTTCCGCTCAAAAACCCTTACAAATGCTAAACCCTGATAAAATTATTATCGCCCAAAAATCCATACCCAACTTAAACTTTAAAAATTCCTTATCACCCAAAAACCCAAACCCACCCTAACCATAAAATTTCCCTTGCCACCCAAAACTCATATGCACCCTAAACCCTAAAAATCCTTCACACCCAAAAACCCATACAGACCCTACACTATAAAATTTCCCTTGCCCCACAAATACCCTCACCCACCCAAAACCTTAAAAATTCCCATGCCACCCAAAAAAACCACACCCACCCTAAACCCTAAAAAATCTCTAACCACTCAAAAACATACACCCACCCTAAACCCTTAAAATTCAGTCGTCACCCAAAGATTGTACCCACCCAAAATCCTAAAAAAAGCTCTTACCACCCAAATGCCCATAACCACCGTAAACCTAAAAAATGCAGTAGCCACCGAAAACTCCATTCCCACCCTAAACCCTAAAAAATACCTTACCACCCAAAAATCCATACTAACCCGGAACCCTAAAAATTCTCCTGACACCCAAAAACCCAAACCCACCCTAAACCCTCAACATTCCCTTTCCACCCAAAAACCCATACCCACTTTAAACGCTGAGAAATCCCATATAACCTACAGACCCATACCCACTCTAAAACATATAAAATCCCCTACCACACAAAACCCATACCCACCCTAAATCCTTAATATTCCCATGCCACCCAAAAACCTAGACCCACCTTTAGCCCTAAAAAAGCCCTTATCAACTAAAAAACTATACCCACCCTAAACCCTAGAAGTTCCATTGCCACCCATAAAACCCAGAACCACCCTAAACCCTAAGACAAACCTCACAATCCAAAAACCCAAAAAAATCCTTATAATTGAAAAACCCATACTCAACCTAAACCATAACATTACTCTTGCCTTCCAAAAACCCACACCCACTCTAAACCTGAAAAATTATCTTGCCACCCAAAAACCCATACCCACCCTAAAAGCTAAAAATTCCCTTGCCACCCAAAAACCATACCCACCCTAAGCCCTAAAAAAACCTTATCACCTAAAATCCTATATTCACCCTAAACTCTAAAAAATACCATACCATCCAAAAACCCACACCCACTCTAAACCTGAAAAATTATCTTGCCACCCAAAAACCCATACCCACCCTAAAAGCTAAAAATTCCCTTGCCACCCAAAAAACCATACCCACCCTAAGCCCTAAAAAAAACCTTATCACCTAAAATCCTATATTCACCCTAAACTCTAAAAAATACCATACCATCCAAAAACCCATACCCACCATAAACCCTAGAAAGTCCCTTGCCACCCAAAAACCCATATGCATCCTAAAATCAAAAAAGCCCATATCACCTGAAAACCTATATCCTACCTAAAACCTAAAAAATCCCTTACCACCCAAAAACCCATCCCCACCCTAAACCCTACAAATTCCTGTGCCGCCCAATACGCCATACCCACCCTAAACCCTATAAAAGCCCTTATCACCTAAAAACCTATACTCACCCTAAACGCTAAAATATTCCTTACCACCAAAAACTTATACCCACCCTAAACACCAGAAATTCCATTGACACCCAAAAACACATATCCACCCTAAACCTCACAACCAAAAAACAATAACCACCGTAAGCATTCCTTATCACCCAAAAACCCATACCCACCCTAAACCATAACATTTCCCTTGCCCCCAAAAACCCACACCCAGCCTAAACCTTAAAAATTCTCTTGCCACCTAATATGCTATACACACTGTAAACCCTACACAATTTGATCCCACCAAAAATCCCACATCCATCCCAAACGATAAAAATACCATTGCCACCCAAAAAACCCACACCCACCCTAAACCCTAAAAATCCCTTTCCGCCCAAATACCCATAACCACCCTAAATCTAAAAAATACAGGTGCCACCTAAAAACCCCTCCCTAAAAAATACCTTACCACCCAAAAATCCATACCCACCCTGAACCCGAAAGATTCTTATGCCGCCCAAAAACCCATACCCAACCTAAACCCCCCAAATTCCTTGCCACCCAAAAACCTATACCCACCGTAAACCCTAAGAAATTCCATGTAACCTAAAAACCCACAACCACCCTAAAAGATAAGAAAAACCCTACCACACTAAAACCCATACCCACCTTTAACTCTAAAAAAGCCCTTATCACCTAAAAAACTATACTCACCCTAAACCCTAAAAAATACCTTATCACCAAAAACCCATACCCACCGTAAACCCTAGAGGTTCAGATGCCACCCAAAAACCCATAACCACCCTAAACCCCAAGACAAACCTCACAACCCAAAAACCCATAACCACCCTAAACCCTAAAAATTCCTTATCATTGAAAAATCCATACTCAACCTAAACCATAAAATTTCCCTTGCACCCCAAAAACCCACACCCACTCTAAACCTGAAAAATTATCTTGCCACCCAAAAACCCATACCTGCCCTAAATGCTAAAAATTCGATCGCTACCCAAAAACCCATACCCACCCTAAAACTTTCAAATTCATGTGCCGCACGAAAGGCTATACCCACCCTAAACCCTAAAAAAGCCCTTATCACCTAAAAACCTATACTTACCCTAAACATAAAAAAATACCTTACCATCAACAACCCATACCCACCCTAATCCCCAGAAATTCCCTTGCCACCCAATACCACATACCCACCCTAAACCTCACAACCAAAAACCCATAACACTGTTTTTTTCACATCTCATGGTGTTCTTCTCAATCGTCAATGACATATAATTGTACATTAGTAGGAAGTATTGCTGCCTTTAAAAAAAAAAAGGTGGATGGCTACTTCTCGTAGTACCAACTCCCATCATTACCATTTGGCATAATATTGAGACCCGGTTGAAATTTAAATTAAGCTGCTTGAGTCATGCAATTTCTAGAATTTCATGCTACACTTGTTATAAAAATTCCAGTGCCACCTCACATAGCTATATGGCATTTGTGGCAAACGTTTATCGCAAATTCATGGGACTAATACAAATGTCCAGAACATGAGAGCTTTTTCATTATGCCCCTTATGTTTTTTCGTTCTATGTTTTTACTGCAAAATTGCAAAACTTATTTTGTGCCCAAATATAGCACTACATAATGTATTTTGCATTTGTGTAATTTTATATGATTTCGCATAATTTTCCTGAAAGTTTGCATAATTAAACAAAAACAAACTAAGCAAATAGTGTACACGCTATCATTTACACACTTTTTAAAATAATTTTTTTATTGGCATTTTCATATTAACAAACATACAAAACATTTTGGAGGTCTGTTGCTCCACATCACCCCATGAAGTATCATTGTGCAATTAACATGGCATAACTTTACAAGCTTATTATCCAGTTTGTCTTGAAACTTTCCCTGTAAATCCAGCCAAAGCATGTTACACATTGTGAATGCATTCTTCCCCTGGTATGTGCAAAAACATTTCCTGCTTACAGTGCTAGCGGCAAACGCCATGTTATAGTGTGCTGAAGGGTTTGCGTCGGTGTGTTTGGGTGGTCCAGTTCTGCCTTTTGTTATGTGCTGGCCCACTCCAGAAAGGGGCCCCATATGACACGTGGCCGGGATGCTGATGGCATCAGCTTCCAGAAGGTTGATAACTGTTCCTGACTAAATGTTACATCACAAATCCAATCGTTCACAGTCGGGGACCCTCTCCTCCCCCAAGGTATAGTAACTCTATGCTTGGCCAGTAATAACAAAAGCGCGTGTCATTTCCGTAGTCCCTGTGGTGTCACCTTTACATATCCCAATAAGCCCAACAGGGGGTCTGGGTCATTTGCTGTGCCCAGTATGTCATGTATAATTTTAAAAACGGAGGTCCAAAAGTCATCTAGTTTGGGGCAGAGCCATGCCATGAGCAAAAATGTTGCTAGAGCAAATCCACATCTCCAGCAACCGGCATCGTCCCCAAGTCCCATGCGGTGAAGTTGAGCAGGAGTTCTATAGAATCTTTGTATACATTTGAAATGAATAAGGCATAGCTTATACATCGGGACAGTGCCGTAAGATGATTGTAACAACATGACCATTGTTCCTCAGATAGCTCAGTGGGAAGGTCCGCATTCCATGCTTGCAAAGGGGCCGTGTTTTGCATGTTATTGTAGAGTATGGTGATGAGTATATAAGGTGTGTCAACCTTAAGAACCTTTTTTAAGCACTAGCAGTGTGGGGGTGGACTTGGGAATGTGTTGTGTAATTCTCTGCACATGGCCTTAAGTTTGTGATAGAAGAATTGTTCCGAAAATCGGACCGGACGTCCCTCCTCTGGCTCAGGAGGAGCTCTAAATGTCTCCCCTGGGTATAGGTCCGCAAAAGTGCGCAGTCCCAATCGGAGAGCTAGTGCCCTACTTGTACCATCTCCCATGGTTGGTAACTTCAGGTTGTGTGCTAGGGGATAGATAGGGCATATAGGAGTTTAAGGTGCTCTCTGACCCGTAGATTGTCTCATGCCCACCTCAATGTCTCCACCGTGTCTATTTCCCCATGAAGGCATCTACCTGACTGATATAATGCCACCAAAAGTTGGATCGGCGCTGCCACGTCCAGCTCCACAGCAGCATGATGCTGGAAGGGGGTCGGGTGCACCCAGAAGTGTAGGAATTGCGCCTGAGCACAGAAGGCGTACAATTGATATCCGGGGTGCCCATCCATCCCTGAGACAGGGGCAGTGTTAGTAGTTCCCATGAGATACGCGCCTGTCTGCCAGCCCATATTATAGAGATCAGTAATTAGCAAACTGAATATAAAAAAAAATTGTGTGAGCTGAATCAGGATATTGACAAACAGTTAGAGCAGTTCTGGTAGGATCACCATTTTGGCAATTGCTATTCCCCCCGCTAAGGAGAGCGGAAGATTGGCCCAGGCATCATTTTACACACTTGACAGGATGTCTGCCTTGCCAACATTGCCAAAAGGATTACTAGGCCTTCTTTGGTTATCCCTATAGTGTATTTGCACAATTTCAATTTATAAGCTTTATTCGACATTTTGTCATAAAAGCATTCACCTAGCCCTATACAATAAATACTACTTATAAAAATACTTCTAAAAATACATATTAAACATTTGATGTCGAATAAGACATAATAAAAGGTCATAAAATTACAACACATTGTTAAAATTTAAGAAACACATTTCATAGGTTAAAAAACGTACAGTTTGTCGCAATAAAACAATTTATGGATATACATAATTTCATTATGATACAGTAGCCAATAATGATCGGGTACGAATTAGCCACGACCATGCCAGGTACTTTGCTACACCAACCACATACAATGTTGTACAATCTGATTCAAGTATCCTGAGGGCTTCAGCTTGGTTTCGGGTTCCCAACTTTAGGCACACCGGTTTTAACCATTTACGTCTGGGGGCCAAATACAGTGGGCAGCAAAACAAAAAATGGGAGATGTGTTCAATTTCCTCATTACAATGGTGACAATGTTCATCCCATGACTGGGACCAATGCTTCTTAAACGCATTTAAGGGTAATGTACCAATGCGAAATTGGAAATAAAGTTTTCTATCATACGGTTTTTCAATTAGGTCCCAAAAACATTCGTACGATGGATACATTTTTAAGTTTAAAAAGCGAGATGTTAGCTTTACACTTGTACTATCACTAAACATTGCAAGGTATATCATCTCCCAATAAAGATCTTTTAGCTTTTCCTTAGAGGGGAAGCAAGTTGGATCTTTGTTGTCCCATAGGTGGTCCAATTTCAATTCTGTAAGTAGACCCCGCAACTCCCTTAGCCATGGGATAGTGTGGAAACGATCGAATTTGATGACATCCATCAATGCTGCTGCATAGTGGCCTAACTCTGGAGTCACCATAATTCGCCTCCAATACAGGAGGGGCCGAAGCCTCGCTATATCCACAACTGATTTTCTGCCCAGGTCTAATTTTAGCGGAATTATTGGGGTACTTTGGGGGACCATTGTGACCCCTCTTAGGAACCTGTTTTCCGCTCGGCCCAGATTGCTCAAGTTTGAAAAACCCCATAATTCAGAACCATATAAACAAGCCCCCAGGACTTTCATAGAATAAATTTCCATGACACAATTCAAAGGCTTTGTCAAGGAGGTACGGTGTTTTAGCGAAATAGCACCTGATAACTGTCTGAATTTTAGAAGGGTTGTAGTTATGTGGTGATTCCAGCTCATGTTTTCTTGCAGAGTGATGCCTAGGTATGAGAAAGAGTCCACTCTTTCTAGGGGTGTTCCTTTGTATTTTATTACACCCTTAAAGGAGGACTGTTGATTAAGGCACATGAATTTCGTTTTGGTAGTATTTAATTCTAGGCCCTTATCATCACAATATACACCAAAGGCATCAACTACCTTTTGTAACCCACTAGGGGTGCGGGAGAGTAATAATGTATCGTCCGCAAACATGAGAACTGGTACACGGGAGCCGGCTATTACAGGGGCGTCACTAGCAATCTTCTCTAGATGTTCCACAATACCATTTATATAAATGGAGAAGAGGGTTGGCGCTAGGACACACCCTTGCCGCACCCCACGTTCAACCGGAAAGGAATCAGTTACCTCTCCTTGTTTGCCCCATCGTATCTTTGCGAAATTGTTTTCATGTAGGCGAACAAGGAGTGTGAGCAATTCCTGTTTTATGCCTGCATCCGCCAAGGTCTGCCAAAGTTTTTCCCTGGGGACTAAGTCAAAAGCGGCTTTTAGATCTACAAAAACTGCATACAATGTCCCCTTCTTCAAGGTGACATTTCTCCAATAAATTGTTAGAAAATGGAGAACTTGGTCGACGCTACTAGTTAGGGGCCTAAACCCAGCTTGGTAAGGTGACAAGATGTTATTTGCGTCGATCCATTGCTGCAGTTTATTTTGGACTAGTCGACCCATTAACTTCTGAGCTGTGTCGATTAGACTAATGGGTCTATAGTTTTTAGCCAGGGAACGGTCACCTTTTTTATATATGGGAATTATTTCTGCTCCCTTCCATGAGGCAGGCACTTCCCCTCCCATGGCCACTGCATTGGCCAACATTGTAAAGTAGGTGCACCAGGACTTCCGGTCAGATAAAAAAATATCAGCCGGAATGCCATCCATACCTGGTGCTTTCCCTCCTGCTATGCAGTCTAATACAACACTCACATCCCTCTCAACAAATAGTGGTGTTTTGTAGTAGACTTGTAGAGGAAGGCTGACATTATTGAACATAGGATTACGGGCATACTGTGGTTGAAAGTATTCTATCCAACTGTTCTTTGCGACATTATTAACAGGCTGGGGTGCTATGCCGCCCTTTGCCCATTTTACTGAGGCCCAGAAGCGCTTTGAATCCTTGGAGGCACAAATCTCCTTAAGTTCTTGCCAACAATCCTCGTCCCAACGCTTCTTAGCCAATTTTTGAACCTGCCTATACTGATTTCTCGCCAGTCTTACTGCTTCAGGCCTTCCCAGTCTTAGTTCCTTCCCGAGGATATCTCGAGCTGCCCTGCAATTCTTATCATACCACCCCCTTGTTTCTTGTGGTTTCTTCATTTTACTTGCGGAGGTTTTTTTACGGAAAAAACTTTGAATTGTAGTAAAGAATATCTCATGGGCAGTCATCATGTAGTCGATGAAATTAGTCTGTCCAAAATGGGACTTAATCTTAGCAACTTCACCCACTACTACTTTCTTTAGAGTCTCTATTTTAGCGAGATCTTCTAGGAGCATACTCCACTTCAAGTAACGGGAGTTATTAGAACATACTAGGTCCTGTGTGACCATATGGTCCTCTCTAGGATACTCAAATATGTCATGGTAGGTATGTAGTGTCAGGCACAATGGATTGTGGTCGCTTTCAATCTTAGCCTTCACTTCCTTATCTTCCAATTTATCCCAGAGCCTTACATCTAGGAGTATATAATCTATCCTGCTGGCCGATCTACCATTATCAAAGGTATTTTTCCCCTTAGAATCTGACACTGTCCGGCCATTCGCCGCTCTAAGTCCTCTTGAGAGACAAAAGCTTTTCAATTGTATTGCTACCGTGGTCCAAGTCTTGATTACAGGGATATCTAGTTGGGGTATACCCCACTTGGTGTCCTCATCTTCAGCCAGGACTTTATCCTCCTCGCCCAAGGGCTCGAAGGTAGTGTTAAAATCCCCGCCTATTATTATATAAGAGGGGTCTGGTAGCTGTTCAATATTGTTCTCAAGGCACGATAGGGTCTCTGATGATTTACCCCTGGCTACTCCCCTTGAATACAAATTAAACAGGGCTAGTTGATGACCATTTTGCCAGGTAAAGTCAAGTGCCAAAATATCGTTAGAGGGTATAGACCTTTGCTTTACCGAACAATTCAAAGTTTGGCGTACCCAAATTAACAGGCCCCCCGAGGGACGTCCCACTCTATTGCTAATTGCCGGGACAAAGAAATTTAAATACCCTTGCCTAAAAATTGGTATAGTCGACCAAGTTTCTTGGAACATGATGATATCGTGCTGATTAATAAAATCACCCCAGTCGGGAATATTTAACTTATTAGCTATTCCGGCTATGTTCCATGAAATGATTGATAATTTTGGTTTAGCCTGCTGAGAGTACGTATGGACAGTGTCGGGAATGATTAATGTTTCTGCAGGATCTACTCCTAATATTACATTTTTGTTCAATCTCGATAACAACTCAACTTCCTCCAATGATTTTTCCTGTTCCACCAGGGCTCTAATTTGTTCTTCCGAGCCGGAAGTACAAGGTTCATCTGGGGCTGGTAAAGATTCATCTAACATAGAAGCCTTGACACGGCCTTGGCCCGACCGCATATTCAGGGTAGCAGGAGAGACATATGCGAGTCAATCACACTCATTCAGATCCGTTAATACAGAATATTGATTATCCAAGCTTAGCCCCCACTCACATGCTGGATTGGTTCTAGCCCTTCTATTTCCCACTACTGTCCATTTAGTTCTTAATATACTCGGCTTTGCTACTAGACCCCTTCTACTATAGAAGAAATCCAGTGTTAGTGGAACTATTTCGGCTGTCCTACGTTGTGGAGGGAGAATGTTCCGTAGGACATCGGGCAGAACATCGGGGCCCTTAAAGTTCAGAACCACGCAATCCCCTTGAAATTTCTTTGGCTTAGTACCTATCCATCTAACTCTTCTTGCTGTAAGCAGATCGTCTGATAGTTTTTCCTTACCCCAGGGGGATATATGCATGTTACTACTCAACCACTGGAGAGCCTTATTTCTTAGGGAATCAGGGGACTCGATCTGACCAGTTTTCAGCAGGGGTGTGTTAGCTAGTACTAAAATAAGGGGCGAGGCTTCAACAATTAATTCAACTGGGGCGGATTCTGGGTTTAGGGTCTCAGTAATGCTATTGCCCATTAATTGGGCTGCCTCAGAAGGTAGATTCATGTCGAGGGTAATATCATTTCTAAGACTGGCGTGTTGGACATGGTCTGAAGAAGCTTGTAAACCAGCATTCATGGTCACCCCTGTTGGTTTTCCCACCGTCTCCATTTGGTCAATTTTTGAAGCAACTATATTTGGTATTTCACCCACCCCCTCGTTGGTTTTCCTTAACAGGGACTCTAACTTGTTGACCTTGGTAACTAATTGGTCAACCTTTGATATGAGGGGTTTCATTAAACCTAGTAGTTTGGACTCTAGTGTGCCCATGAGCTTAATTAAAAGGGTGTCCTCCCCTTCTTCATTTTCATACTCCTCCTCCCTTATCCCATCCTCTTTCTTTCTTTTTGCTCGTCTGGGAGGAGTTAAGGGTTTGTTTTTAGAAGAGCGTAGGCCACCTCTTCTAGGTGGCGCCTTAGTGATCCCTTTTTTTGCTCTTGGAGCGGGGACAGGTGTTGGGGAGGTATTGGTTTCTATGACTGATTCCTCAATTGTCACAGATTTATCTTGGTCTTCTAAGTTGATCAGATCTGTAAAGGGATCAGGTTGATGGTCCGTGGAAGTCATTGAACCATTAATTTCTGAGTGCTCAGTTAGGACTTCACTAGGGTCGGAGACAATAAGATCATCAGTTACAGGCTGGGACACCCCTGATTGGTTGATTTGGGCACAGGGTGGCGAATCCCCCATACCTAGGGAGGTCCTCCGGTTATTATTAATTTTAGTCACTACCTGAACTAAGTAGCTATGCATGGTATTAGCCGGAGTGACAGGCGTTTTTTGTTTAGACATGATGGACTAACAATGTTTGGCAACGAGGCCCTAGCACTGAATAACTAACAATAACAATAAGCCAGTCACACAGTAGATGTAAAATTGGTTTACCTTGCCACTAGGCAATTTTAGTGGGTGGAAGTAAGAGGGATGGTCCAGTCCAGTCTCTCACGGTCTCGAACGGGCTAAAACGGGCCCGCCCTTGGCCCGGGCTTCGCCCGGCGCCGTCCGCGCGCGTCCGCGACGCGGAGGTGGCTCCCCGATTAAGTAGCGCCTCCGGGCGCGCAGCGTCAGGAAGTGGCCAGCCGGAAGTCACCGCACTGCCCTCTGGGAGCTGTAGTCTCAAGCCGCCGCGATGGCGTGGAGTGGCGAGACCACAGCGTCAGGGCCCCAGGTGCGGTATGGCGTCCGGACGGCAAGATGGCAAGACGGTCTCTCAGCGTGTCCCCGTGACTGGCCAGTGGCAAGACTTTCTCCCCGTGGCAGGTAGGCAGCAAGGTTGTCTCCACGCTCCGTCGAGGTGGCTCCCCGATTAAGTAGCGCCTCCGGGCGCGCAGCGTCAGGAAGTGGCCAGCCGGAAGTCACCGCACTGCCCTCTGGGAGCTGTAGTCTCAAGCCGCCGCGATGGCGTGGAGCGGCGAGACCACAGCGTCAGGGCCCCAGGTGCGGTATGGCGTCCGGACGGCAAGATGGCAAGACGGTCTCTCAGTGTGTCCCCGTGACTGCCAGTGGCAAGACTTTCTCCCCGTGGCAGGTAGGCAGCAAGGTTGTCTCCACGCTCCGTCGAGGTGGCTCCCCGATTAAGTAGCGCCTCCGGGCGCGCAGCGTCAGGAAGTGGCCAGCCGGAAGTCACCGCACTGCCCTCTGGGAGCTGTAGTCTCAAGCCGCCGCGATGGCGTGGAGCGGCGAGACCACAGCGTCAGGGCCCCAGGTGCGGTATGGCGTCCGGACGGCAAGATGGCAAGACGGTCTCTCAGCGTGTCCCCGTGACTGGCCAGTGGCAAGACTTTCTCCCCGTGGCAGGTAGGCAGCAAGGTTGTCTCCACGCTCCGTCGAGGTGGCTCCCCGATTAAGTAGCGCCTCCGGGCGCGCAGCGTCAGGAAGTGGCCAGCCGGAAGTCACCGCACTGCCCTCTGGGAGCTGTAGTCTCAAGCCGCCGCGATGGCGTGGAGCGGCGAGACCACAGCGTCAGGGCCCCAGGTGCGGTATGGCGTCCGGACGGCAAGATGGCAAGACGGTCTCTCAGCGTGTCCCCGTGACTGGCCAGTGGCAAGACTTTCTCCCCGTGGCAGGTAGGCAGCAAGGTTGTCTCCACGCTCCGTCGAGGTGGCTCCCCGATTAAGTAGCGCCTCCGGGCGCGCAGCGTCAGGAAGTGGCCAGCCGGAAGTCACCGCACTGCCCTCTGGGAGCTGTAGTCTCAAGCCGCCGCGATGGCGTGGAGCGGCGAGACCACAGCGTCAGGGCCCCAGGTGCGGTATGGCGTCCGGACGGCAAGATGGCAAGACGGTCTCTCAGCGTGTCCCCGTGACTGGCCAGTGGCAAGACTTTCTCCCCGTGGCAGGTAGGCAGCAAGGTTGTCTCCACGCTCCGTCGAGGTGGCTCCCCGATTAAGTAGCGCCTCCGGGCGCGCAGCGTCAGGAAGTGGCCAGCCGGAAGTCACCGCACTGCCCTCTGGGAGCTGTAGTCTCAAGCCGCCGCGATGGCGTGGAGCGGCGAGACCACAGCGTCAGGGCCCCAGGTGCGGTATGGCGTCCGGACGGCAAGATGGCATGACGGTCTCTCAGCGTGTCCCCGTGACTGGCCAGTGGCAAGACTTTCTCCCCGTGGCAGGTAGGCAGCAAGGTTGTCTCCACGCTCCGTCGAGGTGGCTCCCCGATTAAGTAGCGCCTCCGGGCGCGCAGCGTCAGGAAGTGGCCAGCCGGAAGTCACCGCACTGCCCTCTGGGAGCTGTAGTCTCAAGCCGCCGCGATGGCGTGGAGCGGCGAGACCACAGCGTCAGGGCCCCAGGTGCGGTATGGCGTCCGGACGGCAAGATGGCAAGACGGTCTCTCAGCGTGTCCCCGTGACTGGCCAGTGGTAAGACTTTCTCCCCGTGGCAGGTAGGCAGCAAGGTTGTCTCCACGCTCCGTCGAGGTGGCTCCCCGATTAAGTAGCGCCTCCGGGCGCGCAGCGTCAGGAAGTGGCCAGCCGGAAGTCACCGCACTGCCCTCTGGGAGCTGTAGTCTCAAGCCGCCGCGATGGCGTGGAGCGGCGAGACCACAGCGTCAGGGCCCCAGGTGCGGTATGGCGTCCGGACGGCAAGATGGCAAGACGGTCTCTCAGCGTGTCCCCGTGACTGGCCAGTGGCAAGACTTTCTCCCCGTGGCAGGTAGGCAGCAAGGTTGTCTCCACGCTCCGTCGAGGTGGCTCCCCGATTAAGTAGCGCCTCCGGGCGCGCAGCGTCAGGAAGTGGCCAGCCGGAAGTCACCGCACTGCCCTCTGGGAGCTGTAGTCTCAAGCCGCCGCGATGGCGTGGAGCGGCGAGACCACAGCGTCAGGGCCCCAGGTGCGGTATGGCGTCCGGACGGCAAGATGGCAAGACGGTCTCTCAGCGTGTCCCCGTGACTGGCCAGTGGCAAGACTTTCTCCCCGTGGCAGGTAGGCAGCAAGGTTGTCTCCACGCTCCGTCGAGGTGGCTCCCCGATTAAGTAGCGCCTCCGGGCGCGCAGCGTCAGGAAGTGGCCAGCCGGAAGTCACCGCACTGCCCTCTGGGAGCTGTAGTCTCAAGCCGCCGCGATGGCGTGGAGCGGCGAGACCACAGCGTCAGGGCCCCAGGTGCGGTATGGCGTCCGGACGGCAAGATGGCAAGACGGTCTCTCAGCGTGTCCCCGTGACTGGCCAGTGGCAAGACTTTCTCCCCGTGGCAGGTAGGCAGCAAGGTTGTATTTGCACACATCACCCTGCTGTCCATCTGACTAGGTGAGTGCTGCCTATTTATTTTAGTTCTAACTATATTATAATTTGCATACCGATCTCTCACGGATCCTGCTCTGTTCATATGCATTATGCCTCAAGACAAGAAAAGGGCACCTTTCTGGTCACTCATCCATGAAATCAAAACACTTCCCATATTGAACTGTATGCCAATTACAGGGAAAAAAGATTGTCAGAAGAGATGAAGAAACAAACTGTTGTGTCCTATATTAACAATGGTTTATTAACCCAGCAATTTCCGTTGTATTTGACACTACCAATGTGCTACTGGGAAAGATCTCTATTGTTTAGACTGAAAGCAGGAACGGTAAAATTTTTACTTTGTTTTCCTCTGGGACACACCGTAGATGACAAGATACCGTGTCCTTGTGACGGAACCAGTAAACAAAATGATTTACATTTCTTCTTCATGTGTAAGTTTTATATGAAATACACTAAATGGTTCCTAGCACCATATTTTAAAAAACGTAGACCCATTTCCCTGAACCAGTCTTATTTGATGCTTTTAAAATTGGAGGACGATGAACTTATATTTCGGACAAGCTGTTTTTTAAAAGTCATTTTTAATGTACGTAGAAGTATAGAAAACCCTTGAACTATCAATGACTATTGTTCCTTTCTTGCACTTTTGAAATGCGTGACTTAGTAAATGCACTAATAATGTACTTTATAGTGTCTATTGCACCAATTGTAGCTGTAATTGTAAATGTCAAATTGTTTTTAAAGTGTGCTTTTATGGATTTTTGAAATCCGAATAAAGATTTTTGAATTGAATTGAATGATAATAAATACATCCTCTGCAAACCCCACACTCCCTTATGGGTTAGCATTCTACCTGACCAAAAATGTGCTTCAGCACCCCACATGAATCACTGTACAATACGATACAGTAGCAGCGCCCTAATTCCTAATGTCAAGATCAGGCTTTTGTTGGCTCTTCACCCTTCCCAGTACCACTGTACCTGCTGCACTAATCATAGCTGCTTCCTTATGCTCGATTCTTGGACTTGGACTAGACTGCAGGAAGATTTTCACCTCCTTCATCTCTGTTGCCACTGAGGCGTAGAGTAGATTGGAGGAGGGTGTTATACAGTGGAGTGTCGTACAATGGAGTCTCCTAGAGTGGGGCGTTGTAGAGTGGAGTGGCATGCAGTGGAGTAGAGTGTTACAGAGTGGAGTGGCATACAGTGGTGTTGCATAGAGTGGAATGGGGTAGAGTGGAGTGGCATAGAGTGGAATACCGTACAGTGGAGTTGTGAACAGTGGAGTGGCGTAGAGTGGCGTGTAACGTAGGGGTTTAGAGTGCAGTGAAGTGGTGTAGAGTGTCATGCCGTAGAGAAGAGTGGAGTGGCATGATGTCGTACATTAGAGTGGAGTGTTGCGCCATAGAGTTACGTGTCATACAGTGTTGTGGCGTAGAGTAGACCAGAGGAGAGTGTCATACAGTGGACTGTTGTAGAGTGCTGTGGAATGAAGTGTCGTACAGTGTGGTAGTGTGGACTAGAGTGGAGTGGCGTAGACTGGAATAGTGTACAGTGAGGTGGCATAGAGTGGAGTAAATTGAGTGGAGGGGTGTGTTGTAGAGAGAAGGTGAATACAGTGCTTTGGTGTGTCAGAGTAGAGTGGAGCTGCGTAGAGTAGAGTGGTATGCCATATAGTAGAGTTGAGTGGTGTGTTATAGAGTGACATAGCATACGGTGTAGGGGCATAAAGTGGAGTGGTGTAGAGTAGTGTTGTGTAGAGTGCAGGAGAGTGTCACAGTGGACTGCCATAGAGTGTACTGACAAAGTGTGGTGCTGTAGAGTGGAGTGCTGTATAGTGTTGTTGTGTGGAGTAGAGTGGAGTAGCATACAATGGAGGAGAGTGTTTTAGAGTGGAGTGGCTACAGTGGAGTAGAGTGTTGTACATTGTGGTAGAGTAAAATGGCATAGAGTGCCGTCGAGTGGAGTGGCATATAGTGGTGAAGAGTAAAGTGGTGAAGTACAATGAAGTAGAGTGCAGTAGTGTTACATTGAGTACAGTGAAGTAAAGTGGTGTGGAGTGGCCTAGCTGGAGTTGTACAGAGTGTTGTAGAGTGAAGTATAGTTTTGTATAGTGGCAGAGTAGAGTGTCGTAGAGTGGCATAGAGTGGAGTAGAGCGTCGTAGAGTGGCATAGAGTGGAGTAGAGTGCAGCAGTAGAGTAGAGTGTTGTTGACAAGGGTAAAATGTCATAGTGTAGAGAAGAGTGTTGTATTGTGGAGTGATGTGTTGCAGAGTATAATAGGGTGGTGTAGCATTTGTGAACGTTAAACCTGCACTTGAGCTAGTTCCACGAACAAAACTCTGGTCAGAGAGGATGGGGGTCCCTAGTAACATATCAACATTAATCTGCTTGCTCAATGACAGTTATGTCCAGGTGTGGAGGGCTAGTCAGGGTTAACTGGCAGACTGTATCACCATGAATAAAGGGGTGCGGCAGGGATACATGCTTACTCCATTATTTTCCTTTTAGTTATATGATCTAGTTGCATAGTTCGTGCTAATGCATCTCCAATACATGCAGATAGCAAAGGCTCTCTGTTATTGTTTGCGAAAGATATACTACTTGCCTCAAAAACCAGCAGAGGGTTACAACTTTTAATTAAATACTTTTTGCTGATCTGCATAGAGAGTAGACTGGGGACAAACTCCTCCAAAACAGATTATATAACCATCAATCTTAAAAAATCATACCAGGAGAATATCCATGAGTGGAGTAAATCTTGAAAGAGTAAAAATTGACCTTGAGTATTTGGGACAGAGATAATGGCACATTTGTCTTCGACAAAGCATTAATCTGAACCTGCCTCTATCTTAACTTCCTTGGCCCAACGTAACACAATTCTTCCACCTAATTTCCAATGATTCAGCAAGAATATGTATTTCTCAAAATGGCAATGATCACATACATTCTCTTTGTCAACCATGATAATACTATAGTCACACACCATCTCTGTGGGGACCTGGACAGCTCTATAATAACACACTATCTCTGTGGGGACCTCAACATCTCTATAATCACACACTATCTCTGTGGGGACCTGGGCATGTCTATAATCACACACTATCTCTGTGGGGACCTGGGCATGTCTGTAATCACACACCATCTCTGTGGGGACCT